>NC_087067.1:33714494-33993269 GCF_963678635.1 Symsagittifera roscoffensis | reverse complement strand
CTCACTCAGGTCTTCCCCCAGCATATTTTGATAAAAAAACCAAAAGTTTATAAATTGGTTTTATTATCAAAATATGCTGGGGGAAGACCTGAGACATGCATAAACGTGCGTTTCAGGGCCTGAAACGCACGTTTATGCATGTCTCAGGTCCTTAACTTTTTGGTATAACCAAGATTTCAAAAGCTTATAACTTTGTGTTGGACCGACGAAATTGGTTCATTTTCTCAGTCCCCCAAGATTTGACTATGATCTTGTGATCCAAATAATAAAGTTTGGAAATTTTAAAATTTTTGGGCAAGTTATGGCCGTTCGCGCAATGCACCAGGCTCGATTGGGCTTATTTTTTTGACATCACCGAAATTCAAAAGGCTATAACTCAAAGACCCCAAAAGTTATCTCCATTATTTTTGACCTATCAGCAGCTGATTGTACACAAAATTGATACTGCAAAAGAAATTTTTCGGTTTTCTTTTGTTTTGGCCAAAATTTGACCCATTAAAAATTTTTGCACCACGCTCGATTAGGCTTAACTTTTTGACATCACCGAACTTTAAACAGCAATAACTCTTAGCGCATAAAAGTAAAAGAATTACTTTTGCTTTAAATAAAAGCCTACAACACCTGGTGTTCCCAGGCGGTCTCCCATCCAAGTACTAACCAGGCCCAATGTTGCTTAACTTCGGTGATCGGACGAGAACCGGTGCATTCAACATGGTATGGTCGTAGGCATTTGAGTTACTCCGCTTTCATTTATATCCTTACTAGCTTATGTCTATGTACATTACTTTTAAAACACTCGCCCTCGCGCGAGAGTAAAATATGCTCTTATACCATGTAAAATTTTGCACGCTCACGTTATAATTTATGCATTTCAAACAAAATACTGAAAATTGACATTGTTTGGAATTTTTTTGGCCCAATGTGTTGTATGGCCAAATCAGCTGGTCAAAACCTATGGAGCGTGTACAAGGTGCCTTGAATGACCATCTATGGCATGATAGCCGCACATCCACTGTAAGTGGTTTTATTTGGACCTCAACTATGGTGATTCGGGTGCGCTTAAATCACTGCTAAGTTACTTCAAAGTTAATAAAAGTAGTAAGCAAATAAAGCTGAAAAGTGGTGAAATTTCCAATGACATTGACGAAATTTTGAACGAATTCTCGAGCTTTTACTCCAATATTTACTATAAAAAAACGGTTGCTGACGCCAACTACGCACCCAGGGAGGAGCTTTTGAATGTTTTTAAGCTGCGGAATTCAAAACGAATAAAGAAAATTACCAAAATGTTTAATAATTCGCCAATAGGTGAAGAGGAAGTGAAGCAAGCTATAAATAAATTAAATAAAAATAGCGCACCTGGATCTGATGGTCTTACTTCAGACTTGTATGAAAGCCACTCAAATTTTTTCGCTCCGTTGCTCGCTGAATTATTTAACTCGATGTGCTACAATAAAGCGGCACCTAGGTCATTTCTCATTTCAATAATAAAACTCATCCCAAAAATTGAAAACAGTTTAAATGTGGACGAATTCCGACCAATAAGCCTCCTTAACACTGATCTCAAAATTCTTTCCCATGTTCTGGCATCTCGTTTAAGAGACCCTTTAAATAATCTAATACGCAAACATCAACTTGCTTATTTGCCAAAGCGCAGTATTCATACAGCCATAATTAAGGCTAGATTAGCTCAAGAAAAACTCTAATTGTGTGGTAGCCATCGATTTCAGTAAGGCTTTTGACCGTATGAACCGTGATTACATTTTGAACGTTTTAACAGCCATAGGCTGTCCAGAAATCATAACTTCTTTGATATCCATCATATATACTGATACCAAAGCGATGATAGAAATAGGTGGCTACCTATCACGATCAATTAGAGTCGACAATGGGATTAAACAAGGATGCCCTCTTTCGGCGCTTTTGTTCATTTTAGGAATGGAACCTTTACTCCAAGCCATACGCTATAATAATTCTATCAAATCCAACCAAGCACTTAAAATTGTGGCCTACGCCGATGATATTAGTGTTTTCATTAAACGCGCTTGTATCGGAAATTTACTTGATGAAATCAATAAGTTCAATTTGGTATCAAAACTTGCTATAAATGTAGATAAAACCAAAGTTCTGAGTTTAGGTTTCGTGCCTAAACAGTTGAAGAAAGTATCAGCCCTTAAATTATTAGGCATACGCTTAAGCTTGAATGATTCATTGAAAATTAAAACCAAGATATTGGAAGATACGATTAATAATTCAGCTAAATTCAGCTTAAAATGTATGACTATCCGGGCGCGAAGCCTGAATATTGAGACTTTTGTGACACCAAGACTCGTATATGTGATGAGGCACTTGGAGTTGACAAAAACTTTCATTGATAGGTTAGAAATGAAATTGATTAACAGTGTATGGCTTGGAGGAAAACATTCAATCAACAAGCAGATCTTATACATTCCATTCAATAATGGAAGCACAGGCTTCAAAAATTTAAATTTTTATATTGCGGCTGCAAAAATTTTCGACATGGTATCCCTACTTAATACCCTGGGTAGCAACAAAGAAGTGATCTACTTCAAAAAATCTAAGATTTTCAGATCCTTCAAAAATTTCTTAATTAAAAAAAACATTTCATTCTCGAGTTTGCTCGAGATAGTTTTCAGCTAGTTCAAAATGGAAAAGTAATTGATCCTTTGAAGATGGACATATCTAGTCTTTATGCAGAGTTGATGCTTCCAAATTATAAAACGAAGGTTATAGCTAGAAAAATTGCGAATTTCTACCCGGATCTTAATCTATCAGACAAATCTTTGATTTTTCAATTCCTAACCAAAAAATGGAAACATAAAAAATTCACCCCTCTAGATAAAAACATTCTCTACTTATTTTTCTCAAACAGTTATCTGGATAAGCCCAGGAAGTGGATTAAAAATTTGGTGGACCACCCCCTTTGTTACTCTTGTGAAAGAGAGTTCGAAACCATGCAACATTTGTTTTTCGCTTGTGAAAACTGCTCTACTTTTAAAGAAAAACTTAATTTCAATTCAATAAAAGATCTGCTTCTTGAAGAAAATGCAATAGGCATGAAATACATTGTAGCTAAGCTGATATCATCATGGTGTCAAGATACATCTGAATATCTCAAAAAACTTGGTTCCATTCCATAAAATGATTATCTTCAGGGTGTATTATTTTACATTTGATGTCGTATTGTTTTTCTGCTAACTGTAACTAAATATGTGTAACTAATTGCTTTCCTTTTTTGTAATTTGTAATTACAATCGTTAATAAATCATTTGAAAGCCTAATTGTTGTGATAAACTTATTAAATAGGTAAGTATTCAAATCTATTTGATAATTTTTCTTTGAATGCACTCTGCGACAGCGGAGGGCAGCCCAATTCTCTTGAAAAACGCAAGAAAAAAAATTGCACTAAGTTAAAAGTTAGCTTTTAGGCAGATTTTCGTCCAAAATGGCCGAAATTCGGGTCCCCCCAAATTTTCAACTGATGATTACTCCACGTACACTTGAGCTACAAACGTCGTTTTGGGCTCGTTGGAATTGTCCTGAGCTCAAATTTATGAAACAAGATGAAAAAAATGAACTTTGAACGAAAAAAAAAACAAAACTCTGAAAATTTCATTTTTTGCACCACGCTCGATTAGGCTTAACTTTTTGCTATCACCGAGATTTCAAAAGCTTATAACTTTGTGTTGGACTGACGAAATTGGTTCATTTTCTCAGTTCCCCAAGATTTGACCATGATCTTGTGATCCAAATAATAAAATTTGGAAATTTTAAAATTTTTGGGCAAGTTATGGCCGTTCGCGCAATTCACCAGGCTCGATTGGGCTTATTTTTTTGACATCACCGAAATTCAAAAGGCTATAACTCAAAGACCCCAAAAGTTATCTCCATTATTTTTGACCTATCGGCAGCTGATTGTACACAAAATTGATACTGCAAAAGGAATTTTTCGGTTTTCTTTTGTTTTGGCCAAAATTTGACCCATTGAAAATTTTTGCACCACGCTCGATTAGGCTTAACTTTTTGACATCACCGAACTTTAAACAGCAATAACTCTTAGCGCATAAAAGTAAAAGAATTACTTTTGCTTTAAATAAAAGCCTACAACACCTGGTGTTCCCAGGCGGTCTCCCATCCAAGTACTAACCAGGCCCAATGTTGCTTAACTTCGGTGATCGGACGAGAACCGGTGCATTCAACATGGTATGGTCGTAGGCATTTGAGTTACTCCGCTTTCATTTATATCCTTACTAGCTTATGTCTATGTACATTACTTTTAAAACACTCGCCCTCGCGCGAGAGTAAAAATATGCTCTTATACCATGTAAAATTTTGCACGCTCACGTTATAATTTATGCATTTCAAACAAAATACTGAAAATTGACATTGTTTGGAATTTTTTTGGCCCAATGTGTTTTATGGCCAAATCAGCTGGTCAAAACCTATGGAGCGTGTACAAGGTGCCTTGAATGACCATCTATGGCATGATAGCCGCACATCCACTGTAAGTGGCATATGATTGAATACCATCCAGGATACTGTCAGTTGCTTTTAGCCTTATTGTTGTGATAAACTTATTAAATAGGTAAGTATTCAAATCTATTTGATAAGTTTTCTTTGAATGCACTCTGCGACAGCGGAGGGCAGCCCAATTCTCTTGAAAAATGCAAGAAAAAAAATTGCACTAAGTTAAAAGTTAGCTTTTAGGCAGATTTTCATCCAAAATGGCCGAAATTCGAGTCCCCCCAAATTTTCAACTGATGATTACTCCACGTACACTTGAGCTACAAACGTCGTTTTGGGCTCGTTGGAATTGTCCTGAGCTCAAATTTATGAAACAAGATGAAAAAAAATGAACTTTGAACAAAAAAAAAACAAAAATTTTGAAAATTTCATTTTTTGCACCACGCTCGATTAGGCTTAACTTTTTGCTATCACCGAGATTTCAAAAGCTTATAACTTTGTGTTGGACCGACGAAATTGGTTCATTTTCTCAGTCCCCCAAGATTTGACTATGATCTTGTGATCCAAATAATAAAATTTGGAAATTTTAAAATTTTTGGGCAAGTTATGGCCGTTCGCGCAATTCACCAGGCTCGATTGGGCTTATTTTTTTGACATCACCGAAATTCAAAAGGCTATAACTCAAAGACCCCAAAAGTTATCTCCATTATTTTTGACCTATCGGCAGCTGATTGTACACAAAATTGATACTGCAAAAGAAATTTTTCGGTTTTCTTTTGTTTTGGCCAAAATTTGACCCATTGAAAATTTTTGCACCACGCTCGATTAGGCTTAACTTTTTGACATCACCGAATTTTAAACAGCAATAACTCTTAACGCATAAAAGTAAAAGAATTACTTTTGCTTTAAATAAAAGCCTACATCACCTGGTGTTCCCAAGCGGTCTCCCATCCAAGTACTAACCAGGCCCAATGTTGCTTAACTTCGGTGATCGGACGAGAACCGGTGCATTCAACATGGTATGGTCGTAGGCATTTGAGTTACTCCGCTTTCATTTATATCCTTACTAGCTTATGTCTATGTACATTACTTTTAAAACACTCGCCCTCGCGCGAGAGTAAAAATATGCTCTTATACCACGTAAAATTTTGCACGCTCACGTTATAATTTATGCATTTCAAACAAAATACTGAAAATTGACATTGTTTGGAATTTTTTTGACCCAATGTGTTTTATGGCCAAATCAGCTGGTCAAAACCTATGGAGCGTGTACAAGGTGCCTTGAATGACCATCTATGGCATGATAGCCGCACATCCACTGTAAGTGGCATATGATTGAATACCATCCAGGATACTGTCAGTTGCTTTTAGCCTAATTGTTGTGATAAACTTATTAAATAGGTAAGTATTCAAATCTATTTGATAAGTTTATTTGAATGCACTCTGCGACAGCGGAGGGCAGCCCAATTTTCTTGAAAAAAGCAAGAAAAAAAATTGCACTAAGTTAAAAGTTAGCTTTTAGGCCGATTTTCAACCAAAATGGCCGAAATTCGGGTCCCCCCAAAACTTCAACTGATGATTACTCCACGTACACTTGAGCTACAAACGTCGTTTTGGGCTCGTTGGAATTTTCCTAAGCTCAAAATTATGAAACAAGATGAAAAAAATGAAATTTGAACGAAAAAAAAAACAAAAATTTTGAAAATTTCATTTTTTGCACCACGCTCGATTAGGCTTAACTTTTTGTTATCACCGAGATTTCAAAAGCTTATAACTTTGTGTTGGACCGACGAAATTGGTTCATTTTCTCAGTTCCCCAAGATTTGACTATGATCTTGTGATCCAAATAATAAAATTTGGAAATTTTAAAATTTTTGGGCAAGTTATGGCCGTTCGCGCAATTCACCAGGCTCGATTGGGCTTATTTTTTTGACATCACCGAAATTCAAAAGGCTATAACTCAAAGACCCCAAAAGTTATCTCCATTATTTTTGACCTATCGGCAGCTGATTGTACACAAAATTGATACTGCAAAAGAAATTTTTCGGTTTTCTTTTGTTTTGGCCAAAATTTGACCCATTGAAAATTTTTGCACCACGCTCGATTAGGCTTAACTTTTTGACATCACCGAATTTTAAACAGCAATAACTCTTAGCGCATAAAAGTAAAAGAATTACTTTTGCTTTAAATAAAAGCCTACAACTCCTGGTGTTCCCAAGCGGTCTCCTATCCAAGTACTAACCAGGCCCAATGTTGCTTAACTTCGGTGATCGGACGAGAACCGGTGCATTCAACATGGTATGGTCGTAGGCATTTGAGTTACTCCGCTTTCATTTATATCCTTACTAGCTTATGTCTATGTACATTACTTTTAAAACACTCGCCCTCGCGCGAGAGTAAAAATATGCTCTTATACCATGTAAAATTTTGCACGCTCACGTTATAATTTATGCATTTCAAACAAAATACTGAAAATTGACATTGTTTGGAATTTTTTTGACCCAATGTGTTTTATGGCCAAATCAGCTGGTCAAAACCTATGGAGCGTGTACAAGGTGCCTTGAATGACCATCTATGGCATGATAGCCGCACATCCACTGTAAGTGGCATATGATTGAATACCATCCAGGATACTGTCAGTTGCTTTTAGCCTAATTGTTGTGATAAACTTATTAATTAGGTAAGTATTCAAATCTATTTGATAAGTTTTCTTTGAATGCACTCTGCGACAGCGGAGGGCAGCCCAATTCTCTTGAAAAAAGCAAGAAAAAAAATTGCACTAAGTTAAAAGTTAGCTTTTAGGCCGATTTTCAACCAAAATGGCCGAAATTCGGGTCCCCCCAAATTTTCAACTGATGATTACTCCACGTACACTTGAGCTACAAACGTCGTTTTGGGCTCGTTGGAATTTTCCTAAGCTCAAAATTATGAAACAAGATGAAAAAAATGAACTTTGAACGAAAAAAAAAACAAAAATTTTGAAAATTTCATTTTTTGCACCACGCTCGATTAGGCTTAACTTTTTGTTATCACCGAGATTTCAAAAGCTTATAACTTTGTGTTGGACCGACGAAATTGGTTCATTTTCTCAGTTCCCCAAGATTTGACTATGATCTTGTGATCCAAACAATAAAATTTGGAAATTTTAAAATTTTTGGGCAAGTTATGGCCGTTCGCGCAATTCACCAGGCTCGATTGGGCTTATTTTTTTGACATCACCGAAATTCAAAAGGCTATAACTCAAAGACCCCAAAAGTTATCTCCATTATTTTTGACCTATCGGCAGTTGATTGTACACAAAATTGATACTGCAAAAAAAAAATTCGGTTTTCTTTTTTTTTGGCCAAAATTTGACCCATTGAAAATTTTTGCACCACGCTCGATTAGGCTTAACTTTTTGACATCACCGAACTTTAAACAGCAATAACTCTTAGCGCATAAAAGTAAAAGAATTACTTTTGCTTTAAATAAAAGCCTACAACACCTGGTGATCCCAGGCGGTCTCCCATCCAAGTACTAACCAGGCCCAATGTTGCTTAACTTCGGTGATCGGACGAGAACCGGTGCATTCAACATGGTATGGTCGTAGGCATTTGAGTTACTCCGCTTTCATTTATATCCTTACTAGCTTATGTCTATGTACATACTTTTAAAACACTCGCCCTCGCGCGAGAGTAAAAATATGCTCTTATACCATGTAAAATTTTGCACGCTCACGTTATAATTTATGCATTTCAAACAAAATACTGAAAATTGACATTGTTTGGAATTTTAATGGCCCAATGTGTTTTATGGCCAAATCAGCTGGTCAAAACCTATGGAGCGTGTACAAGGTGCCTTGAATGACCATCTATGACATGATAGTCGCACATCCACTGAAAGTGGCATATGATTGAATACCAGCCAGGATACTGTCATTTGCTTTTAGCCTAATTGTTGTGATAAACTTATTAAATAGGTA
Organism: Symsagittifera roscoffensis; assembly: GCF_963678635.1. Lineage (NCBI taxonomy): Eukaryota > Metazoa > Xenacoelomorpha > Acoela > Convolutidae > Symsagittifera > Symsagittifera roscoffensis. The sequence continues at coordinate 33,984,823 of NC_087067.1, read as the reverse complement.
AGTTTTCAAATCTATTTGATAAGTTTTCTTTGAATGCACTCTGCGACAGCGGAGGGCAGCCCAATTCTCTTGAAAAATGCAAGAAAAAAAATTGCACTAAGTTAAAAGTTAGCTTTTAGGCCGATTTTCGTCCAAAATGGCCGAAATTCGGGTCCCCCCAAATTTTCAACTGATGATTACTCCACGTACACTTGAGCTACAAACGTCGTTTTGGGTTCGTTGGAATTGTCCTGAGCTCAAATTTATGAAACAAGATGAAAAAATTGAACTTTGAACGAAAAAAAAACAAAAATTTTGAAAATTTCATTTTTTGCACCACGCTCGATTAGGCTTAACTTTTTGGTATCACCGAGATTTCAAAAGCTTATAACTTTGTGTTGGACCGACGAAATTGGTTTATTTTCTCACTCCCCCAAGATTTGACTATGATCTTGTGATCCAAATAATAAAATTTGGAAATTTTAAAATTTTTGGGCAAGTTATGGCCGTTCGCGCAATTCACCAGGCTCGATTGGGCTTATTTTTTTGACATCACCGAAATTCAAAAGGCTATAACTCAAAGACCCCAAAAGTTATCTCCATTATTTTTGACCTATCCGCAGCTGATTGTACACAAAATTGATACTGCAAAAGAAATTTTTCGGTTTTCTTTTGTTTTGGCCAAAATTTGACCCATTGAAAATTTTTGCACCACGCTCGATTAGGCTTAACTTTTTGACATCACCGAACTTTAAACAGCAATAACTCTTAGCGCATAAAAGTGAAAGAATTACTTTTGCTTTAAATAAAAGCCTACAACACCTGGTGTTCCCAGGCAGTCTCCCATCCAAGTACTAACCAGGCCCAATGTTGCTTAACTTCGGTGATCGGACGAGAACCGGTGCATTCAACATGGTATGGTCGTAGGCATTTGAGTTACTCCGCTTTCATTTATATCCTTACTAGCTTATGTCTATGTACATTACTTTTAAAACACTCGCCCTCGCGCGAGAGTAAAAATATGCTCTTATACCATGTAAAGTTTTGCACGCTCACGTTATAATTTATGCATTTCAAACAAAATACTGAAAATTGACATTGTTTGGAATTTTTTTGGCCCAATGTGTTTTATGGCCAAATCAGCTGGTTAAAACCTATGGAGCGTGTACAAGGTGCCTTGAATGACCATCTATGGCATGATAGCCGCACTTCCACTGTAAGTGGCATATGATTGAATACCAGCCAGGATACTGTCAGTTGCTTTTAGCCTAATTGTTGTGATAAACTTATTAAATAGGTAAGTATTCAAATCTATTTGATATGTTTTATTTGAATGCACTCAGCGACAGCGGAGGGCAGCCCAATTCTCTTGAAAAAAGCAAGAAAAAAAATTGCACTAATTTAAAAGTTAGCTTTTAGGCCGATTTTCGTCCAAAATGGCCGAAATTCGGGTCCCCCCAAATTTTCAACTGATGATTACTCCACGTACACTTGAGCTACAAACGTCGTTTTGGGCTCGTTGGAATTTTCCTGAGCTCAAATTTATGAAACAAGATGAAAAAATGAACTTTGAACGGAAAAAAAACAAAAATTTTGAAAATTTCATTTTTTGCACCACGCTCGATTAGGCTTAACTTTTTGGTATCACCGAGATTTCAAAAGCTTATAACTTTGTGTTGGACCGACGAAATTGGTTCATTTTCTCAGTCCCCCAAGATTTGAATATGATCTTGTGATCCAAATAATAAAATTTGGAAATTTTAAAATTTTTGGGCAAGTTATGGCCGTTCGCGCAATTCACCAGGCTCGATTGGGCTTATTTTTTTGACATCACCGAAACTCAAAAGGCTATAACTCAAAGACCCCAAAAGTTATCTCCTTTATTTTTGACCTATCAGCAGCTGATTGTACATAAAATTGATACTGCAAAAGAAATTTTTCGGTTTTCTTTTGTTTTGGCCAAAATTTGACCCATTGAAAATTTTTGCACCACGCTCGATTAGGCTTAACTTTTTGACATCACCGAACTTTTAACAGCAATAACTCTTAGCGCATAAAAGTAAAAGAAATACTTTTGCTTTAAATAAAAGCCTACAACACCTGGTGTTCCCAGGCCGTCTCCCATCCAAGTACTAACCAGGCCCAATGTTGCTTAACTTCGGTGATCGGACGAGAACCGGTGCATTCAACATGGTATGGTCGTAGGCATTTGAGTTACTCCGCTTTCATTTATATCCTTACTAGCTTATGTCTATGTACATTACTTTTAAAACACTCGCCCTCGCGCGAGAGTAAAAGTATGCTCTTATACCATGTAAAATTTTGCACGCTCACGTTATAATTTATGCATTTCAAGCAAAACACTGAAAATTGACACTGTTTGGAATTTTTTTGGCCCAATGTGTTTTATGGCCAAATCAGCTGGTCAAAACCTATGAAGCGTGTACAAGGTGCCTTGAATGACCATCTATGGCATGATAGCCGCACATCCACTGTAAGTGGCATATGATTGAATGCCAGCCAGGATACTGTCAGTTGCTTTTAGCCTAATTGTTGTGATAAACTTATTAAATAGGTAAGTATTCAAATCTATCTGATGAGTTTTCTTTGAATGCACTCTGCGACAGCGGAGGGCAGCCCAATTCTCTTGAAAAATGCAAGAAAAAAAATTGCACTAACTTAAAAGTTAGCTTTTAGGCCGATTTTCGTCCAAATGGCCGAAATTCGGGTCCCCCCAAATTTTCAACTGATGATTACTCCACGTACACTTGAGCTAAAAACGTCGTTTTGGACTCGTTGGAATTGTCCTGAGCTCAAATTTATGAAACGAGATGAAAAAAATGAACTTTGAACGAAAAAAAAACAAAAATTTTGAAAATTTCATTTTTTGCACCACGCTCGATTAGGCTTAACTTTTTGGTATCACCGAGATTTCAAAAGCTTATAACTCTTGTTGGACCGACGAAATTGGTTAATATTCTCAGTCCTCCAAGATTTGACTATGATCTTGTGATCCAAATAATAAAATTTGGAAATTTTAAAATTTTTGGGCAAGTTATGGCCGTTCGCGCAATTCACCAGGCTCGATTTGGCTGATTTTTTTGACATCACCGAAATTCAAAAGGCTATAACTCAAAGACCCCAAAAGTTATCTCCATTATTTTTGACCTATCAGCAGTTGATTGTACACAAAATTGATACTGCAAAAGAAATTTTTCGGTTTTCTTTTGTTTTGGCCAAAATTTGACCCATTGAAAATTTTTGCACCACGCTCGATTAGGCTTAACTTTTTGACATCACCGAACTTTAAACAGCAATAACTCTTAGCGCATAAAAGTAAAAGAATTACTTTTGCTTTAAATAAAAGCCTACAACACCTGGTGTTCCCAGGCGGTCTCCCATCCAAGTACTAACCAGGCCCAATGTTGCTTAATTTCGGTGATCGGACGAGAACCGGTGCTTTCAACATGGTATGGTCGTAGGCATTTGAGTTACTCCGCTTTCATTTATATCCTTACTAGCTTATGTCTATGTACATTACTTTTAAAACACTCGCCCTCGCACGAGAGTAAAAATATGCTCTTATACCATGTAAAATTTTGCACGCTCATGTTATAATTTATGCATTTCAAACAAAATACTGAAAATTGACATTGTTTGGAATTTTTTTGGCCCAATGTGTTTTATGGCCAAATCAGCTGGTCAAAACCTATGAAGCGTGTACAAGGTGCCTTGAATGACCATCTATGGCATGATAGCCGCACATCCACTGTAAGTGGCATATGATTGAATGCCAGCCAGGATACTGTCAGTTGCTTTTAGCCTAATTGTTGTGATAATTTTATTAAATAGGTAAGTATTCAAATCTAGTTGATGAGTTTTCTTAGAATGCACTCTGCGACAGCGGAGGGCAGCCCAATTCTCTTGAAAAATGCAAGAAAAAAATTGCACTAACTTAAAAGTTAGCTTTTAGGCCGATTTTCGTCCAAAATGGCCGAAATTCGGGTCCCCCCAAAATTTTAACTGATGATTACTCCACGTACATTTGAGCTACAAACGTCGTTTTGGGCTCGTTGGAATAGTCCTGAGCTCAAATTTATGAAACAAGATGAAAAAAATGAACTTTGAACGAAAAAAAAAATTTTGAAAATTTCATTTTTTGCACCACTGTCGATTAGGCTTAACTTTTTGGTATCACCGAGACTTCAAAAGCTTATAACTTTGTGTTGGACCGACGAAATTGGTTCATTTTCTCAGTCCCCTAAGATTTGACTATGATCTTGTGATCCAAATAATAAAATTTGGAAATTTTAAAATTTTTGGGCAAGTTATGGCCGTTCGCGCAATTCACCAGGCTCGATTGGGCTTATTTTTTTGACATCACCGAAATTCAAAAGGCTATAACTCAAAGACCCCGAAAGTTATCTCCATTATTTTTGACCTATCAGCAGCTGATTGTACACAAAATTGATACTGCAAAAGAAGTTTTTCGGTTTTCTTTTGTTTTGGCCAAAATTTGACCCATTGAAAATTTTTGCACCACGCTCGATTAGGCTTAACTTTTTGACATCACCGAACTTTAAACAGCAATAACTCTTAGCGCATAAAAGTAAAAGAATTACTTTTGCTTTAAATAAAAGCCTACAACACCTGGTGTTCCCAGGCGGTCTCCCATCCAAGTACTAACCAGGCCCAATGTTGCTTAACTTCGGTGATCGGACGAGAACCGGTGCATTCAACATGGTATGGTCGTAGGCATTTGAGTTACTCCGCTTTCATTTATATCCTTACTAGCTTATGTCTATTTACATTACTTTTAAAACACTCGCCCTCGCGCGAGAGTAAAAATATGCTCTTATACCATGTAAATTTTTGCACGCTCACGTTATAATTTATGCATTTCAAACAAAATACTGAAAATTGACATTGTTTGGAATTATTTTGGCCCAATGTGTTTTATGGCCAAATCAGCTGATCAAAACCTATGGAGCGTGTACAAGGTGCCTTGAATGACCATCTATGGCATCATAGCCGCACATCCACTGTAAGTGGCATATGATTGAATACCAGCCAGGATACTGTCAGTTGCTTTTAGCCTAATTGTTGTGATAAACTTATTAAATAGGTAAGTATTCAAATCTATTTGATAAGTTTTCTTTGAATGCACTCTGCGACAGCGGAGGGCAGCCCAATTCTCTTGAAAAATGCAAGAAAAAAAATTGCACTAACTTGAAAGTTAGCTTTTAGGCCGATTTTCGTCCAAAATGGCCGAAATTCGGGTCCCCCCAAATTTTTAACTGATGATTACTCCACGTACATTTGAGCTACAAACGTCGTTTTGGGCTCGTTGGAATAGTCCTGAGCTCAAAATTATGAAACGAGATGAAAAAAATGAACTTTGAACGAAAAAAAAACAAAAATTTTGAAAATTTCATTTTTTGCACCACGCTCGATTAGGCTTAACTTTTTGACATCACCGAACTTTAAACAGCAATAACTCTTAGCGCATAAAAGTAAAAGAATTACTTTTGCTATAAATAAAAGCCTACAACACCTGGTGTTCCCAGGCGGTCTCCCATCCAAGTACTAACCAGGCCCAATGTTGCTTAACTTCGGTGATCGGACGAGAACCGGTGCATTCAACATGGTATGGTCGTAGGCATTTGAGTTACTCCGCTTTCATTTATATCCTTACTAGCTTATGTCTATGTACATTACTTTTAAAACACTCGCCCTCGCGCGAGAGTAAAAATATGCTCTTATACCATGTAAAATTTTGCACGCTCACGTTATAATTTATGCATTTCAAACAAAATACTGAAAATTGACATTGTTTGGAATTATTTTGGCCCAATGTGTTTTATGGCCAAATCAGCTGATCAAAACCTATGGAGCGTGTACAAGGTGCCTTGAATGACCATCTATGGCATCATAGCCGCACATCCACTGTAAGTGGCATATGATTGAATACCAGCCAGGATACTGTCAGTTGCTTTTAGCCTAATTGTTGTGATAAACTTATTAAATAGGTAAGTATTCAAATCTATTTGATAAGTTTTCTTTGAATGCACTCTGCGACAGCGGAGGGCAGCCCAATTCTCTTGAAAAATGCAAGAAAAAAAATTGCACTAACTTGAAAGTTAGCTTTTAGGCCGATTTTCGTCCAAAATGGCCGAAATTCGGGTCCCCCCAAATTTTTAACTGATGATTACTCCACGTACATTTGAGCTACAAACGTCGTTTTGGGCTCGTTGGAATAGTCCTGAGCTCAAATTTATGAAACGAGATGAAAAAAATGAACTTTGAACGAAAAAAAAAAACAAAAATTTTGAAAATTTCATTTTTTGCACCACGCTCGATTAGGCTTAACTTTTTGGTATCACCGAGACTTCAAAAGCTTATAACTTTGTGTTGGACCGACGAAATTGGTTCATTTTCTCAGTCCCCCAAGATTTGACTATGATCTTGTGATCCAAATAATAAAATTTGGAAATTTTAAAATTTTTGGGCAAGTTATGGCCGTTCGCGCAATTCACCAGGCTCGATTGGGCTTATTTTTTTGACATCACCGAAATTCAAAAGGCTATAACTCAAAGACCCCAAAAGTTATCTCCATTATTTTTGACCTATCAGCAGCTGATTGTACACAAAAGTGATACTGCAAAAAAAATTTTCGGTTTTCTTTTGTTTTGGCCAAAATTTGACCCATTGAAAATTTTTGCACCACGCTCGATTAGGCTTAACTTTTTGACATCACCGAACTTTAAACAGCAATAACTCTTAGCGCATAAAAGTAAAAGAATTACTTTTGCTTTAAATAAAATCCTACAACACCTGGTGTTCCCAGGCGGTCTCCCATCCAAGTACTAACCAGGCCCAATGTTGCTTAACTTCGGTGATCGGACGAGAACCGGTGCATTCAACATGGTATGGTCGTAGGCATTTGAGTTACTCCGCTTTCATTTATATCCTTACTAGCTTATGTCTATGTACATTACTTTTAAAACACTCGCCCTCGCGCGAGAGTAAAAATATGCTCTTATACCATGTAAAATTTTGCACGCTCACGTTATAATTTATGCATTTCAAACAAAATACTAAAAATTGACATTGTTTGGAATTTTTTTGGCCCAATGTGTTTTATGGCCAAATCAGCTGGTCAAAACCTATGGAGCGTGTACAAGGTTTCTTGAATGACCATCTATGGCATGATAGCCGCACATCGACTGTAAGTGGCATATGATTGAATGCCAGCCAGGATACTGTCAGTTGCTTTTAGCCTATTTGTTGTGATAAACTTATTAAATAGGTAAGTATTCAAATCTATTTGATAAGTGTTCTTTGAATGCACTCTGCGACAGCGGAGGGCAGCCCAATTCTCTTGGAAAATGCAAAAAAGAAATTGCACTAACTTAAAAGTTAGCTTTTAGGCCGATTTTCGTCCAAAATGGCCGAAATTCGGGTCCCCCCAAATTTTCAACTGATGATTACTCCACGTACACTTGAGCTACAAACGTCGTTTTGGGCTCGTTGGAATTTTCCTGAGCTCAAATTTATGAAACAAGATGAAAAAAATGAACTTTGAAAGAAAAAAAAAAATTTGAAAATTTCATTTTTTGCACCACGCTCGATTAGGCTTAACTTTTTGGTATCACCGAGATTTCAAAAGCTTATAACTTTGTGTTGGACCGACGAAATTGGTTCATTTTCTCAGTCCCCCAAGATTTGACTATGATCTTGTGATCCAAATAATAAAATTTGGAAATTTTAAAATTTTTGGGCAAGTTATGGCCGTTCGCGCAATTCACCAGGCTCGATTGGGCTTATTTTTTTGACATCACCGAAATTCAAAAGGCTATAACTCAAAGACCCCAAAAGTTATCTCCATTATTTTTGACCTATCAGCAGCTGATTGTACACAAAAGTGATACTGCAAAAAAAATTTTCGGTTTTCTTTTGTTTTGGCCAAAATTTGACCCATTGAAAATTTTTGCACCACGCTCGATTAGGCTTAACTTTTTGACATCACCGAACTTTAAACAGCAATAACTCTTAGCGCATAAAAGTAAAAGAATTAATTTTGCTTTAAATAAAATCCTACAACACCTGGTGTTCCCAGGCGGTCTCCCATCCAAGTACTAACCAGGCCCAATGTTGCTTAACTTCGGTGATCGGACGAGAACCGGTGCATTCAACATGGTATGGTCGTAGGCATTTGAGTTACTCCGCTTTCATTTATATCCTTACTAGCTTATGTCTATGTACATTACTTTTAAAACACTCGCCCTCGCGCGAGAGTAAAAATATACTCTTATACCATGTAAAATTTTGCACGCTCACGTTATAATTTATGCATTTCAAACAAAATACTAAAAATTGACATTGTTTGGAATTTTTTTGGCCCAATGTGTTTTATGGCCAAATCAGCTGGTCAAAACCTATGGAGCGTGTACAAGGTGCCTTGAATGACCATCTATGGCATGATAGCCGCACATCGACTGTAAGTGGCATATGATTGAATGCCAGCCAGGATACTGTCAGTTGCTTTTAGCCTATTTGTTGTGATAAACTTATTAAATAGGTAAGTATTCAAATATATTTGATAAGTGTTCTTTGAATGCACTCTGCGACAGCGGAGGGCAGCCCAATTCTCTTGGAAAATGCAAAAAAAAAATTGCACTAACTTAAAAGTTAGCTTTTAGGCCGATTTTCGTCCAAAATGGCCGAAATTCGGGTCCCCCCAAATTTTCAACTGATGATTACTCCACGTACACTTGAGCTACAAACGTCGTTTTGGGCTCGTTGGAATTTTCCTGAGCTCAAATTTATGAAACAAGATGAAAAAAAAAATGAACTTTGAAAGAAAAAAAAAATTTGAAAATTTCATTTTTTGCACCACGCTCGATTAGGCTTAACTTTTTGGTATCACCGAGATTTCAAAAGCTTATAACTTTGTGTTGGACCGACGAAATTGGTTCATTTTCTCAGTCCCCCAAGATTTGACTATGATCTTGTGATCCAAATAATAAAATTTGGAAATTTTAAAATTTTTGGGCAAGTTATGGCCGTTCGCGCAATTCACCAGGCTCGATTGGGCTTATTTTTTTGACATCACCGAAATACAAAAGGCTATAACTCAAAGACCCCAAAAGTTATCTCCATTATTTTTGACCTATCAGCAGTTGATTGTACACAAAATTGATACTGCAAAAGAAATTTTTCGGTTTTCTTTTGTTTTGGCCAAAATTTGACCCATTAAAAATTTTTGCACCACGCTCGATTAGGCTTAACTTTTTGACATCACCGAACTTTAAACAGCAATAACTCTTAGCGCATAAAAGTAAAAGAATTACTTTTGCTTTAAATAAAAGCCTACAACACCTGGTGTTCCCAGGCGGTCTCCCATCCAAGTACTAACCAGGCCCAATGTTGCTTAACTTCGGTGATCGGACAAGAACCGGTGCATTCAACATGGTATGGTCGTAGGCATTTGAGTTACTCCGCTTTCATTTATATCCTTACTAGCTTATGTCTATGTACATTACTTTTAAAACACTCGCCCTCGCGCGAGAGTAAAAATATGCTCTTATACCATGTAAAATTTTGCACGCTCACGTTATAATTTATGCATTTCAAACAAAATACTAAAAATTGACATTGTTTGGAATTTTTTTGGCCAATGTGTTTTATGGCCAAATCAGCTGGTCAAAACCTATGGAGCGTGTACAAGGTGCCTTGAATGACCATCTATGGCATGATAGCCGCACATCCACTGTAAGTGGCATATGATTGAATGCCAGCCAGGATACTGTCAGTTGCTTTTAGCCTATTTGTTGTGATAAACTTATTAAATTGGTAAGTATTCAAATCTAATTGATAAGTTTTCTTTGAATGCACTCTGCGACAGCGGAGGGCAGCCCAATTCTCTTGGAAAATGCAAAAAAAAAATTGCACTAACTTAAAAGTTAGCTTTTAGGCCGATTTTCGTCCAAAATGGCCGAAATTCGGGTCCCCCCAAATTTTCAACTGATGATTACTCCACGTACACTTGAGCTACAAACGTCGTTTTGGGCTCGTTGGAATTTTCCTGAGCTCAAATTTATGAAACAAGATGAAAAAAAAATGAACTTTGAAAGAAAAAAAAAATTGAAAATTTCATTTTTTGCACCACGCTCGATTAGGCTTAACTTTTTGGTATCACCGAGATTTCAAAAGCTTATAACTTTGTGTTGGACCGACGAAATTGGTTCATTTTCTCAGTCCCCCAAGATTTGACTATGATCTTGTGATCCAAATAATAAAGTTTGGAAATTTTAAAATTTTTGGGCAAGTTATGGCCGTTCGCGCAATTCACCAGGCTCGATTGGGCTTATTTTTTTGACATCACCGAAATTCAAAAGGCTATAACTCAAAGACCCCAAAAGTTATCTCCATTATTTTTGACCTATCAGCAGCTGATTGTACACAAAATTGATACTGCAAAAGAAATTTTTCGGTTTTCTTTTGTTTTGGCCAAAATTTGACCCATTAAAAATTTTTGCACCACTGTCGATTAGGCTTAACTTTTTGACATCACCGAACTTTAAACAGCAATAACTCTTAGCGCATAAAAGTAAAAGAATTACTTTTGCTTTAAATAAAAGCCTACAACACCTGGTTTTCCCAGGCGGTCTCCCATCCAAGTACTAACCAGGCCCAATGTTGCTTAACTTCGGTGATCGGACGAGAACCGGTGCATTCAACATGGTATGGTCGTAGGCATTTGAGTTACTCCGCTTTCATTTATATCCTTACTAGCTTATGTCTATGTACATTACTTTTAAAACACTCGCCCTCGCGCGAGAGTAAAAATATGCTCTTATACCATGTAAAATTTTGCACGCTCACGTTATAATTTATGCATTTCAAACAAAATACTGAAAATTGACATTGTTTGGAATTATTTTGGCCCAATGTGTTTTATGGCCAAATCAGCTGATCAAAACCTATGGAGCGTGTACAAGGTGCCTTGAATGACCATCTATGGCATCATAGCCGCACATCCACTGTAAGTGGCATATGATTGAATACCAGCCAGGATACTGTCAGTTGCTTTTAGCCTAATTGTTGTGATAAACTTATTAAATAGGTAAGTATTCAAATCTATTTGATAAGTTTTCTTTGAATGCACTCTGCGACAGCGGAGGGCAGCCCAATTCTCTTGAAAAATGCAAGAAAAAAAATTGCACTAACATGAAAGTTAGCTTTTAGGCCGATTTTCGTCCAAAATGGCCGAAATTCGGGTCCCCCCAAATTTTTAACTGATGATTACTCCACGTACATTTGAGCTACAAACGTCGTTTTGGGCTCGTTGGAATAGTCCTGAGCTCAAATTTATTAAACGAGATGAAAAAAATGAACTTTGAACGAAAAAAAAACAAAAATTTTGAAAATTTCATTTTTTGCACCACGCTCGATTAGGCTTAACTTTTTGGTATCACCGAGACTTCAAAAGCTTATAACTTTGTGTTGGACCGACGAAATTGGTTCATTTTCTCAGTCCCCCAAGATTTGACTATGATCTTGTGATCCAAATAATAAAATTTGGAAATTTTAAAATTTTTGGGCAAGTTATGGCCGTTCGCGCAATTCACCAGGCTCGATTGGGCTTATTTTTTTGACATCACCGAAATTCAAAAGGCTATAACTCAAAGACCCCAAAAGTTATCTCCATTATTTTTGACCTATCAGCAGCTGATTGTACACAAAATTGATACTGCAAAAGAAATTTTTCGGTTTTCTTTTGTTTTGGCCAAAATTTGACCCATTGAAAATTTTTGCACCACGCTCGATTAGGCTTAACTTTTTGACATCACCGAACTTTCAAGAACTCATAACTTTGAACTGGTTCGACGAAATTGGTTCATTTTTTCAGTCCTCCAAGATTTGACTAGGATCTTGTGATCCAAATAATAAAATTTGGAAATTTTAAAATTTTTGGGCAAGTTATGGCCGTTCGCGCAATTCACCAGGCTCGATTGGGCTTATTTTTTTGACATCACCGAAATTCAAAAGGCTATAACTCAAAGACCCCAAAAGTTATCTCCATTATTTTTGACCTATCAGCAGCTGATTGTACACAAAAGTGATACTGCAAAGAAATTTTTCGGTTTTCTTTTGTTTTGGCCAAAATTTGACCCATTGAAAATTTTTGCACCACGCTCGATCAGGCTTAACTTTTTGACATCACCGAACTTTAAACAGCAATAACTCTTAGCGCATAAAAGTAAAAGAATTACTTTTGCTTTAAATAAAAGCCTACAACACCTGGTGTTCCCAGGCGGTCTCCCATCCAAGTACTAACCAGGCCCAATGTTGCTTAACTTCGGTGATCGGACGAGAACCGGTGCATTCAACATGGTATGGTCGTAGGCATTTGAGTTACTCCGCTTTCATTTATATCCTTACTAGCTTATGTCTATGTACATTACTTTTAAAACACTCGCCCTCGCGCGAGAATAAAAAATATGCTCTTATGCCATGTAAAATTTTGCACGCTCACGTTATAATTTATGCATTTCAAACAAAATACTAAAAATTGACATTGTTTGGAATTTTTTTGGCCCAATGTGTTTTATGGCCAAATCAGCTGGTCAAAACCTATGGAGCGTGTACAAGGTGCCTTGAATGACCATCTATGGCATGATAGCCGCACATCCACTGTAAGTGGCATATGATTGAATGCCAGCCAGGATACTGTCAGTTGCTTTTAGCCTATTTGTTGTGATAAACTTATTAAATAGGTAAGTATTCAAATCTATTTGATAAGTTTTCTTTGAATGCACTCTGCGACAGCGGAGGGCAGCCCAATTCTCTTGGAAAATGCAAAAAAAAAATTGCACTAACTTAAAAGTTAGCTTTTAGGCCGATTTTCGTCCAAAATGGCCGAAATTCGGGTCCCCCCAAATTTTCAACTGATGATTACTCCACGTACACTTGAGCTACAAACGTCGTTTTGGGCTCGTTGGAATAGACCTGAGCTCAAATTTATGAAACGAGATGAAAAAAATGAACTTTGAACGAAAAAAAAAACAAAAATTTTGAAAATCTCATTTTTTGCACCACGCTCGATTAGGCTTAACTTTTTGGTATCACCGAGACTTCAAAAGCTTATAACTTTGTGTTGGACCAACGAAATTGGTTCATTTTCTCAGTCCCCCAAGATTTGACTATGATCTTGTGATCCAAATAATAAAATTTGGAAATTTTAAAATTTTTGGGCAAGTTATGGCCGTTCGCGCAATTCACCAGGCTCGATTGGGCTTATTTTTTTGACATCACCGAAATTCAAAAGGCTATAACTCAAAGACCCCAAAAGTTATCTCCATTATTTTTGACCTATCAGCAGGTGATTGTACACAAAATTGATACTGCAAAAGAAATTTTTCGGTTTTCTTTTGTTTTGGCCAAAATTTGACCCATTGAAAATTTTTGCACCACGCTCGATTAGGCTTAACTTTTTGACATCACCGAACTTTCAAGAACTCATAACTTTGAACTGGTTCGACGAAATTGGTTCATTTTTTCAGTCCTCCAAGATTTGACTATGATCTTGTGATCCAAATAATAAAATTTGGAAATTTTAAAATTTTTGGGCAAGTTATGGCCGTTCGCGCAATTCACCAGGCTCGATTGGGCTTTTTTTTTTGACATCACCGAAATTCAAAAGGCTATAACTCAAAGACCCCAAAAGTTATCTCCATTATTTTTGACCTATCAGCAGCTGATTGTACACAAAAGTGATACTGCAAAGAAATTTTTCGGTTTTCTTTTGTTTTGGCCAAAATTTGACCCATTGAAAATTTTTGCACCACGCTCGATTAGGCTTAACTTTTTGACATCACCGAACTTTAAACAGCAATAACTCTTAGCGCATAAAAGTAAAAGAATTACTTTTGCTTTAAATAAAAGCCTACAACACCTGGTGTTCCCAGGCGGTCTCCCATCCAAGTACTAACCAGGCCCAATGTTGCTTAACTTCGGTGATCGGACGAGAACCGGTGCATTCAACATGGTATAGTCGTAGGCATTTGAGTTATTCCGCTTTCATTTATATCCGTACTAGCTTATGTCTATGTACATTACTTTTAAAACACTCGCCCTCGCGCGAGAGTAAAAATATGCTCTTATACCATGTAAAATTTTGCACGCTCACGTTATAATTTATGCATTTCAAACAAAATACTAAAAATTGACATTGTTTGGAATTTTTTTGGCCCAATGTGTTTTATGGCCAAATCAGCTGGTCAAAACCTATGGAGCGTGTACAAGGTGCCTTGAATGACCATCTATGGCATGATAGCCGCACATCCACTGTAAGTGGCATATGATTGAATGCCAGCCAGGATACTGTCAGTTGCTTTTAGCCTATTTGTTGTGATAAACTTATTAAATAGGTAAGTATTCAAATCTATTTGATAAGTTTTCTTTGAATGCACTCTGCGACAGCGGAGGGCAGCCCAATTCTCTTGGAAAATGCAAAAAAAAAATTGCACTAACTTAAAAGTTAGCTTTTAGGCCGATTTTCGTCCAAAATGGCCGAAATTCGGGTCCCCCCAAATTTTCAACTGATGATTACTCCACGTACACTTGAGCTACAAACGTCGTTTTGGGCTCGTTGGAATTTTCCTGAGCTCAAATTTATGAAACGAGATGAAAAAAATGAACTTTGAACGAAAAAAAAACAAAAATTTTGAAAATCTCATTTTTTGCACCACGCTCGATTAGGCTTAACTTTTTGGTATCACCGAGACTTCAAAAGCTTATAACTTTGTGTTGGACCAACGAAATTGGTTCATTTTCTCAGTCCCCCAAGATTTGACTATGATCTTGTGATCCAAATAATAAAATTTGGAAATTTTAAAATTTTTGGGCAAGTTATGGCCGTTCGCGCAATTCACCAGGCTCGATTGGGCTTATTTTTTTGACATCACCGAAATTCAAAAGGCTATAACTCAAAGACCCCAAAAGTTATCTCCATTATTTTTGACCTATCAGCAGGTGATTGTACACAAAATTGATACTGCAAAAGAAATTTTTCGGTTTTCTTTTGTTTTGGCCAAAATTTGACCCATTGAAAATTTTTGCACCACGCTCGATTAGGCTTAACTTTTTGACATCGCCGAACTTTCAAGAACTCATAACTTTGAACTGGTTCGACGAAATTGGTTCATTTTTTCAGTCCTCCAAGATTTGACTATGATCTTGTGATCCAAATAATAAAATTTGGAAATTTTAAAATTTTTGGGCAAGTTATGGCCGTTCGCGCAATTCACCAGGCTCGATTGGGCTTTTTTTTTTGACATCACCGAAATTCAAAAGGCTATAACTCAAAGACCCCAAAAGTTATCTCCATTATTTTTGACCTATCAGCAGCTGATTGTACACAAAAGTGATACTGCAAAGAAATTTTTCGGTTTTCTTTTGTTTTGGCCAAAATTTGACCCATTGAAAATTTTTGCACCACGCTCGATTAGGCTTAACTTTTTGACATCACCGAACTTTAAACAGCAATAACTCTTAGCGCATAAAAGTAAAAGAATTACTTTTGCTTTAAATAAAAGCCTACAACACCTGGTGTTCCCAGGCGGTCTCCCATCCAAGTACTAACCAGGCCCAATGTTGCTTAACTTCGGTGATCGGACGAGAACCGGTGCATTCAACATGGTATGGTCGTAGGCATTTGAGTTATTCCGCTTTCATTTATATCCGTACTAGCTTATGTCTATGTACATTACTTTTAAAACACTCGCCCTCGCGCGAGAGTAAAAATATGCTCTTATACCATGTAAAATTTTGCACGCTCACGTTATAATTTATGCATTTCAAACAAAATACTAAAAATTGACATTGTTTGGAATTTTTTTGGCCCAATGTGTTTTATGGCCAAATCAGCTGGTCAAAACCTATGGAGCGTGTACAAGGTGCCTTGAATGACCATCTATGGCATGATAGCCGCACATCCACTGTAAGTGGCATATGATTGAATGCCAGCCAGGATACTGTCAGTTGCTTTTAGCCTATTTGTTGTGATAAACTTATTAAATAGGTAAGTATTCAAATCTATTTGATAAGTTTTCTTTGAATGCACTCTGCGACAGCGGAGGGCAGCCCAATTCTCTTGGAAAATGCAAAAAAAAAATTGCACTAACTTAAAAGTTAGCTTTTAGGCCGATTTTCGTCCAAAATGGCCGAAATTCGGGTCCCCCCAAATTTTCAACTGATGATTACTCCACGTACACTTGAGCTACAAACGTCGTTTTGGGCTCGTTGGAATTTTCCTGAGCTCAAATTTATGAAACAAGATGAAAAAAAATGAACTTTGAAAGAAAAAAAAAATTTGAAAATTTCATTTTTTGCACCACGCTCGATTAGGCTTAACTTTTTGGTATCACCGAGATTTCAAAAGCTTATAACTTTGTGTTGGACCGACGAAATTGGTTCATTTTCTCAGTCCCCCAAGATTTGACTATGATCTTGTGATCCAAATAATAAAATTTGGAAATTTTAAAATTTTTGGGCAAGTTATGGCCGTTCGCGCAATTCACCAGGCTCGATTGGGCTTATTTTTTTGACATCACCGAAATTCAAAAGGCTATAACTCAAAGACCCCAAAAGTTATCTCCATTAATTTTGACCTATCAGCAGCTGATTGTACACAAAATTGATACTGCAAAAGAAATTTTTCGGTTTTCTTTTGTTTTGGCCAAAATTTGACCCATTGAAAATTTTTGCACCACGCTCGATTAGGCTTAACTTTTTGACATCACCGAACTTTAAACAGCAATAACTCTTAGCGCATAAAAGTAAAAGAATTACTTTTGCTTTAAATAAAAGCCTACAACACCTGGTGTTCCCAGGCGGTCTCCCATCCAAGTACTAACCAGGCCCAATGTTGCTTAACTTCGGTGATCGGACGAGAACCGGTGCATTCAACATGGTATGGTCGTAGGCATTTGAGTTATTCCGCTTTCATTTATATCCTTACTAGCTTATGTCTATGTACATTACTTTTAAAACACTCGCCCTCGCGCGAGAGTAAAAATATGCTCTTATACCATGTAAAATTTTGCACGCTCACGTTATAATTTATGCATTTCAAACAAAATACTAAAAATTGACATTGTTTGGAATTTTTTTGGCCCAATGTGTTTTATGGCCAAATCAGCTGGTCAAAACCTATGGAGCGTGTACAAGGTGCCTTGAATGACCATCTATGGCATGATAGCCGCACATCCACTGTAAGTGGCATATGATTGAATGCCAGCCAGGATACTGTCAGTTGCTTTTAGCCTATTTGTTGTGATAAACTTATTAAATAGGTAAGTATTCAAATCTATTTGATAAGTTTTCTTTGAATGCACTCTGCGACAGAGGAGGGCAGCCCAATTCTCTTGGAAAATGCAAAAAAAAAATTGCACTAACTTAAAAGTAAGCTTTTAGGCCGATTTTCGTCCAAAATGGCCGAAATTCGGGTCCCCCCAAATTTTCAACTGATGATTACTCCACGTACACTTGAGCTACAAACGTCGTTTTGGGCTCGTTGGAATTTTCCTGAGCTCAAATTTATGAAACAAGATGAAAAAAATGAACTTTGAAAGAAAAAAAAAATTTGAAAATTTCATTTTTTGCACCACGCTCGATTAGGCTTAACTTTTTGGTATCACCGAGATTTCAAAAGCTTATAACTTTGTGTTGGACCGACGAAATTGGTTCATTTTCTCAGTCCCCCAAGATTTGACTATGATCTTGTGATCCAAATAATAAAATTTGGAAATTTTAAAATTTTTGGGCAAGTTATGGCCGTTCGCGCAATTCACCAGGCTCGATTGGGCTTATTTTTTTGACATCACCGAAATTCAAAAGGCTATAACTCAAAGACCCCAAAAGTTATCTCCATTATTTTTGACCTATCCGCAGCTGATTGTACACAAAATTGATACTGCAAAAGAAATTTTTCGGTTTTCTTTTGTTTTGGCCAAAATTTGACCCATTGAAAATTTTTGCACCACGCTCGATTAGGCTTAACTTTTTGACATCACCGAACTTTAAACAGCAATAACTCTTAGCGCATAAAAGTAAAAGAATTACTTTTGCTTTAAATAAAAGCCTACAACACCTGGTGTTCCCAGGCGGTCTCCCATCCAAGTACTAACCAGGCCCAATGTTGCTTAACTTCGGTGATCGGACGAGAACCGGTGCATTCAACATGGTATGGTCGTAGGCATTTGAGTTACTCCGCTTTCATTTATATCCTTACTAGCTTATGTCTATGTACATTACTTTTAAAACACTCGCCCTCGCGCGAGAGTAAAAATATGCTCTAATACCATGTAAAATTTTGCACGCTCACGTTATAATTTATGCATTTCAAACAAAATACTAAAAATTGACATTGTTTGGAATTTTTTTGGCCCAATGTGTTTTATGGCCAAATCAGCTGGTCAAAACCTATGGAGCGTGTACAAGGTGCCTTGAATGACCATCTATGGCATGATAGCCGCACATCCACTGTAAGTGGCATATGATTGAATGCCAGCCAGGATACTGTCAGTTGCTTTTAGCCTATTTGTTGTGATAAACTTATTAAATAGGTAAGTATTCAAATCTATTTGATAAGTTTTCTTTGAATGCACTCTGCGACAGCGGAGGGCAGCCCAATTCTCTTGAAAAATGCAAGAAAAAAAATTGCACTAACTTGAAAGTTAGCTTTTAGGCCGATTTTCGTCCAAAATGGCCGAAATTCGGGTCCCCCCAAATTTTTAACTGATGATTACTCCACGTACACTTGAGCTACAAACGTCGTTTTGGGCTCGTTGGAATTTTCCTGAGCTCAAATTTATGAAACAAGATGAAAAAAATGAACTTTGAAAGAAAAAAAAAATTGAAAATTTCATTTTTTGCACCACGCTCGATTAGGCTTAGCTTTTTGGTATCACCGAGATTTCAAAAGCTTATAACTTTGTGTTGGACCGACGAAATTGGTTCATTTTCTCAGTCCCCCAAGATTTGACTATGATCTTGTGATCCAAATAATAAAATTTGGAAATTTAAAAATTTTTGGGCAAGTTATGGCCGTTCGCGCAATTCACTAGGCTCGATTGGGCTTATTTTTTTGACATCACCGAAATTCAAAAGGCTATAACTCAAAGACCCCAAAAGTTATCTCCATTATTTTTGACCTATCAGCAGCTGATTGTACACAAAATTGATACTGCAAAAGAAATTTTTCGGTTTTCTTTTGTTTTGGCCAAAATTTGACCCATTGAAAATTTTTGCACCACGCTCGATTAGGCTTATTTTTTTGACATCACCGAACTTTAAACAGCAATAACTCTTAGCGCATAAAAGTAAAAGAATTACTTTTGCTTTAAATAAAAGCCTACAACACCTGGTGTTCCCAGGCGGTCTCCCATCCAAGTACTAACCAGGCCCAATGTTGCTTAACTTCGGTGATCGGACGAGAACCGGTGCATTCAACATGGTATGGTCGTAGGCATTTGAGTTACTCCGCTTTCATTTATATCCTTACTAGCTTATGTCTATGTACATTACTTTTAAAACACTCGCCCTCGCGCGAGAGTAAAAATATGCTCTTATACCATGTAAAATTTTGCACGCTCACGTTATAATTTATGCATTTCAAACAAAATACTGAAAATTGACATTGTTTGGAATTTTTTTGGCCCAATGTGTTTTATGGCCAAATCAGCTGGTCAAAACCTATGGAGCGTGTACAAGGTGCCTTGAATGACCATCTATGGCATGATAGCCGCACATCCACTGTAAGTGGCATATGATTGAATGCCAGCCAGGATACTGTCAGTTGCTTTTAGCCTAATTGTTGTGATAAATTTATTAAATAGGTAAGTATTCAAATCTATTTGATAAGTTTTCTTTGAATGCACTCTGCGACAGCGGAGGGCAGCCCAATTCTCTTGAAAATTGCAAGAAAAAAAATTGCACTAACTTAAAAGTTAGCTTTTAGGCCGATTTTCGTCCAAAATGGCCGAAATTCGGGTCCCCCCCCAAATTTTCAACTGATGATTACTCCACGTACACTTGAGCTACAAACGTCGTTTTGGGCTCGTTGGAATTGTCCTGAGCTCAAATTTATGAAACAAGATGAAATGAACTTTGAAAGAAAAAAAAATTTGAAAATTTCATTTTTTGCACCACGCTCGATTAGGCTTAACTTTTTGGTATCACCGAGATTTCAAAAGCTTATAACTTTGTGTTGGACCGACAAAATTGGTTCATTTTCCGAGTCCCCCAAGATTTGACTATGATCTTGTGATCCAAATAATACAATTTGGAAATTTTAAAATTTTTGGGCAAGTTATGGCCGTTCGCGCAATTCACCAGGCTCGATTGGGCTTATTTTTTTGACATCACCGAAATTCAAAAGGCTATAACTCAAAGACCCCAAAAGTTATCTCCATTATTTTTGACCTATCAGCAGCTGATTGTACACAAAATTGATACTGCGAAAGAAATTTTTCGGTTTTCTTTTGTTTTGGCCAAAATTTGACCCATTGAAAATTTTTGCACCACGCTCGATTAGGCTTAACTTTTTGACATCACCGAACTTTAAACAGCAATAACTCTTAGCGCATAAAAGTAAAAGAATTACTTTTGCTTTAAATAAAAGCCTACAACACCTGGTGTTCCCAGGCGGTCTCCCATCCAAGTACTAACCAGGCCCAATGTTGCTTAACTTCGGTGATCGGACGAGAACCGGTGCATTCAACATGGTATGGTCGTAGGCATTTGAGTTACTCCGCTTTCATTTATATCCTTACTAGCTTATGTCTATGTACATTACTTTTAAAACACTCGCCCTCGCGCGAGAGTAAAAATATGCTCTTATACCATGTAAAATTTTGCACGCTCACGTTATAATTTATGCATTTCAAACAAAATACTGAAAATTGACATTGTTTGGAATTTTTTTGGCCCAATGTGTTTTATGGCCAAATCAGCTGGTCAAAACCTATGGAGCGTGTACAAGGTGCCTTGAATGACCATCTATGGCATGATAGCCGCACATCCACTGTAAGTGGCATATGATTGAATACCAGCCAGGATACTGTCAGTTGCTTTTAGCCTAATTGTTGTGATAAACTTATTAAATAGGTAAGTATTCAAATCTATTTGATAAGTTTTCTTTGAATGCACTCTGCGACAGCGCAAGGCAGCCCAATTCTCTTGAAAAATGCAAGAAAAAAAATTGCATTAAGTTAAAAGTTAGCTTTTAGGCCGATTTTCGTCCAAAATGGCCGAAATTCGGGTCCCCCCAAATTTTTAACTGATGATTACTCCACGTACATTTGAGCTACAAACGTCGTTTTGGGCTCGTTGGAATAGTCCTGAGCTCAAATTTATGAAACGAGATGAAAAAAAAAATGAACTTTGAACGAAAAAAAAACAAAAATTTTGAAAACTTCATTTTTTTCACCACGCTCGATTAGGCTTAACTTTTTGGTATCACCGAGATTTCAAAAGCTTATAACTTTGTGTTGGACCGACGAAATTGGTTCATTTTCTCAGTCCCCAAGATTTGACTATGATCTTGTGATCCAAATAATAAAATTTGGAAATTTTAAAATTTTTGGGCAAGTTATCGCCGTTCGCGCAATTCACCAGGCTCGATTGGGCTTATTTTTTTGACATCACTGAAATTCAAAAGACTATAACTCAAAGACCCCAAAAGTTATCTCCATTATTTTTGACCTATCAGCAGCTGATTGTACACAAAATTGATACTGCAAAAGAAGTTTTTCGGTTTTCTTTTGTTTTGGCCAAAATTTGACCCATTGAAAATTTTTGCACCACGCTCGATTAGGCTTAACTTTTTGACATCACCGAACTTTAAACAGCAATAACTCTTAGCGCATAAAAGTAAAAGAATTACTTTTGCTTTAAATAAAAGCCTACAACACCTGGTGTTCCCAGGCGGTCTCCCATCCAAGTACTAACCAGGCCCAATGTTGCTTAACTTCGGTGATCGGACGAGAACCGGTGCATTCAACATGGTATGGTCGTAGGCATTTGAGTTACTCCGCTTTCATTTATATCCTTACTAGCTTATGTCTATGTACATTACTTTTAAAACACTCGCCCTCGCGCGAGAGTAAAAATATGCTCTTATACCATGTACATTTTTGCACGCTCACGTTATAATTTATGCATTTCAAACAAAATACTGAAAATTGACATTGTTTGGAATTTTTTTGGCCCAATGTGTTTTATGGCCAAATCAGCTGGTCAAAACCTATGGAGCGTGTACAAGGTGCCTTGAATGACCATCTATGGCATGATAGCCGCACATCCACTGTAAGTGGCATATGATTGAATACCAGCCAGGATACTGTCAGTTGCTTTTAGCCTAATTGTTGTGGTAAACTTATTAAATAGGTAAGTATTCAAATCTATTTGATAAGTTTTCTTTAAATGCACTCTGCGACAGCGGAGGGCATCTCAATTCTCTTGAAAAATGCAAGAAAAAAAATTGCACTAACCGTAAAAGTTAGCTTTTAGGCCGATTTTCGTCCAAAATGGCCGAAATTCGGGTCCCCCCAAATTTTCAACTGATGATTACTCCACGTACACTTGAGCTACAAACGTCGTTTTGGGCTCGTTGGAATTGTCCTGAGCTCAAGTTTTTGAAACGAGATGAAAAACATGAACTTCGAACGAAAAAAAAACAACAATTTTGAAAATTTCATTTTTTGCACCACGCTCGATTAGGCTTAACTTTTTGGTATCACCGAGATTTCAAAAGCTTATACCTTTGTGTTGGACCGACAAAATTGGTTCATTTTCTCAGTCCCCCAAGATTTGACTATGATCTTGTGATCCAAATAATAAAATTTGGAAATTTTAAAATTTTTGGGCAAGTTATCGCCGTTCGCGCAATTCACCAGGCTCGATTGGGCTTATTTTTTTGACATCACTGAAATTCAAAAGACTATAACTCAAAGACCCCAAAAGTTATCTCCATTATTTTTGACCTATCAGCAGCTGATTGTACACAAAATTGATACTGCAAAAGAAGTTTTTCGGTTTTCTTTTGTTTTGGCCAAAATTTGACCCATTGAAAATTTTTGCACCACGCTCGATTAGGCTTAACTTTTTGACATCACCGAACTTTAAACAACAATAACTCTTAGCGCATAAAAGTAAAAGAATTACTTTTGCTTTAAATAAAAGCCTACAACACCTGGTGTTCCCAGGCGGTCTCCCATCCAAGTACTAACCAGGCCCAATGTTGCTTAACTTCGGTGATCGGACGAGAACCGGTGCATTCAACATGGTATGGTCGTAGGCATTTGAGTTACTCCGCTTTCATTTATATCCTTACTAGCTTATGTCTATGTACATTACTTTTAAAACACTCGCCCTCGCGCGAGAGTAAGAATATGCTCTTATACCATGTACATTTTTGCACGCTCACGTTATAATTTATGCATTTCAAACAAAATACTGAAAATTGACATTGTTTGGAATTTTTTTTGGCCCAATGTGTTTTATGGCCAAATCAGCTGGTCAAAACCTATGGAGCGTGTACAAGGTGTCTTGAATGACCATCTATGGCATGATAGCCGCACATCCACTGTAAGTGGCATGTGATTGAATACCAGCCAGGATACTGTCAGTTGCTTTTAGCCTAATTGTTGTGGTAAACTTATTAAATAGGTAAGTATTCAAATCTATTTGATAAGTTTTCTTTAAATGCACTCTGCGACAGCGGAGGGCATCCCAATTCTCTTGAAAAATGCAAGAAAAAAAATTGCACTAACGTAAAAGTTAGCTTGTAGGCCGATTTTCGTCCAAAATGGCCGAAATTCGGGTCCCCCCAAATTTTCAACTGATGATTACTCCACGTACACTTGAGCTACAAACGTCGTTTTGGGCTCGTTGGAATTGTCCTGAGCTCAAATTTTTGAAACGAGATGAAAAAAATGAACTTTGAACGAAAAAAAAAACAAAAATTTTGAAAATTTCATTTTTTGCACCACGCTCGATTAGGCTTAACTTTTTGGTATCACCGAGATTTCAAAAGCTTATACCTTTGTGTTGGACCGACAAAATTGGTTCATTTTCTCAGTCCCCCAAGATTTGACTATGATCTTGTGATCCAAATAATAAAATTTGGAAATTTTAAAATTTTTGGGCAAGTTATCGCCGTTCGCGCAATTCACCAGGCTCGATTGGGCTTATTTTTTTGACATCACTGAAATTCAAAAGACTATAACTCAAAGACCCCAAAAGTTATCTCCATTATTTTTGACCTATCAGCAGCTGATTGTACACAAAATTGATACTGCAAAAGAAGTTTTTCGGTTTTCTTTTGTTTTGGCCAAAATTTGACCCATTGAAAATTTTTGCACCACGCTGGATTAGGCTTAACTTTTTGACATCACCGAACTTTAAACAGCAATAACTCTTAGCGCATAAAAGTAAAAGAATTACTTTTGCTTTAAATAAAAGCCTACAACACCTGGTGTTCCCAGGCGGTCTCCCATCCAAGTACTAACCAGGCCCAATGTTGCTTAACTTCGGTGATCGGACGAGAACCGGTGCATTCAACATGGTATGGTCGTAGGCATTTGAGTTACTCCGCTTTCATTTATATCCTTACTAGCTTATGTCTATGTACATTACTTTTAAAACACTCGCCCTCGCGCGAGAGTAAAAATATGCTCTTTTACCATGTACATTTTTGCACGCTCACGTTATAATTTATGCATTTCAAACAAAATACTGAAAATTGACATTGTTTGGAATTTTAATGGCCCAATGTGTTTTATGGCCAAATCAGCTGGTCAAAACCTATGGAGCGTGTACAAGGTGCCTTGAATGACCATCTATGGCATGATAGCCGCACATCCACTGTAAGTGGCATATGATTGAATACCAGCCAGGATACTGTCAGTTGCTTTTAGCCTAATTGTTGTGATAAACTTATTAAATAGGTAAGTTTTCAAATCTATTTGATAAGTTTTCTTTGAATGCACTCTGCGACAGCGGAGGGCAGCCCAATTCTCTTGAAAAATGCAAGAAAAAAAATTGCACTAATTTAAAAGTTAGCTTTTAGGCCGATTTTCGTCCAAAATGGCCGAAATTCGGGTCCCCCCAAATTTTCAACTGATGATTACTCCACGTACACTTGAGCTACAAACGTCGTTTTGGGCTCGTTGGAATTGTTCTGAGCTCAAATTTATGAAACAAGATGAAAAAATGAACTTTGAACGAAAAAAAAACAAAAATTTTGAAAATTTCATTTTTTGCACCACGCTTGATTAGGCTTAACTTTTTGGTATCACCGAGATTTCAAAAGCTTATAACTTTGTGTTGGACCGACGAAATTGGTTCATTTTCTCAGTCCCCCAAGATTTGACTATGATCTTGTGATCCAAATAATAAAATTTGGAAATTTTAAAATTTTTTGGCAAGTTATCGCCGTTCGCGCAATTCACCAGGCTCGATTGGGCTTATTTTTTTGACATCACCGAAATTCAAAAGACTATAACTCAAAGACCCCAAAAGTTATCTCCATTATTTTTGACCTATCAGCAGCTGATTGTACACAAAATTGATACTGCAAAAGAAATTTTTCGGTTTTCTTTTGTTTTGGCCAAAATTTGACCCATTGAAAATTTTTGCACCACGCTCGATTAGGCTTAACTTTTTGACATCACCGAACTTTAAACAGCAATAACTCTTAGCGCATAAAAGTAAAAGAATTACTTTTGCTTTAAATAAAAGCCTACAACACCTGGTGTTCCCAGGCGGTCTCCCATCCAAGTACTAACCAGGCCCAATGTTGCTTAACTTCGGTGATCGGAAGAGAACCGGTGCATTCAACATGGTATGGTCGTAGGCATTTGAGTTACTCCGCTTTCATTTATATCCTTACTAGCTTATGTCTATGTACATTACTTTTAAAACACTCGCCCTCGCGCGAGAGTAAAAATATGCTCTTATACCATGTAAATTTTTGCACGCTCACGTTATAATTTATGCATTTCAAACAAAATACTGAAAATTGACATTGTTTGGAATTTTAATGGCCCAATGTGTTTTATGGCCAAATCAGCTGGTCAAAACCTATGGAGTGTGTACAAGGTGCCTTGAATGACCATCTATGGCATGATAGCCGCACATCCACTGTAAGTGGCATATGATTGAATACCAGCCAGGATACTGTCAGTTGCTTTTAGCCTAATTGTTGTGATAAACTTATTAAATAGGTAAGTTTTCAAATCTATTTGATAAGTTTTCTTTGAATGCACTCTGCGACAGCGGAGGGCAGCCCAATTCTCTTGAAAAATGCAAGAAAAAAAATTGCACTAACTTAAAAGTTAGCTTTTAGGCCGATTTTCGTCCAAAATGGCCGAAATTCGGGTCCCCCCAAATTTTCAACTGATGATTACTCCACGTACACTTGAGCTTCAAACGTCGTTTTGGGCTCGTTGGAATTGTTCTGAGCTCAAATTTATGAAACGAGATGAAAAATTGAACTTTGAACGAAAAAAAAACAAAAATTTTGAAAATTTCATTTTTTGCACCACGCTTGATTAGGCTTAACTTTTTGGTATCACCGAGATTTCAAAAGCTTATAACTTTGTGTTGGACCGACAAAATTGGTTCATTTTCTCAGTCCCCCAAGATTTGACTATGATCTTGTGATCCAAATAATACAATTTGGAAATTTTAAAATTTTTGGGCAAGTTATGGCCGTTCGCGCAATTCACCAGGCTCGATTGGGCTTATTTTTTTGACATCACCGAAATTCAAAAGACTATAACTCAAAGACCCCAAAAGTTATCTCCTTTATTTTTGACCTATCAGCAGCTGATTGTACACAAAATTGATACTGCAAAAGAAATTTTTCGGGTTTCTTTTGTTTTGGCCAAAATTTGACCCATTGAAAAATTTTGCACCACGCTCGATTAGGCTTAACTTTTTGACATCACCGAATTTTAAACAGCAATAACTCTTAGCGCATAAAAGTAAAAGAATTACTTTTGCTTTAAATAAAAGTCTACAACACCTGGTGTTCCCAGGCGGTCTCCCATCCAAGTACTAACCAGGCCCAATGTTGCTTAACTTCGGTGATCGGACGAGAACCGGTGCATTCAACATGGTATGGTCGTAGGCATTTGAGTTACTCCGCTTTCATTTATATCCTTACCAGCTTATGTCTATGTACATCACTTTTAAAACACTCGCCCTCGCGCGAGAGTAAAATTATGCTCTTATACCATGTAAATTTTTGCACGCTCACGTTATAATTTATGCATTTCAAACAAAATACTGAAAATTGACATTGTTTGGAATTTTAATGGCCCAATGTGTTTTATGGCCAAATCAGCTGGTCAAAACCTATGGAGCGTGTACAAGGTGCCTTGAATGACCATCTATGGCATGATAGCCGCACATCCACTGTAAGTGGCATATGATTGAATACCAGCCAGGATACTGTCAGTTGCTTTTAGCCTAATTGTTGTGATAAACTTATTAAATAGGTAAGTTTTCAAATCTATTTGATAAGTTTTCTTTGAATGCACTCTGCGACAGCGGAGGGCAGCCCAATTCTCTTGAAAAATGCAAGAAAAAAAATTGCACTAACGTAAAAGTTAGCTTTTAGGCCGATTTTCGTCCAAAATGGCCGAAATTCGGGTCCCCCCAAATTTTCAACTGATGATTACTCCACGTACACTTGAGCTTCAAACGTCGTTTTGGGCTCGTTGGAATTGTTCTGAGCTCAAATTTATGAAACGAGATGAAAAATTGAACTTTGAACGAAAAAAAAACAAAAATTTTGAAAATTTCATTTTTTGCACCACGCTTGATTAGGCTTAACTTTTTGGTATCACCGAGATTTCAAAAGCTTATAACTTTGTGTTGGACCGACAAAATTGGTTCATTTTCTCAGTCCCCCAAGATTTGACTATGATCTTGTGATCCAAATAATACAATTTGGAAATTTTAAAATTTTTGGGCAAGTTATGGCCGTTCGCGCAATTCACCAGGCTCGATTGGGCTTATTTTTTTGACATCACCGAAATTCAAAAGACTATAACTCAAAGACCCCAAAAGTTATCTCCTTTATTTTTGACCTATCAGCAGCTGATTGTACACAAAATTGATACTGCAAAAGAAATTTTTCGGGTTTCTTTTGTTTTGGCCAAAATTTGACCCATTGAAAAATTTTGCACCACGCTCGATTAGGCTTAACTTTTTGACATCACCGAATTTTAAACAGCAATAACTCTTAGCGCATAAAAGTAAAAGAATTACTTTTGCTTTAAATAAAAGTCTACAACACCTGGTGTTCCCAGGCGGTCTCCCATCCAAGTACTAACCAGGCCCAATGTTGCTTAACTTCGGTGATCGGACGAGAACCGGTGCATTCAACATGGTATGGTCGTAGGCATTTGAGTTACTCCGCTTTCATTTATATCCTTACCAGCTTATGTCTATGTACATCACTTTTAAAACACTCGCCCTCGCGCGAGAGTAAAATTATGCTCTTATACCATGTAAATTTTTGCACGCTCACGTTATAATTTATGCATTTCAAACAAAATACTGAAAATTGACATTGTTTGGAATTTTAATGGCCCAATGTGTTTTATGGCCAAATCAGCTGGTCAAAACCTATGGAGCGTGTACAAGGTGCCTTGAATGACCATCTATGGCATGATAGCCGCACATCCACTGTAAGTGGCATATGATTGAATACCAGCCAGGATACTGTCAGTTGCTTTTAGCCTAATTGTTGTGATAAACTTATTAAATAGGTAAGTTTTCAAATCTATTTGATAAGTTTTCTTTGAATGCACTCTGCGACAGCGGAGGGCAGCCCAATTCTCTTGAAAAATGCAAGAAAAAAAATTGCACTAACGTAAAAGTTAGCTTTTAGGCCGATTTTCGTCCAAAATGGCCGAAATTCGAGTCCCCCCAAATTTTCAACTGATGATTACTCCACGTACACTTGAGCTACAAACGTCGTTTTGGGCTCGTTGGAATTGTTCTGAGCTCAAATTTATGAAACATGATGAAAAAATGAACTTTGAACAAAAAAAACTAAAATTTTGAAAATTTCATTTTTTGCACCACGCATGATTAGGCTTAACTTTTTGGTATCACCGAGATTTCAAAAGCTTTTAACTTTGTGTTGGACCGACGAAATTGGTTCATTTTCTCAGTCCTCTAAGATTTGACTATGATCTTGTGATCCAAATAATAAAATTTGGAAATTTTAAATTTTTTGGGCAAGTTATGGCCGTTCGCGCAATTCACCAGGCTCGATTGGGCTTATTTTTTTGACATCACCGAAATTCAAAAGGCTATAACTCAAAGACCCCAAAAATAATCTCCTTTTTTTTTTATCTATCAGCAGCTGATTGTACACAAAATTGATACTGCAAAAGAAATTTTTCGGTTTTCTTTTGTTTTGGCCAAAATTTGACCTATTGAAAATTTTTGCACCACGCTCGATTAGGCTTAACTTTTTGACATCACCGAACTTTAAACAGCAATAACTCTTAGCGCATAAAAGTAAAAGAATTACTTTTGCTTTAAATAAAAGCCTACAACACCTGGTGTACCCAGGCGGTCTCCCATCCAAGTACTAACCAGGCCCAAGGTTGCTTAACTTCGGTGATCGGACGAGAACCGGTGCATTCAACATGGTATGGTCGTAGGCATTTGAGTTACTCCGCTTTCATTTATATCCTTACTAGCTTATGTCTATGTACATTACTTTTAAAACACTCGCCCTCGCGCGAGAGTAAAAATATGCTCTAATACCATGTAAAATTTTGCACGCTCACGTTATAATTTATGCATTTCAAACAAAATACTGAAAATTGACATTGTTTGGAATTTTTTTGGCCCAATGTGTTTTATGACCAAATCAGCTAGTCAAAACCTATGGAGCGTGTACAAGGTGCCTTGAATGACCATCTATGGCATGATAGCCGCACATCCACTGTAAGTGGCATATGATTGAATACCAGCCAGGATACTGTCAGTTGCTTTTAGCATAATTGTTGAGATAAACTTATTAAATAGGTAAGCATTCAAATTTATTTGATAAGTTTTCTTTGAATGCTTTCTGCGACAGCGGAGGGCAGCCCAATTCTCTTGAAAAATGCAAGAAAAAAAATTGCACTAACTTAAAAGTTAGCTTTTAGGCCGATTTTCGTCCAAAATGGCCGAAATTCGGTTCCCCCCAAATTTTCAACTGATGATTACTCCACATACACTTGAGCTACAAACGTCGTTTTAAGCTCGTTGGAATTGTCCTGAGCTCAAATTTATGAAACATGATAAAAAAATGAACTTTGAACGAAAAAAAAAACAAAAATTTTGAAAATTTCATTTTTTGCACCACGCTCGATTAGGCTTAACTTTTTGGTATCACCGAGATTTCAAAAGCTTATAACTTTGTGTTGGACCGACGAAATTGGTTCATTTTCTCAGTCCCCCAAGATTTGACTATGATCTTGTGATCTAAATAATAAAATTTGGAAATTTTAAAATTTTTGGGCAAGTTATGGCCGTTCGCGCAATTCACCAGGCTCGATTGGGCTTATTTTTTTGACATCACCGAAATTCAAAAGGCTATAACTCAAAGACCCCAAAAGTTATCTCCATTATTTTTGACCTATCAGCAGCTGATTGTACACAAAATTGATACTGCAAAAGAAATTTTTCGGTTTTCTTTTGTTTTGGCCAAAATTTGACCCATTGAAAATTTTTGCACCACGCTCGATTAGGCTTAACTTTTTGACATCACCGAAATTTAAACAGCAATAACTCTTCGCGCATGAAAGTAAAAGAATTACTTTTGCTTTAAATAAAAGCCTACAACACCTGGTGTTCCCAGGCGGTCTCCCATCCAAGTACTAACAAGGCCCAATGTTGCTTAACTTCGGTGATCGGACGAAAACCGGTGCATTCAACATGGTATGGTCGTAGGCATTTGAGTTACTCCGCTTTCATTTATATCCTTACTAGCTTATGTCTATGTACATTACTTTTAAAACACTCGCCCTCGCGCGAGAGTAAAAATATGCTCTTATACCATGTAAAATTTTGCACGCTCACGTTATAATTTATGCATTTCAAACAAAATACTGAAAATTGACCTTGTTTGGAATTTTTTTGGCCCAATGTGTTTTATGGCCAAATCAGCTGGTCAAAACCTATGGAGCGTGTACAAGGTGCCTTGAATGACCATCTATGGCATGATAGCCGCACATCCACTGTAAGTGGCATATGATTGAATACCAGCCAGGATACTGTCAGTTGCTTTTAGCCTAATTGTTGTGATAAACTTATTAAATAGGTAAGTATTCAAATCTATTTGATAAGTTTTCTTTGAATGCACTCTGCGACAGCGGAGGGCAGCCCAATTCTCTTGAAAAATGCAAGAAAAAAAATTGCACTAAGTTAAAAGTTAGCTTTTAGGCCGATTTTCGTCCAAAATGGCCGAAATTCGGGTCCCCCCAAATTTTCAACTGATGATTACTCCACGTAAACTTGAGCTACAAACGTCGTTTTGGGCTCGTTGGAATTGTCCTGAGCTCAAATTTATGAAACGAGCTGAAAAAAATGAACTTTGACCGAAAAAAAAAAACAAAAATTTTGAAAATTTCCTTTTTTGCACCACGCTCGATTAGGCTTAACTTTTTGGTATCACCGAGATTTCAAAAGCTTATAACTTTGTGTTGGACCGACGAAATTGGTTCATTTTCTCAGTCCCCCAAGATTTGACTTTGATCTTGTGATCCAAATAATAAAATTTGGAAATTTTAAATTTTTTGGGCAAGTTATGGCCGTTCGCGCAATTCACCAGGCTCGATTGGGCTTATTTTTTTGACATCACCGGAATTCAAAAGGCTATAACTCAAAGACCCCAAAAGTTATCTCCATTATTTTTGACCTATCAGCAGCTGATTGTACACAAAATTGATACTGCAAAAGAAATTTTTCGGTTTTCTTTTGTTGTGGCCAAAATTTGACCCATTGAAAATTTTTGCACCACGCTCGATTAGTGAGCTAGGGCCGATGTGGTTAACTCATAGAGTAATTTCGGATAGGGTACACCGTCTGCTCGTCACGCTATCTTATTTTCGGCCGGATAGATTCGTGCAACTTCTTAGTCTAATACCGATCCTAATCTTACTCTTATACTATCTAGTCTCAGGTTGTTTAACTAGTCTCTGCTAGGCTCAATAGATCTAGGGTATACTGGTTTATTGCGGCTGCTGAAGTTCCTTTTGGAGAGGCAACTAGGTTCTAAGTTAAATTCAAATCTCTCTGGTGCTGAAAAAACAAGTAATTTCAGCACTTACAAATAAGTGGGTTGTTAGTTAGATGGATCATGATTGGTTAATATTAAATATTTTACAGTGGTAAAATATCTAATTTATCCAATCATAAAATGTAGTTTAGATCAGGTTCCACCCATCCGGGTTTTACAGAGTTTTTTAGAATAGTCTTTCTGCAATTCAAAGGATGGATGATGGACGTTGGTATTTGGCGAACATCATATTTCTTCTGGGTTCTCTTGTTAGAGAAGTTCCAGGTTCAATCGTTGTGTCTTCTCATGACAACGACTGGGTTTTCGCAACAAACTCAAATCTGATTTCAGAATGGTTGGCTATGACAGGTTTTTCTGTTCCATGTAGAGAACTTCTTTTGGGTTGACCTTGTCTGGGAATGGCGTGGAGGTTGTGCGTGGAGGGGATGCCTGGTTACTCGGATCTGTACGTATACTTGAACATCGAGGTGGTCATTGTTCTAGTTCAATGAAGTCCTTTTCTGCGAAGTCAAGTCGTACTCTAAATCCTTTGAGTTGTGATTGTGGGCGGCATATTGATTGTGGTTGGCCATTCTTTTTCGAGTGTAGTGGGGTCATTTTGTTTTGGATGTTCGTCTTTGGTGTTGTATGCTGATCTATATACTGCAAGGTATAATTTACATTTTATAAAATTTTTATTAGTTTGGTGTTTTAATTATGATTTTGGTTAGTTGTTTTCACAAAAGCTTTTTGTTTTAGTTCGGTTATTTTGAAGAGTTACTCACCCTTGAGTACCTCTTATTAAAAATAGAAGTGTGGTCACAAAGCGTGGATGTAGCGCGGTGGGTTAGGCCGGCTATAGAGCATGCTCAGGACGTCCTCTTTGGTGGGTTAGGCCAGGAGTGGGAGTATGATTTCGTGCGGTTTCTGTGAGAGGTCCTGTTATGTGATAACTTTTTATGTTGGGTTTATTGTGGTTTTTCTTATGTTTCGTTGGTTGTGTCCTTTTTTCAAAAATCAAATTGTTTTTGGTATGGGTTTGTCTTTCGACTTTTTTGTGTTTTATTATTTCTTTCTTAGACTTTATAATAGTCTTCAAAAGAATAAATTATCCTGTTTTAAACTGGGTTAATCCGGTTTGGGTACCGTTGGTTTCCTTTTCTTAGTCATGCTGTTATTCTATGTGTTGTGGTGTTTAGTAAGCTGCATTGGTTAGTTTTGTTTAGTATATAATTCCTTTCCAACCGGGTCAAAGGAAAGTTTGAAACTTGTTATCATGTGTTAGAGTTGATGAGTGTGAAAGCTTGAAACTAAAATTCATTATTTAAACAATTCTTCGTGGGCGAGCTGTGCGAGTTTGGATAGAATTCTTGTGCGAGTGAATGGAAATATCAAAAGGTTAGTACTGCATTTTCGTCTTATCAATTTACTACATAGAATTTCAATTTTACTGCTAGTTTTTGGGGAAAAATTAAGTTACAAATTTTCATCATTATTAGAATTACTGCTTTTAGGGAAATAATTTATAAATTAATTTACTACATTGGTATGAACTTTATTTAATTTAGCTGGTGCAAAAGATTATTAGAGTTTTGAACAATTTGAAGAAGTTTTCTATTTTTTATTTTTCTTTTGTGTATTTTGCAGATGATCGTGAGATGAAAACTAAAAATCAAAATGAGACATGGATAAAGAATGGTTAGTTTTTTAATTTGAATTTATTAGTTAAGAATATGTATAAATTATACTTACCTGTTAGTCGTCGGGGAAAAAACCGTGGGGGAAGATGTCGTGTGTTATGTCGGAGTTAGTTAGTAATTTTGCTAGTATGCGAATGATATTTTTAGTTTGAAGCAGTGGCCAAAGCAATTGGAGTTCTTTAATGGTTTTTAGTTCTTCAGTGCCAACTGCAAAATCATAAGCTGTGTTTTGGATGAGATTATATAATTTGTGATTGTATTTAGTGTTGTGGATGAATTCTAATTTTTGGATTTCTATAGGTTGAATAAATTCATGTGGGATAAGCAAGGGTCTGGATTCTTCTGCGTTGAAGGTCTTCGTGATGGGACAAAAAATATACATTTGGGTTATGGGATCATAATTGCGAAGAATGCGGTGAAGGTTAGTATTTTTGATGCAATATGTGAACTTAAGAAAAAATGGTGAAGTGTATTTAGAGTTAATAAATTGAAAACGGTGGTGTGGTTGTCTTGATGGAGTGTGTAGATCAAAGTGATTTTGTATGAAGCGATAATATGTATATGTGTGGGTTTGTTTAGTGCGTAACATAATATCGTGTGAGCAGTGCAAATCTCGTTCAAGTGGTGCAAGGAAATGAAAGGTTAGTGAAAATAATTGAAATTTTTCTTTAAAACTTTCGTAAGCTTGTGTGTCGGTTAGTGCTTCAGAAATGATGTGATCGAATTTGCGATCAAATATATTGAGTGTAAATACACATGGTGTTTTGATGAAGAAATGTTCTGTGATTTGTGGGTTAGCGAAACGGTCATCATCTAAAAATTGGTCTTGGTTAGCTCGGATGATGTTGTGATCGTAATATTCTAGCGTGTATTCGTTAGCTCGGGGTGCAGTGTGTGTTTTTAGTGACTTTTTATATCCTATATAAGTAAATTGTCTATGTGTTAGTGATGTGGTGACTCGATATAGCATATCTTGATTTATTTCTATATCGATGTGAGTATTAGATAAAGGTAGGCAAAGGGGGTTAGTAAAATGATGATATGATGTCCAATGAAGTGAAGGCATTAAAACTTGTTCATCTACAAAACTACGTGTGTCGTTAGTGTTGTTAGAAGTGTTCAAAGTATATTGTGGAAATGAAGGTAGGGTGATTGCTAAAAAAATCTTTCGTGTTAGTGTGATTTGGGTGATTAATATATTCACGGGCTGTTCCTGGTTTTGTTGGAAATGGATGGTTCGGGAATTTTCTTTTGAAAGTGCGATAAGCTCTATTAGTGCTATTTGATGATTCGGTGGATGTGGATGATGGTGCCAATGATGCGGTATAAGCTGAAGAGGGTGTAGGGGTAGGTGGGTTTGATGATTCTATTGTGGATGAAATCTGATTTATAGTGGGGTTTTCAAGGTGGAAGGGTTGTTGTTGTAGGGTGATAAAATTATCTAGTTCCTGGGAGATTTGGGGAGTATCTGGAGAATTGGATGATCGGTCTGAATGAAATGAAGAGTAGGTTGGGGTGACTTGTGAAGCATAAGAGGGTGTAGAAATGGATGGAAGTGGGTTATTTGGCGGGATTGGTTGAAAAAGGGGTTTTGAAAAAACTGAGGAGTTGGTTTGAAAATTATTGGATGGAGATGGTTCAGAGTCTGCAAATTCATCAGGGGTTTCAATATTTGGGTTATTAAGTTGTGAAATGGAGTATAAAACTGAGATATGTGAATTAGTGTCTGAATTCATGCCTGATGTTACATTATTGGTTGGAAAATCGGGTGGCGGGAAAGCAAAAAGTGGAATTATTGTAATGGGAGTGTTGAGGTTGGTTGGGTGGGAATTTGAGCGGTGTAGGGATCCAAGTTGTCGGCTCATCGTGGGCTAAAAAAATTATTATTTTGAGACTGAAAAGCGGTGGTATGGGGTTGTTCTATAATTTGTTCATATGTATTTTCATCTAGTGAATGGTGTGTCATTATATGTTGAATGGGACTTTGTGATATGGTTGGTCTAAAATTTGGATTATGTGTTATTGCTAAATTTCGAAAATTTTGTGGGACTAGTGATAATGGATGGTTATGTGGTAGGGGTGGTAACTGTGGTGCTGTAGGCGTTATGTCTACATTGTTATGTTCTTCGTCGTATGTGTTCTGTCTTGTTGCTATTTTTGTGTTGTATTCTTTTATTTGTGCGTCTAAAAGAATTTTGTTTATTGATGATGAAAAAATTCCAAAAAATCCTGCAAATAGTATGCGTGCTACACTTGCTTGTCTATTTACTTGTGTGTGTATAGCGCATGTATTGTAGATTCCTTTTAAGAGTGAAAAAAGAAATCCTATAAAGTTAAACATTGCGTATAAAATAGTCAATTTTTCTAAGATGTAGTAGGGCCATCCTAGAAAATCGAGAATTTCATTTTTTAGTGTAACAAAGCTAAAAATATTTATAGGTAAAATATCTTGTGGTCTGTATTTTTCACCGTTTAGATATATATAGTCTTTAATGTCTTTAAAATATCCGCTATGATCTTGTGTATAAATATCTGCAAATCCTGCGGTTTCGGCAAGTTTGCGTAAGTTTTGATCAATTGATTGTCTTTGTATAGTGTCCATTTGTGTTAATAATTCTTGGAATTGTTGTGTTCTAATGTGATGCTGGATATCGGATTTTGAATATATTCCGATTGATTGTAGGTCAATATTTGGGTTTCGAGCAATAGCTCTTATGCTTTCAGGTGAAAATTTTTTGAGTGATTGCATTAATGTGGGATATGGGGTAAGAAGGTAATATTTATCTTCATCAGGGTTCAGTTGAACTACATTGTGGCTATTTTCTGATCCACATGGGACTGCGGTATCCCAGAAATATGTTCGTCTTGAAAGTGTGTCAACGAAATGTACTTTATTCTTATAAAAGATAGGGATTCTTTTATAGCATCGTTTATCTTCAAAAACATATAGTGGTGATACTTTTTTGGTACAGGTATAAAACCATTAAATGTTTCCTTCATAGTCTAAAAAATTTGATCTATTTCCTGATAATAAATATCCTGCGTAGGGTATTTTTAATACTGCTAGTGCAAGTGATTGTAGGATTTGTGTCCTTTCTAATTCGCATAGTTGGTGAAGTGTTTCTAATTCAGAGAGTGACATTTCTTGAAAAATTCGGCTAATTGTGTAGTCTAATTTCATATCTAGGCGAATATCATAGTGGATATTACCGAAATATGTACTATTCATTAGTGATAGTTCTTGTAAACGTGTTCTTCTAGTGTCATGGGGTTTTAGATGTCCACCAGGTTGATCTTTACTTTTTTGAAAATTAACTGGTATATATGATGTTCCTTCGTTTATAGGATGACTTGTGTCGTATGGGTCGATTTTTACTTTTCCAGTGGTCATGTCGAATCCTTTTTCGTATTCAACTAATATCTCGGAATATTGTGTTCTGTGAAGTGGATTTCTGTATTTACACGCAAGTTTTGTTTCTTGATATATTTGAAAACGTGTCAATTTATTTTCTATATTGTGTATATTTCTAAAATTAAAACTTTGTTTTCGTGATGGATGGACTTGTTCATATGGAATTGTTTGTATAAAATATTTTTCGTGAAATTTTATCATACGAGCGTGTATTTTTGCTACTTGAAATGTTGTACATGTGTCTTCGGGGAACCAAACAATTGTTGCTTGTGTTCGTGTTGTAGGGTCGCAATAGCCTTGATCGTTTTTACAAGGTAATCTAATTCCTTGATAGATCATGGTGTTGTCAGATAAATCGCGAGTGAGTTGTATTTTTTCGAGTTGTATTTTCCAATCGAAAAACATTATTTCTTGATATCCTTTATTTTTCGTGTCTGCTTTGCAGTTTGATGGGTCATTTATACCAATGTGTGGTATCCAGTGTTTATCGTGTATGTCATAAGTTAATCTTCCGTGAGCGCCGTTGTATGGGTATTTTTCATCTAATTTTATATGTCCTTGATATCTTTCAAGTTCTGCTTGATGTACAGAATCTGCAAAAACTTGGAAATATACTAATTTTCTATCTGTGTTTTTATTTCTTGTGATGTTTAGTCTTAGTAACTCGTTTTTACAATCTTCGGGATTGAGATGTAAAAGTCGTTCGATATTACTCTGGTAGAATGATTCGTGGTCAAGTCGGTTGTTATTTCCATTTGAGACTTGTGAACAATGTACTTTCTTTTCAGAAAATGTTGCTGTGAATTTATATCCTATAACTGTTGTTGCTCGGGCTTTTGAATAAAGTGTCGCTATTACATTTGTTGTTTCTATAGCTTGTGGTTCTGTTTCGCATTGTGATACTTGATTTATTGCATATTTGTGTAGTGTTTTTTGTTCGTTTTCTTCACAATCGTAATGTGTTACTAATAAATCTTGGGGTCCTGTGCGGGGGGAAGGGTTTATGTTTTCATTGGAGGTTATTATAAAAAGGAGTTGGAGAAAAATTAAAATTTTTAGAATATACATGTGTATGACAATCCTGAGTATGGGTTATAAAATGTGATGTAACCAATTGTCTTTTTGGTATATCTGTCGTATTTGTATATCACTTCAGTTGTTATAAATGGTGGTGGTAGGGATTGAGCTGTTATATTTGGTGGGTTTAATGGATAGGGATGTTGAGTAATGTTGTTTAATTTAACCGTGATTTCAAATTTTAATTGTAGACTATTTTGTTGGAGTATTTGGATGTTATGATCACGAATGTCTTCGTGGATGTCTTGTCTATATTGTAGTCTATTTAGTGCCCAGTTGTGGAGTCGGTTACTTTCTGGGTGTTGTCCAAATAATGGTGGAGGTGCAGTGAATGTATTCCAGTCTAGTCTTAAAGGAATATTTGTTGATGATTGTTCTCGATATCTAGCGTCGAGTTTATTTGGGAAAATTAAGTTAAAAGACGGTGGTGAAATCTGGCTTATTGATGGTGTTGATGGTAGTGATAATGTTTCTGGTAGTGATGAGGATGTTGTTGTATCCGTAGAAATATCTATTGGGTCATTGATTAAATTTGGTTCACCTTGTGTGAATGAATGTGTTGTCCAATATGGTAGTCGTGATGTTTGGTTTGTGGGGTTAAAGGGGTCTTCACGAATTTGTTCAGATGTTGGTGTTGAACCTAAGTAGTCTGAGGGTAGGCTTGAGGTGCTACGTTGTGAAAGAAGCGTAGGGGTTTCTGGAGTACTTTGTGATGGGGATTGAGGTATATCAAAATGAACTCGGGAGTTTGAAAATTTCTGTTTCGTCGAGGATGTATAATTTGTCTATTTATTTCGACTGTATTTTGGTTTTGACTAGGATTTCGTATTCTACTTAATTCTTGTGGTAGTGTTGGGTATAAGTTATATGTTGGTTCGCTTAGAGGTGCTTGTCGTTGAACTGGTTCTAGTGGTTCAGATAAGCGAGCGTGTCGTTCTTCAAAGGTATATGGGTTATCTTGAAAGGAAATTCGTGTGAATGTTTGGGGGTTTTGGGTAGTTGAAGATGGTGTTGGGTTATCTTGGGATGATGTCGGTGAAGACTGACTGAGTGGTTGTTGGTTAGCAGTTTTTGATGTTTTTTTATTTATTCTTTTAGTGGAAAAATTTATGTTTATTATAGTATTCTTCTAGAAAAAGAATTAGGAGGATTGTTGCTAGGGCGAATGTGATGATTGCCTTTTTTATACATTTGCATATTGTCAAGATGAGGGATGATAGAAATGTTACAAAAATTACACATAGTAAAAAATATCTGTTCTACTAAAAATGGTTCGTATCATTTAGATAAGTTTTGTGAATCGTACCTGTGGATATAGTCAATAGCTTTCGAAAGTTGGAGGTATAGTTCAAATATGGAATAGAAAATTTAAAAAATATTGCAAAAAAATGATTAAGATTATTACAAAAGATTCAAAGGTATCAAAAAGAAATATGATTAAAAGTTTAAATATCGTTAAAAAGTTTATGAGAATGTTAAGAATTATGTTGACTGGTCGAGAGAAGAGCATTTAAGAAATGGCTTCTCGATCGAATATTTTTTGTTGTTTGAGGCAATTTTCAAGTGTGGTCGAATTATTTATTGGTTATTTGACAAGTGGGTTGAGTTTTGTGAAAAATTGTTGGGGGCGAATTTTATGGTGATCGGGAGGTCTTCTTTGTCTTTATTTTTATTTGTTAAGTGATCTGGGGTATTTTTGAGATTTTTATACTTTAGGCTAATTAAAATGGTCGTTCTTTTACTTTAGGCTAATTTGACATATTTGTTTGGGGGGTATTTGAGATCGGAGATGGGGAAATATTGTTGATCTTTGGGTTATTAGATAAGGGAGGGTTATGATATTATGGTGATATTTATTTTAGTTGTCAAGTTGGAGTGGTTTGCTTAATTTTGACCTGGAGGTCGCAAAGTTATAGTTATAGATATGCCTGGAGTTTAATATCGTTCGTCTAGTTGGTTTGTCTTAGAGTTAGAGAAGGTGACGGATTGGATGAATCCTATTGGCTAATTTTGAACTAGAATCGTTGCTTGTTTGTCAGTATGTTATTTTGAAAAATGAAAGTTCAAAATATTTCAGAGGTGCAAAAATTGTTAAAATAAAATTAAAGCTGTTTTTGAAATTCGACTTTCTTTAATATTTTAGATTGTGGAATGAATGTTTTATAGTTATTACGTGGTTGATTTCTAAGTCGTGATGACTCTCTATGTTCTGATTTGTCGATTTGTTCTTGGGGTATTTTTTTTTCTGTCAATTTTCAATTTTTTCTTTCTTTTTGAGGTATATTTTGATCTAGCTTTTTTGTATTGTTTTTCGTTATAGTTGATTTTTTATTTTGGTTCTCGAGATGAATGTCATGTTGTTCCTTTGTTTTATTCTCCGTATGTGGGTTATTTTGAACAACTTTTAAACCTGTGAACGAATATAATTGAGTTAGTTCGCGTAGGGCGTATTCTTTTGGGTAATAAGGTAATAGGTTGTTTCGATGTTGAACAATTTCTTTTTTGTCTGAGTCAGTGATTTTATATGTGAC
This sequence comes from Symsagittifera roscoffensis, assembly GCF_963678635.1. Classification (NCBI taxonomy): domain Eukaryota; kingdom Metazoa; phylum Xenacoelomorpha; order Acoela; family Convolutidae; genus Symsagittifera; species Symsagittifera roscoffensis. Next base: position 33,943,762 of record NC_087067.1, on the reverse strand, counting down.
ATCAGTGGGTTTGGCAATTATTTGGTATGGTCCTTTACGAAGGGGTTGTAATTTTTTAGAGATTCCTTTTTGAGTGTTAAAATTGGGTATTAAAACAAATGTTCCAATTTTTAAATCGGAGGCTGGTGTAAAGCGTGAATTTATTTGTTCATTAATGTTTTGTCTTTGTAACAACTTTTTTGTTACTTTTTGGTAAATTTCATTGTGTTTTTTATCTCTGTTTAAAATCCATTCGGTGTGTGTACCGGAGGCTAATTTAAGAATTTGTGGGTGATGAAAATGATCTTCATCGTGTGTATGTAAAGGTAAGTTATAACAAATTGAGTCTTTATTCGGTTGACAATAACTTTGTGCATTTTTATGAGAGTTTGCTGTAAAATTCTTTTGTTTTGGCCAAAATTTGACCCATTGAAAATTTTTGCACCACGCTCGATTAGGCTTAACTTTTTGACATCACCGAACTTTAAACAACAATAACTCTTAGCGCATAAAAGTAAAAGAATTACTTTTGCGTTAACTAAAAGCCTACAACACCTGGTGTTCCCAGGTGGTCTCCCATCCAAGTACTAACCAGGCCCAATGTTGCTTAACTTCGGTGATCGGACGAGAACCGGTGCATTCAACATGGTATGGTCGTAGGCATTTGAGTTACTCCGCTTTCATTTATATCCTTACTAGCTTATGTCTATGTACATTACTTTTAAAACACTCGCCCTCGCGCGAGAGTAAAAATATGCTCTTATACCATGTAAAATTTTGCACGCTCACGTTATAATTTATGCATTTCAAACAAAATACTGAAAATTGACATTGTTTGGAAATTTTTTGGCCCAATGTGTTTTATGGCCAAATCAGCTGGTCAAAACCTATGGAGCATGTACAAGGTGCCTTGAATGACCATCTATGGCATGATAGCCGCACATCCACTGTAAGTGGCTTATGATTGAATACCAGTCAGGAAACTGTCAGTTGCTTTTAGCCTAATTGTTCTGATAAACTTATTAAATAGGTAAGTATTCAAATCTATTTGATAAGTTTTCTTTGAATGCACTCTGCGACAGCGGAGGGCAGCCCAATTCTCTTGAAAAATGCAAGAAAAAAAATTGCACTAACTTAAAAGTTAGCTTTTAGGCCGATTTTCGTCCAAAATGGCCGAAATTCGGGTCCCCCCAAATTTTCAACTGATGATTACTCCAGGTACATTTGAGCTACAAACGTCGTTGTGGGCTCGTTGGAATTGTCCTGAGCTCAAATTTATGAAACAAGATGAAAAAAATGAACTTTGATCGAAAAAAAAACAAAAATTTTGAAAATTTCATTTTTTGCACCACGCGCTCGATTAGGCTTAACTTTTTGGTATCACCGAGATTTCAAAAGCTTATAACTTTGTGTTGGACCGACGAAATTGGTTCATTTTCTCAGTCCCCCAAGGTTTGACTATGATCTTGTGATCCAAATAATAAAATTTGGAAATTTTAAAATTTTTGGGCAAGTTATGGCCGTTCGCGCAATTCACCAGGCTCGATTGGGCTTATTTTTTTGACATCACCGAAATTCAAAAGGCTATAACTCAAAGACCCCAAAAGTTATCTCCATTGTTTTTGACCTATCAGCAGCTGATTGTACACAAAATTGATACTGCAAAAGAAATTTTTCGGTTTTCTTTTGTTTTGGCCAAAATTTGACCCATTGAAAATTTTTGCACCACGCTCGATTAGGCTTAATTTTTTGACGTCACCGAACTTTAAACAACAATAACTCTTAGCGCATAAAAGTAAAAGAATTACTTTTGCGTTAACTAAAAGCCTACAACACCTGGTGTTCCCAGGCGGTCTCCCAGCCAAGTACTAACCAGGCCCAATGTTGCTTAACTTCGGTGATCGGACGAGAACCGGTGCATTCAACATGGTATGGTCGTAGGCATTTGAGTTACTCCGCTTTCATTTATATCCTTACTAGCTTATGTCTAAGTACATTACTTTTAAAACACTCGCCCTCGCGCGAGAGTAAAAATATGCTCTTATACCATGTAAAATTTTGCACGCTCACGTTATAATTTATGCATTTCAAACAAAATACTGAAAATTGACATTGTTTGGAATTTTTTTGGCCCAATGTGTTTTATGGCCAAATCAGCTGGTCAAAACCTATGGAGCGTGTACAAGGTGCCTTGAATGACCATCTATGGCATGATAGCCGCACATCCACTGTAAGTGGCATATGATTGAATACCAGCCAGGATACTGTCAGTTGCTTTTAGCCTAATTGTTGTGATAAACTTATTAAATAGGTAAGTATTCAAATCTATTTGATAAGTTTTCTTTGAATGCACTCTGCGACAGCGGAGGGCAGCTCAATTCTCTTGAAAAATGCAAGAAAAAAATTGCACTAATTTAAAAGTTAGCTTTTAGGCCGATTTTCGTCCAAAATGGCCGAAATTCGGGTCCCCCCAAATTTTCAACTGATGATTACTCCAGGTACACTTGAGTTACAAACTTCGTTATGGGCTCGTTGGAATTGTCCTGAGCTCAAATTTATGAAACGAGATGAAAAAAATGAACTTTGAACGAAAAAAAAAACAAAAATTTTGAAAATTTCATTTTTTGCACCACGCTCGATTAGGCTTAACTTTTTGGTATCACCGAGATTTCAAAAGCTTATAACTTTGTGTTGGACCGACGAAATTGGTTCATTTTCTCAGTCCCTCAAGATTTGACTATGATCTTGTGATCCAAACAATAAAATTTGGAAATTTTAAAATTTTTGGGCAAGTTATGGCCGTTCGCGCAATTCACCAGGCTCGATTGGGCTTATTTTTTTGACATCACCGAAATTCAAAAGGCTATAACTCAAAGACCCCAAAAGTTATCTCCATTATTTTTGACCTATCAGCAGCTGATTGTACACAAAATTGATACTGCAAAAGAAATTTTTCGGTTTTCTTTTGTTTTGGCCAAAATTTGACCCATTGAAAATTTTTGCACCACGCTCGATTAGGCTTAACTTTTTGACATCACCGAACTTTAAACAACAATAACTCTTAGCGCAAAAAAGTAAAAGAATTACTTTTGCTTTAAAGAAAAGCCTACAACACCTGGTGTTCCCAGGCGGTCTCCCATCCAAGTACTAACCAGGCCCAATGTTGCTTAACTTCGGTGATCGGACGAGAACCGGTGCATTCAACATGGTATGGTCGTAGGCATTTGAGTTACTCCGCTTTCATTTATATCCTTACTAGCTTATGTCTATGTACATTACTTTTAAAACACTCGCCCTCGCGCGAGAGTAAAAATATGCTCTTATACCATGTAAAATTTTGCACGCTCACGTTATAATTTATGCATTTCAAACAAAATACTGAAAATTGACATTGTTTGGAATTTTTTTGGCCCAATGTGTTTTATGGCCAAATCAGCTGGTCAAAACCTATGGAGCGTGTACAAGGTGCCTTGAATGACCATCTATGGCATGATAGCCGCACATCCACTGTAAGTGGCATATGATTGAATACCAGCCAGGATACTGTCAGTTGCTTTTAGCCTAATTGTTGTGATAAACTTATTAAATAGGTAAGTATTCAAATCTATTTGATAAGTTTTCTTTGAATGAACTCTGCGACAGCGGAGGGCAGCCCAATTCTCTTGAAAAATGCAAGAAAAAAAATTGCACTAACGTAAAAGTTAGCTTTTAGGCCGATTTTCGTCCAAAATGGCCGAAATTCGGGTCCCCCCAAATTTTCAACTGATGATTACTTCACGTACACTTGAGCTACAAACGTCGTTTGGGCTCGTTGGAATTGTCCTGAGCTCAAATTTATGATACAAGATGAAAAAAATGAACTTTGAACGAAAAAAAAAAACAAAAATTTTGAAAATTTCATTTTTTGCACCACGCTCGATTAGGCTTAACTTTTTGGTATCACCGAGATTTCAAAAGCTTATAACTTTGTGTTGGACCGACGAAATTGGCTCATTTTATCAGTCCCCCAAGATTTGACTATGATCTTGTGATCCAAATAATAAAATTTGGAAATTTTAAAATTTTTGGGCAAGTTATGGCCGTTCGCGCAATTCACCAGGCTCGATTGGGCTTATTTTTTTGACATCACCGAAATTCAAAAGGCTATAACTCAAAGACCCCAAAAGTTATCTCCATTATTTTTGACCTATCAGCAGCTGATTGTACACAAAATTGATACTGCAAAAGAAATTTTTCGGTTTTCTATTGTTTTGGCCAAAATTTGACCCATTGAAAATTTTTGCACCACGCTCGATTAGGCTTAACTTTTTGACATCACCGAACTTTAAACAGCAATAACTCTTAGCGCATAAAAGTAAAAGAATTACTTTTGCTTTAAATAAAAGCCTACAACACCTGGTGTTCCCAGGCGGTCTCCCATCCAAGTACTAACCAGGCCCAATGTTGCTTAACTTCGGTGATCGGACGAGAACCGGTGCATTTAACATGGTATGGTCGTAGGCATTTGAGTTACTCCGCTTTCATTTATATCCTTACTAGCTTATGTCTATGTACATTACTTTTAAAACACTCGCCCTCGCGCGAGAGTAAAAATATGCTCTTATACCATGTAAAATTTTGCACGCTCACGTTATAATTTATGCATTTCAAACAAAATACTGAAAATTGACATTGTTTGGAATTTTTTTGGCCCAATGTGTTTATGGCCAAATCAGCTGGTCAAAACCTATGGAGCGTGTACAAGGTGCCTTGAATGACCATCTATGGCATGATAGCCGCACATCCACTGTAAGTGGCATATGATTGAATACCAGCCAGGATACTGTCAGTTGCTTTTAGCCTAATTGTTGTGATAAACTTATTAAATAGGTAAGTATTCAAATCTATTTGATAAGTTTTCTTTGAATGAACTCTGCGACAGCGGAGGGCAGCCCAATTCTCTTGAAAAATGCAAGAAAAAAAATTGCACTAACGTAAAAGTTAGCTTTTAGGCCGATTTTCGTCCAAAATGGCCGAAATTCGGGTCCCCCCAAATTTTCAACTGATGATTACTCCACGTACACTTGAGCTACAAACGTCGTTTTGGGCTCGTTGGAATTTTCCTGAGCTCAAATTTATGAAACGAGATGGAAAAATTGAACTTTGAACGAAAAAAAAACAAAAATTTTGAAAATTTCATTTTTTGCACCACGCTCGATTAGGCTTAACTTTTTGACATCACCGAAATTTAAACAGCAATAACTCTTAGCGCATAAAAGTAAAAGAATTACTTTTGCTTTAAATAAAAGCCTACAACACCTGGTGTTCCCAGGCGGTCTCCCATCCAAGTACTAACCAGGCCCAATGTTGCTTAACTTCGGTGATCGGACGAGAACCGGTGCATTTAACATGGTATGGTCGTAGGCATTTGAGTTACTCCGCTTTCATTTATATCCTTACTAGCTTATGTCTATGTACATTACTTTTAAAACACTCGCCCTCGCGCGAGAGTAAAAATATGCTCTTATACCATGTAAAATTTTGCACGCTCACGTTATAATTTATGCATTTCAAACAAAATACTGAAAATTGACATTGTTTGGAATTTTTTTGGCCCAATGTGTTTATGGCCAAATCAGCTGGTCAAAACCTATGGAGCGTGTACAAGGTGCCTTGAATGACCATCTATGGCATGATAGCCGCACATCCACTGTAAGTGGCATATGATTGAATACCAGCCAGGATACTGTCAGTTGCTTTTAGCCTAATTGTTGTGATAAACTTATTAAATAGGTAAGTATTCAAATCTATTTGATAAGTTTTCTTTGAATGAACTCTGCGACAGCGGAGGGCAGCCCAATTCTCTTGAAAAATGCCAGAAAAAAAATTGCACTAACGTAAAAGTTAGCTTTTAGGCCGATTTTCGTCCAAAATGGCCGAAATTCGGGTCCCCCCAAATTTTCAACTGATGATTACTCCATGTACACTTGAGCTACAAACGTCGTTTTGGGCTCGTTGGAATTTTCCTGAGCTCAAATTTATGAAACGAGATGGAAAAAATGAACTTTGAACGAAAAAAAAAACAAAAATTTTGAAAATTTCATTTTTTGCACCACGCTCGATTAGGCTTAACTTTTTGACATCACCGAACTTTAAACAGCAATAACTCTTAGCGCATAGAAGTAAAAGAATTACTTTTGCTTTAAATAAAAGCCTACAACACCTGGTGTTCCCAGGCGGTCTCCCATCCAAGTACTAACCAGGCCCAATGTTGCTTAACTTCGGTGATCGGACGAGAACCGGTGCATTCAACATGGCATGGTCGTAGGCATTTGAGTTACTCCGCTTTCATTTATATCCTTACTAGCTTATATCTATGTACATTACTTTTAAAACACTCGCCCTCGCGCGAGAGTAAAAATATGCTCTTATACCATGTAAAATTTTGCACGCTCACGTTATAATTTATGCATTTCAAACAAAATACTGAAAATTGACATTGTTTGGAATTTTTTTGGCCCAATGTGTTTATGGCCAAATCAGCTGGTCAAAACCTATGGAGCGTGTACAAGGTGCCTTGAATGACCATCTATGGCATGATAGCCGCACATCCACTGTAAGTGGCATATGATTGAATACCAGCCAGGATACTGTCAGTTGCTTTTAGCCTAATTGTTGTGATAAACTTATTAAATAGGTAAGTATTCAAATCTATTTGATAAGTTTTCTTTGAATGAACTCTGCGACAGCGGAGGGCAGCCCAATTCTCTTGAAAAATGCAAGAAAAAAAATTGCACTAACGTAAAAGTTAGCTTTTAGGCCGATTTTCGTCCAAAATGGCCGAAATTCGGGTCCCCCCAAATTTTCAACTGATGATTACTCCACGTACACTTGAGCTACAAACGTCGTTTGGGCTCGTTGGAATTTTCCTGAGCTCAAATTTATGAAACAAGATGAAAAAAATGAACTTTGAACGAAAAAAAAACAAAAATTTTGAAAATTTCATTTTTTGCACCACGCTCGATTAGGCTTAACTTTTTGGTATCACCGAGATTTCAAAAGCTTATAACTTTGTGTTGGACCGACAAAATTGGCTCATTTTCTCAGTCCCCCAAGATTTGACTATGATCTTGTGATCCAAATAATAAAATTTGGAAGTTTTGAAATTTTTGGGCAAGTTATGGCCGTTCGCGCAATTCACCAGGCTCGATTGGGCTTATTTTTTTGACATCACCGAAATTCAAAAGGCTATAACTCAAAGACCCCAAAAGTTATCTCCATTATTTTTGACCTATCAGCAGCTGATTGTACACAAAATTGATACTGCAAAAGAAATTTTTCGGTTTTCTTTTGTTTTGGCCAAAATTTGACCCATTGAAAATTTTTGCACCACGCTCGATTAGGCTTAACTTTTTGACATCACCGAACTTTAAACAGCAATAACTCTTAGCGCATAAAAGTAAAAGAATTACTTTTGCTTTAAATAAAAGCCTACAACACCTGGTGTTCCCAGGCGGTCTCCCATCCAAGTACTAACCAGGCCCAATGTTGCTTAACTTCGGTGATCGGACGAGAACCGGTGCATTCAACATGGTATGGTCGTAGGCATTTGAGTTACTCCGCTTTCATTTATATCCTTACTAGCTTATGTCTATGTACATTACTTTTAAAACACTCGCCCTCGCGCGAGAGTAAAAATATGCTCTTATACCATGTAAAATTTTGCACGCTCACGTTATAATTTATGCATTTCAAACGAAATACTGAAAATTGACATTGTTTGGAATTTTTTTGGCCCAATGTGTTTTATGGCCAAATCAGCTGGTCAAAACCTATGAAGCGTGTACAAGGTGCCTTGAATGACCATCTATGGCATGATAGCCGCACATCCACTGTAAGTGGCATATGATTGAATACCAGCCAGGATACTGTCAGTTGCTTTTAGCCTAATTGTTGTGATAATTTTATTAAATAGGTAAGTATTCAATGGGATCGTTGGAATTTTCCTGAGCTCAAATTTATGAAACGAGATGGAAAAAATGAACTTTGAACGAAAAAAAAACAAAAAATTTGAAAATTTCATTTTTTGCACCACGCTCGATTAGGCTTAACTTTTTGGTATCACCGAGATTTCAAAAGCTTATAACTTTGTGTTGGAACGACGAAATTGGTTCATTTTCTCAGTCCCCCAAGATTTGACTATGATCTTGTGATCCAAATAATAAAATTTGGAAATTTTAAAATTTTTGGGCAAGTTATGGCCGTTCGCGCAATTCACCAGGCTCGATTGGGCTTATTTTTTTGACATCACCGAAATTCAAAAGGCTATAACTCAAAGACCCCAAAAGTTATCTCCATTATTTTTGACCTATCAGCAGCTGATTGTACACAAAATTGATACTGCAAAAGAAATTTTTCGGTTTTCTTTTGTTTTGGCCAAAATTTGACCCATTGAAAATTTTTGCACCACGCTCGATTAGGCTTAACTTTTTGACATCACCGAACTTTAAACAGCAATAACTCTTAGCGCATAAAAGTAAAAGAATTACTTTTGCTTTAAATAAAAGCCTACAACACCTGGTGTTCCCAGGCGGTCTCCCATCCAAGTACTAACCAGGCCCAATGTTGCTTAACTTCGGTGATCGGACGAGAACCGGTGCATTCAACATGGTATGGTCGTAGGCATTTGAGTTACTCCGCTTTCATTTATATCCTTACTAGCTTATGTCTATGTACATTACTTTTAAAACACTCGCCCTCGCGCGAGAGTAAAAATATGCTCTTATACCATGTAAAATTTTGCACGCTCACGTTATAATTTATGCATTTCAAACAAAATACTGAAAATTGACATTGTTTGGAATTTTTCTGGCCCAATGTGTTTTATGGCCAAATCAGCTGGGCAAAACCTATGGAGCGTGTACAAGGTGCCTTGAATGACCATCTATGGCATGATAGCCGCACATCCACTGTAAGTGGCATATGATTGAATACCAGCAAGGATACTGTCAGTTGCTTTTAGCCTAATTGTTGTGATAAACTTATTAAATAGGTAAGTATTCAAATCTATTTGATAAGTTTTCTTTGAATGCACTCTGCGACAGCGGAGGGCAGCCCAATTCTCTTGAAAAATGCAAGAAAAATAATTGCACTAACTTAAAAGTTAGCTTTTAGGCCGATTTTCGTCCAAAATGGCCGAAATTCGGGTCCCCCCAAATTTTCAACTGATGATTACTCCATGTACACTTGAGCTACAAACGTCGTTTTGGGCTCGTTGGAATTTTCCTGAGCTCAAATTTATGAAACGAGATGGAAAAAATGAACTTTGAACGAAAAAAAAACAAAAATTTTGAAAATTTCATTTTTTGCACCACGCTCGATTAGGCTTAACTTTTTGGTATCACCGAGATTTCAAAAGCTTATAACTTTGTGTTGGACCGACGAAATTGGTTCATTTTCTCAGTCCCCCAAGATTTGACTAAGATCTTGTGATCCAAATAATAAAATTTGGAAATTTTAAAATTTTTGGGCAAGTTATGGCCGTTCGCGCAATTCACCAGGCTCGATTGGGCTTATTTTTTTGACATCACCGAAATTCAAAAGGCTATAACTCAAAGACCCCAAAAGTTATCTCCATTATTTTTGACCTATCAGCAGCTGATTGTACACAAAATTGATACTGCAAAAGAAATTTTTCGGTTTTCTTTTGTTTTGGCCAAAATTTGACCCATTGAAAATTTTTGCACCACGCTCGAGTAGGCTTAACTTTTTGACATCACCGAACTTTAAACAGCAATAACTCTTAGCGCATAAAAGTAAAAGAATTACTTTTGCTTTAAATAAAAGCCTACAACACTTGGTGTTCCCAGGCGGTCTCCCATCCAAGTACTAACCAGGCCCAATGTTGCTTAACTTCGGTGATCGGACGAGAACCGGTGCATTCATTATGGTATGGTCGTAGGCATTTGAGTTACTCCGCTTTCATTTATATCCTTACTAGCTTATGTCTATGTACATTACTTTTAAAACACTCGCCCTCGCGCGAGAGTAAAAATATGCTCTTATACCATGTAAAATTTTGCACGCTCACGTTATAATTTATGCATTTCAAACAAAATACTGAAAATTGACATTGTTTGGAATTTTTTTTGGCCCAATGTGTTTTATGGCCAAATCAGCTGGTCAAAACCTATGGAGCGTGTACAAGGTGCCTTGAATGACCATCTATGGCATGATAGCCGCACATCCACTGTAAGTGGCATATGATTGAATACCAGCAAGGATACTGTTAGTTGCTTTTAGCCTAATTGTTGTGATAAAATTATTAAATAGGTAAGTATTCAAATCTATTTGATAAGTTTTCTTGAATGCACTCTGCGACAGCGGAGGGCAGCCCAATTCTCTTGAAAAATGCAAGAAAAAAAATTGCACTAACATAAAAGTTAGCTTTTAGGCCGATTTTCGTCCAAAATGGCCGAAATTCGGGTCCCCCCAAATTTTCAACTGATCATTACTCCATGTACACTTGAGCTACAAACGTCGTTTTGGGCTCGTTGGAATTGTCCTGAGCTCAAATTTATTAAACGAGATGAAAAAAATGAACTTTGAACGAAAAAAAAAACAAAAATTTTGAAAATTTCATTTTTTGCACCACGCTCGATTAGGCTTAACTTTTTGGTATCACCGAGATTTCAAAAGCTTATAACTTTGTGTTGGACCGACGAAATTGGTTCATTTTCTCAGTCCCCCAAGATTTGACTATGATCTTGTGATCCAAATAATAAAATTTGGAAATTTTAAAATTTTTGGGCAAGTTATGGCCGTTCGCGCAATTCACCAGGCTCGATTGGGCTTATTTTTTTGACATCACCGAAATTCAAAAGGCTATAACTCAAAGACCCCAAAAGTTATCTCCATTATTTTTGACCTATCAGCAGCTGATTGTACACAAAATTGATACTGCAAAAAAAATTTTTTCGGTTTTCTTTTGTTTTGGCCAAAATTTGACCCATTGAAAATTTTTGCACCACGCTCGATTAGGCTTAACTTTTTGACATCACCGAACTTTAAACAGCAATAACTCTTAGCGCATAAAAGTAAAATAATTACTTTTGCTTTAAATAAAAGCCTACAACACCTGGTGTTCCCAGGCGGTCTCCCATCCAAGTACTAACCAGGCCCAATGTTGCTTAACTTCGGTGATCGGACGAGAACCGGTGCATTCAACATGGTATGGTCGTAGGCATTTGAGTTACTCCGCTTTCATTTATATCCTTACTAGCTTATGTCTATGTACATTACTTTTAAAACACTCGCCCTCGCGCGAGAGTAAAAATATGCTCTTATACCATGTAAAATTTTGCACGCTCACGTTATAATTTGTGCATTTCAAACAAAATACTGAAAATTGACATTGTTTGGAATTTTTTTGGCCCAATGTGTTTTATGGCCAAATCAGCTGGGCAAAACCTATGGAGCGTGTACAAGGTGCCTTGAATGACCATCTATGGCATGATAGCCGCACATCCACTGTAAGTGGCATATGATTGAATACCAGCAAGGATACTGTCAGTTGCTTTTAGCCTAATTGTTGTGATAAACTTATTAAATAGGTAAGTATTCAAATCTATTTGTTAAGTTTTCTTTGAATGCACTCTGCGACAGCGGAGGGCAGCCCAAATCTCTTGAAAAATGCAAGAAAAAAAATTGCACTAACTTAAAAGTTAGCTTTTAGGCCGATTTTCGTCCAAAATGGCCGAAATTCGGGTCCACCCAAATATTCAACTGATGATTACTCCATGTACACTTGAGCTACAAACGTCGTTTTGGGCTCGTTGGAATTTTCCTGAGCTCAAATTTATGAAACGAGATGAAAAAAATGAACTTTGAACGAAAAAAAAACAAAAATTTTGAAAATTTCATTTTTTGCACCACGCTCGATTAGGCTTAACTTTTTGGTATCACCGAGATTTCAAAAGCTTATAACTTTGTGTTGGACCGACGAAATTGGTTCATTTTCTCAGTCCCCCAAGATTTGACTATGATCTTGTGATCCAAATAATAAAATTTGGAAATTTTAAAATTTTTGGGCAAGTAATGGCCGTTCGCGCAATTCACCAGGCTCGATTGGGCTTATTTTTTTGACATCACCGAAATTCAAAAGGCTATAACTCAAAGACCCCAAAAGTTATCTCCATTATTTTTGACCTATCAGCAGCTGATTGTACACAAAATTGATACGGCAAAATAAATTTTCCGGTTTTCTTTTGTTTTGGCCAAAATTTGACCCATTGAAAATTTTTGCACCACGCTCGATTAGGCTTAACTTTTTGACATCACCGAACTTTAAACAGCAATAACTCTTAGCGCATAAAAGTAAAAAAATTACTTTTGCTTTAAATAAAAGCCTACAACACCTGGTGTTCCCAGGCGGTCTCCCATCCAAGTACTAACCAGGCCCAATGTTGCTTAACTTCGGTGATCGGACGAGAACCGGTGCATTCAACATGGTATGGTCGTAGGCATTTGAGTTACTCCGCTTTCATTTATATCCTTACTAGCTTATGTCTATGTACATTACTTTTAAAACACTCGCCCTCGCGCGAGAGTAAAAATATGCTCTTATACCATGTAAAATTTTGCACGCTCACGTTATAATTTATGCATTTCAAACAAAATACTGAAAATTGACATTGTTTGGAATTTTTTTGGCCCAATGTGTTTTATGGCCAAATCAGCTGGGCAAAACCTATGGAGCGTGTACAAGGTGCCTTGAATGACCATCTATGGCATGATAGCCGCACATCCACTGTAAGTGGCATATGATTGAATACCAGCAAGGATACTGTCAGTTGCTTTTAGCCTAATTGTTGTGGTAAACTTATTAAATAGGTAAGTATTCAAATCTATTTGTCAAGTTTTCTTTGAATGCACTCTGCGACAGCGGAGGGCAGCCCAATTCTCTTGAAAAATGCAAGAAAAAAAATTGCGCTAACTTAAAAGTTAGCTTTTAGGCCGATTTTCGTCCAAAATGGCCGAAATTCGGGTCCCCCCAAATTTTCAACTGATGATTACTCCATGTACACTTGAGCTACAAACGTCGTTTTGGGCTCGTTTGAATTGTCCTGAGCTCAAATTTATGAAACGAGATGAAAAAAATGAACTTTGAACGAAAAAAAAACAAAAATTTTGAAAATTTCATTTTTTGCACCACGCTCGATTAGGCTTAACTTTTTGGTATCACCGAGATTTCAAAAGCTTATAACTTTGTGTTGGACCGACGAAATTGGTTCATTTTCTCAGTCCCCCAAGATTTGACTATGATCTTGTGATCCAAATAATAAAATTTGGAAATTTTAAAATTTTTGGGCAAGTAATGGCCGTTCGCGCAATTCACCAGGCTCGATTGGGCTTATTTTTTTGACATCACCGAAATTCAAAAGGCTATAACTCAAAGACCCCAAAAGTTATCTCCATTATTTTTGACCTATCAGCAGCTGATTGTACACAAAATTGATACGGCAAAATAAATTTTCCGGTTTTCTTTTGTTTTGGCCAAAATTTGACCCATTGAAAATTTTTGCACCACGCTCGATTAGGCTTAACTTTTTGACATCACCGAACTTTAAACAGCAATAACTCTTAGCGCATAAAAGTAAAAGAATTACTTTTGCTTTAAATAAAAGCCTACAACACCTGGTGTTCCCAGGCGGTCTCCCGTCCAAGTACTAACCAGGCCCAATGTTGCTTAACTTCGGTGATCGGACGAGAACCGGTGCATTCAACATGGTATGGTCGTAGGCATTTGAGTTACTCCGCTTTCATTTATATCCTTACTAGCTTATGTCTATGTACATTAATTTTAAAACACTCGCCCTCGCGCGAGAGTAAAAATATGCTCTTATACCATGTAAAATTTGCACGCTCACGTTATAATTTATGCATTTCAAACAAAATACTGAAAATTGACATTGTTTGGAATTTTTTTGGCCCAATGTGTTTTATGGCCAAATCAGCTGGTCAAAACCTATGGAGCGTGTACAAGGTGCCTTGAATGACCATCTATGGCATGATAGCCGCACATCCACTGTAAGTGGCATATGATTGAATACCAGCCAGGATACTGTCAGTTGCTTTTAGCCTAATTGTTGTGATAAACTTATTAAATAGGTAAGTATTCAAATCTATTTGATAAGTTTTCTTTGAATGCACTCTGCGACAGCGGAGGGCAGCCCAATTCTCTTGAAAAATGCAAGAAAAAAAATTGCACTAAGTTAAAAGTTAGCTTTTAGGCCGATTTTCGTCCAAAATGGCCGAAATTCGGGTCCCCCCAAATTTTCAACTGATGATTACTCCACGTACACTTGAGCTAAAAACGTCGTTTTGGGCTCTTTGGAATTGTCCTAAGCTCAAAATTATGAAACGAGATGAAAAAATGAACTTTGAACGAAAAAAAAAACAAAAATTTTGAAAATTTCATTTTTTGCACCACGCTCGATTAGGCTTAACTTTTTGGTATCACCGAGATTTCAAAAGCTTATAACTTTGTGTTGGACCGACGAAATTGGTTCATTTTCTCAGTCCCCCAAGATTGGACTATGATCTTGTGATCCAAATAATAAAATTTGGAAATTTTAAAATTTTTGGGCAAGTTATGGCCGTTCGCGCAATTCACCAGGCTCGATTGGGCTTAATTTTTTGACATCACCGAAATTCAAAAGGCTATAACTCAAAGACCCCAAAAGTTATCTCCATTATTTTTGACCTATCAGCAGCTGATTGTACACAAAATTGATACGGCAAAATAAATTTTCCGGTTTTCTTTTGTTTTGACCAAAATTTGACCCATTGAAAATTTTTGCACCACGCTCGATTAGGCATAACTTTTTGACATCACCGAACTTTAAACAGCAATAACTCTTAGCGCATAAAAGTAAAAGAATTACTTTTGCTTTAAAGAAAAGCCTACAACACCTGGTGTTCCCAGGCGGTCTCCCATCCAAGTACTAACCAGGCCCAATGTTGCTTAACTTCGGTGATCGGACGAGAACCGGTGCATTCAACATGGTATGGTCGTAGGCATTTGAGTTACTCCGCTTTCATTTATATCCTTACTAGCTTATGTCTATGTACATTACTTTTAAAACACTCGCCCTCGCGCGAGAGTAAAAATATGCTCTTATACCATGTAAAATTTTGCACGCTCACGTTATAATTTATGCATTTCAAACAAAATACTGAAAATTGACATTGTTTGGAATTTTTCTGGCCCAATGTGTTTTATGGCCAAATCAGCTGGGCAAAACCTATGGAGCGTGTACAAGGTGCCTTGAATGACCATCTATGGCATGATAGCCGCACATCCACTGTAAGTGGCATATGATTGAATACCAGCAAGGATACTGTCAGTTGCTTTTAGCCTAATTGTTGTGATAAACTTATTAAATAGGTAAGTATTCAAATCTATTTGTCAAGTTTTCTTTGAATGCACTCTGCGACAGCGGAGGGCAGCCCAATTCTCTTGAAAAATGCAAGAAAAAAAATTGCACTAACTTAAAAGTTAGCTTTTAGGCCGATTTTCGTCCAAAATGGCCGAAATTCGGGTCCCCCCAAATTTTCAACTGATGATTACTCCACGTACACTTGAGCTACAAACGTCGTTTTGGGCTCGTTGGAATTTTCCTGAGCTCAAAATTATGAAACAAGATGAAAAAAATGAAGTTTGAACGAAAAAAAAACAAAAATTTTGAAAATTTCATTTTTTGCACCACGCTCGATTAGGCTTAACTTTTTGGTATCACCGAGATTTCAAAAGCTTATAACTTTGTGTTGGACCGACGAAATTGGTTCATTTTCTCAGTCCCCCAAGATTTGACTATGATCTTGTGATCCAAATAATAAAATTTGGAAATTTTAAAATTTTTGGGCAAGTTATGGCCGTTCGCGCAATTCACCAGGCTCGATTGGGCTTATTTTTTTGACATCACCGAAATTCAAAAGGCTATAACTCAAAGACCCCAAAAGTTATCTCCATTATTTTTGACCTATCAGCAGCTGATTGTACACAAAAATGATACGGCAAAATAAATTTTCCGGTTTTCTTTTGTTTTGGCCAAAATTTGACCCATTGAAAATTTTTGCACCACGCTCGATTAGGCTTAACTTTTTGACATCACCGAACTTTAAACAGCAATAACTCTTAGCGCAGAAAAGTAAAAGAATTTCTTTTGCTTTAAATAAAAGCCTACAACACCTGGTGTTCCCAGGCGGTCTCCCATCCAAATACTAACCAGGCCCAATGTTGCTTAACTTCGGTGATCGGACGAGAACCGGTGCATTCAACATGGTATGGTCGTAGGCATTTGAGTTACTCCGCTTTCATTTATATCCTTACTAGCTTATGTCTATGTACATTACTTTTAAAACACTCGCCCTCGCGCGAGAGTAAAAATATGCTCTTATACCATGTAAAATTTTGCACGCTCACGTTATAATTTATGCATTTCAAACAAAATACTGAAAATTGACAATGTTTGGAATTTTTTTGGCCCAATGTGTTTTATGGCCAAATCAGCTGGTCAAAACCTATGGAGCGTGTACAAGGTGCCTTGAATGACCATCTATGGCATGATAGCCGCACATCCACTGTAAGTGGCATATGATTGAATACCAGCAAGGATACTGTCAGTTGCTTTTAGCCTAATTGTTGTGATAAACTTATTAAATAGGTAAGTATTCAAATCTATTTGTCAAGTTTTCTTTGAATGCACTCTGCGACAGCGGAGGGCAGCCCAATTCTCTTGAAAAATGCAAGAAAAAAAATTGCACTAAGTTAAAAGTTAGCTTTTAGGCCGATTTTCGTCCAAAATGGCCGAAATTCGGGTCCCCCCAAATTTTCAACTGATGATTACTCCACGTATACTTGAGCTAAAAACGTCGTTTTGGGCTCGTTGGAATTGTCCGGAGCTCAAATTTATGAAACGAGATGAAAAAAATGAACTTTGAACGAAAAAAAAACAAAAATTTTGAAAATTTCATTTTTTGCACCACGCTCGATTAGGCTTAACTTTTGGTATCACCGAGATTTCAAAAGCTTATAACTTTGTGTTGGACCGACGAAATTGGCTCATTTTCTCAGTCCCCCAAGATTTGACTATGATCTTGTGATCCAGATAATAAAATTTGGAAATTTTAAAATTTTTGGGCAAGTTATGGCCGTTCGCGCAATTCACCAGGCTCGATTGGGCTTATTTTTTTGACATCACCGAAATTCAAAAGGCTATAACTCAAAGACCCCAAAAGTTATCTCCATTATTTTTGACCTATCAGCAGCTGATTGTACACAAAATTGATACTGCAAAATAAATTTTTCGGTTTTCTTTTGTTTTGGCCAAAATTTGACCCATTGAAAATTTTTGCACCACGCTCGATTAGGCTTAACTTTTTGACATCACCGAACTTTAAACAGCAATAGCTCTTAGCGCATAAAAGTAAAAGAATTACTTTTGCTTTAAATAAAAGCCTACAACACCTGGTGTTCCCAGGCGGTCTCCCATCCAAGTACTAACCAGGCCCAATGTTGCTTAACTTCGGTGATCGGACGAGAACCGGTGCATTCAACATGGTATGGTCGTAGGCATTTGAGTTACTCCGCTTTCATTTATATCCTTACTAGCTTATGTCTATGTACATTACTTTTAAAACACTCGCCCTCGCGCGAGAGTAAAAATATGCTCTTATACCATGTAAAATTTTGCACGCTCACGTTATAATTTATGCATTTCAAACAAAATACTGAAAATTGACATTGTTTGGATTTTTTTGGCCCAATGTGTTTTATGGCCAAATCAGCTGGTCAAAACCTATGGAGCGTGTACAAGGTGCCTTGAATGACCATCTATGGCATGATAGCCGCACATCCACTGTAAGTGGCATATGATTGAATACCAGCCAGGATACTGTCAGTTGCTTTTAGCCTAATTGTTGTGATAAACTTATTAAATAGGTAAGTATTCAAATCTATTTGATAAGTTTTCTTTGAATGCACTCTGCGACAGCGGAGGGCAGCCCAATTCTCTTGAAAAATGCAAGAAAAAAAATTGCACTAAGTTAAAAGTTAGCTTTTAGGCCGATTTTCGTCCAAAATGGCCGAAATTCGGGTCCCCCCAAATTTTCAACTGATGATTACTCCACGTATACTTGAGCTAAAAACGTCGTTTTGGGCTCGTTGGAATTGTCCGGAGCTCAAATTTATGAAACGAGATGAAAAAAATGAACTTTGAACGAAAAAAAAACAAAAATTTTGAAAATTTCATTTTTTGCACCACGCTCGATTTTGGTATCACCGAGATTTCAAAAGCTTATAACTTTGTGTTGGACCGACGAAATTGGCTCATTTTCTCAGTCCCCCAAGATTTGACTATGATCTTGTGATCCAGATAATAAAATTTGGAAATTTTAAAATTTTTGGGCAAGTTATGGCCGTTCGCGCAATTCACCAGGCTCGATTGGGCTTATTTTTTTGACATCACCGAAATTCAAAAGGCTATAACTCAAAGACCCCAAAAGTTATCTCCATTATTTTTGACCTATCAGCAGCTGATTGTACACAAAATTGATACTGCAAAATAAATTTTTCGGTTTTCTTTTGTTTTGGCCAAAATTTGACCCATTGAAAATTTTTGCACCACGCTCGATTAGGCTTAACTTTTTGACATCACCGAACTTTAAACAGCAATAGCTCTTAGCGCATAAAAGTAAAAGAATTACTTTTGCTTTAAATAAAAGCCTACAACACCTGGTGTTCCCAGGCGGTCTCCCATCCAAGTACTAACCAGGCCCAATGTTGCTTAACTTCGGTGATCGGACGAGAACCGGTGCATTCAACATGGTATGGTCGTAGGCATTTGAGTTACTCCGCTTTCATTTATATCCTTACTAGCTTATGTCTATGTACATTACTTTTAAAACACTCGCCCTCGCGCGAGAGTAAAAATATGCTCTTATACCATGTAAAATTTTGCACGCTCACGTTATAATTTATGCATTTCAAACAAAATACTGAAAATTGACATTGTTTGGATTTTTTTGGCCCAATGTGTTTTATGGCCAAATCAGCTGGTCAAAACCTATGGAGCGTGTACAAGGTGCCTTGAATGACCATCTATGGCATGATAGCCGCACATCCACTGTAAGTGGCATATGATTGAATACCAGCCAGGATACTGTCAGTTGCTTTTAGCCTAATTGTTGTGATAAACTTATTAAATAGGTAAGTATTCAAATCTATTTGATAAGTTTTCTCTGTTTGCACTCTGCGGCAGCGGAGGGCAGCCCAATTCTCTTGAAAAATGCAAGAAAAAAAATTGCACTAACTTAAAAGTTAGCTTTTAGGCCGATTTTCGTCCAAAATGGCCGAAATTCGGGTCCCCCCAAATTTTCAACTGATGATTACTCCACGTATACTTGAGCTAAAAACGTCGTTTTGGGCTCGTTGGAATTGTACTGAGCTCAAATTTATGAAACGAGATGAAAAAAATGAACTTTGAACGAAAAAAAAAACAAAAATTTTGAAAATTTCATTTTTTGCACCACGCTCGATTAGGCTTAACTTTTGGTATCACCGAGATTTCAAAAGCTTATAACTTTGTGTTGGACCGACGAAATTGGCTCATTTTCTCAGTCCCCCAAGATTTGACTATGATCTTGTGATCCAGATAATAAAATTTGGAAATTTTAAAATTTTTGGGCAAGTTATGGCCGTTCGCGCAATTCACCAGGCTCGATTGGGCTTATTTTTTTGACATCACCGAAATTCAAAAGGCTATAACTCAAAGACCCCAAAAGTTATCTCCATTATTTTTGACCTATCAGCAGCTGATTGTACACAAAATTGATACTGCAAAATAAATTTTTCGGTTTTCTTTTGTTTTGGCCAAAATTTGACCCATTGAAAATTTTTGCACCACGCTCGATTAGGCTTAACTTTTTGACATCAACGAACTTTAAACAGCAATAGCTCTTAGCGCATAAAAGTAAAAGAATTACTTTTGCTTTAAATAAAAGCCTACAACACCTGGTGTTCCCAGGCGGTCTCCCATCCAAGTACTAACCAGGCCCAATGTTGCTTAACTTCGGTGATCGGACGAGAACCGGTGCATTCAACATGGTATGGTCGTAGGCATTTGAGTTACTCCGCTTTCATTTATATCCTTACTAGCTTATGTCTATGTACATTACTTTTAAAACACTCGCCCTCGCGCGAGAGTAAAAATATGCTCTTATACCATGTAAAATTTTGCACGCTCACGTTATAATTTATGCATTTCAAACAAAATACTGAAAATTGACATTGTTTGGAATTTTTTTGGCCCAATGTGTTTTATGGCCAAATCAGCTGGTCAAAACCTATGGAGCGTGTACAAGGTGCCTTGAATGACCATCTATGGCATGATAGCCGCACATCCACTGTAAGTGGCATATGATTGAATACCAGCCAGGATACTGTCAGTTGCTTTTAGCCTAATTGTTGTGATAAACTTATTAAATAGGTAAGTATTCAAATCTATTTGATAAGTTTTCTTTGAATGCACTCTGCGACAGCGGAGGGCAGCCCAATTCTCTTGAAAAATGCAAGAAAAAAAATTGCACTAAGTTAAAAGTTAGCTTTTAGGCCGATTTTCGTCCAAAATGGCCGAAGTTCGGGTCCCCCCAAATTTTCAACTGATGATTACTCCACGTACACTTGAGCTAAAAACGTCGTTTTGGGCTCGTTGGAATTGTCCTGAGCTCAAATTAATGAAACGAGATGAAAAAAATGAACTTTGAACGAAAAAAAAACAAAAATTTTGAAAATTTCATTTTTTGCACCACGCTCGATTAGGCTTAACTTTTGGTATCACCGAGATTTCAAAAGCTTATAACTTTGTGTTGGACCGACGAAATTGGCTCATTTTCTCAGTCCCCCAAGATTTGACTATGATCTTGTGATCCAGATAATAAAATTTGGAAATTTTAAAATTTTTGGGCAAGTTATGGCCGTTCGCGCAATTCACCAGGCTCGATTGGGCTTATTTTTTTGACATCACCGAAATTCAAAAGGCTATAACTCAAAGACCCCAAAAGTTATCTCCATTATTTTTGACCTATCAGCAGCTGATTGTACACAAAATTGATACTGCAAAATAAATTTTTCGGTTTTCTTTTGTTTTGGCCAAAATTTGACCCATTGAAAATTTTTGCACCACGCTCGATTAGGCTTAACTTTTTGACATCACCGAACTTTAAACAGCAATAGCTCTTAGCGCATAAAAGTAAAAGAATTACTTTTGCTTTAAATAAAAGCCTACAACACCTGGTGTTCCCAGGCGGTCTCCCATCCAAGTACTAACTAGGCCCAATGTTGCTTAACTTCGGTGATCGGACGAGAACCGGTGCATTCAACATGGTATGGTCGTAGGCATTTGAGTTACTCCGCTTTCATTTATATCCTTACTAGCTTATGTCTATGTACATTACTTTTAAAACACTCGCCCTCGCGCGAGAGTAAAAATATGCTCTTATACCATGTAAAATTTTGCACGCTCACGTTATAATTTATGCATTTCAAACAAAATACTGAAAATTGACATTGTTTGGAATTTTTTTGGCCCAATGTGTTTTATGGCCAAATCAGCTGGTCAAAACCTATGGAGCGTGTACAAGGTGCCTTGAATGACCATCTATGGCATGATAGCCGCACATCCACTGTAAGTGGCATATGATTGAATACCAGCCAGGATACTGTCAGTTGCTTTTAGCCTAATTGTTGTGATAAACTTATTAAATAGGTAAGTATTCAAATCTATTTGATAAGTTTTCTTTGAATGCACTCTGCGACAGCGGAGGGCAGCCCAATTCTCTTGAAAAATGCAAGAAAAAAAATTGAACTAAGTTAAAAGTTAGCTTTTAGGCCGATTTTCGTCCAAAATGGCCGAAATTCGGGTCCCCCCAAATTTTCAACTGATGATTACTCCACGTACACTTGAGCTACAAACGTCGTTTTGGGCTCGTTGGAATTGTCTTGAGCTCAAATTTATGAAACAAAATGAAAAAAATGAACTTTGAACGAAAAAAAAAAACAAAAATTTTGAAAATTTCATTTTTTCCACCACGCTCGATTAGGCTTAACTTTTGGTATCACCGAGATTTCAAAAGCTTATAACTTTGTGTTGGACCGACAAAATTGGCTCATTTTCTCAGTCCCCCAAGATTTGACTATGATCTTGTGATCCAAATAATAAAATTTGGAAATTTAAAATTTTTGGGCAAGTTATGGCCGTTCGCGCAATTCACCAGGCTCGATTGGGCTTATTTTTTTGACATCAGCGAAATTCAAAAGGCTATAACTCAAAGACCCCAAAAGTTATCTCCATTATTTTTGACCTATCAGCAGCTGATTGTACACAAAATTGATACTGCAAAAGAAATTTTTCGGTTTTCTTTTGTTTTGGCCAAAATTTGACCCATTGAAAATTTTTGCACCACGCTCGATTAGGCTTAACTTTTTGACATCACCGAACTTTAAACAGCAATAACTCTTAGCGCATAAAAGTAAAAGAATTACTTTTGCTTTAAATAAAAGCCTACAACACCTGGTGTTCCCGGGCGGTCTCCCATCCAAGTACTAACCAGGCCCAATGTTGCTTAACTTCGGTGATCGGACGAGAACCGGTGCATTCAACATGGTATGGTCGTAGGCATTTGAGTTACTCCGCTTTCATTTATATCCTTACTAGCTTATGTCTATGTACATTACTTTTAAAACACTCGCCCTCGCGCGAGAGTAAAAATATGCTCTTATACCATGTAAAATTTTGCACGCTCACGTTATAATTTATGCATTTCAAACAAAATACTGAAAATTGACATTGTTTGGAATTTTTTTGGCCCAATGTGTTTTATGGCCAAATCAGCTGGTCAAAACCTATGGAGCGTGTACAAGGTGCCTTGAATGACCATCTATGGCATGATAGCCGCACATCCACTGTAAGTGGCATATGATTGAATACCAGCCAGGATACTGTCAGTTGCTTTTAGCCTAATTGTTGTGATAAACTTATTAAATAGGTAAGTATTCAAATCTTTTTGATAAGTTTTCTTTGAATGCACTCTGCGACAGCGGAGGGCAGCCCAATTCTCTTGAAAAATGCAAGAAAAAAAAATTGCACTAAGTTAAAAGTTAGCTTTTAGGCCGATTTTCGTCCAAAATGGCCGAAATTCGGGTCCCCCCAAATTTTCAACTGATGATTACTCCACGTACACTTGAGCTACAAACGTCGTTTTGGGCTCGTTGGAATTGTCCTGAGCTCAAATTTATGAAACGAGATGAAAAAAATGAACTTTGAATGAAAAAAAAACTAAAATTTTGAAAATTTCATTTTTTGCACCACGCTCGATTAGGCTTAACTTTTGGTATCACCGAGATTTCAAAAGCTTATAACTTTGTGTTGGACCGACAAAATTGGCTCATTTTCTCAGTCCCCCAAGATTTGACTATGATCTTGTGATCCAAATAATAAAATTTGGAAATTTTAAAATTTTTGGGCAAGTTATGGCCGTTCGCGCAATTCACCAGGCTCGATTGGGCTTATTTTTTTGACATCACCGAAATTCAAAAGGCTATAACTCAAAGACCCCAAAAGTTATCTCCATTATTTTTGACCTATCAGCAGCTGATTGTACACAAAATTGATACTGCAAAAGAAATTTTTCGGTTTTCTTTTGTTTTGGCCAAAATTTGACCCATTGAAAATTTTTGCACTACGCTCGATTAGGCTTAACTTTTTGACATCACCGAACTTTAAACAGCAATAACTCTTAGCGCATAAAAGTAAAAGAATTATTTTTGCTTTAAATAAAAGCCTACAACACCTGGTGTTCCCAGGCGGTCTCCCATCCAAGTACTAACCAGGCCCAATGTTGCTTAACTTCGGTGATCGGACGAGAACCGGTGCATTCAACATGGTATGGTCGTAGGCATTTGAGTTACTCCGCTTTCATTTATATCCTTACTTAAAGTAAAAGAATTATTTTTGCTTTAAATAAAGCCTACAACACCTGGTGTTCCCAGGCGGTCTCCCATCCAAGTACTAACCAGGCCCAATGTTGCTTAACTTCGGTGATCGGACGAGAACCGGTGCATTCAACATGGTATGGTCGTAGGCATTTGAGTTACTCCGCTTTCATTTCATTTTTTGCACCACGCTCGATTAGGCTTAACTTTTTGGTATCACCGAGATTTCAAAAGCTTATAACTTTGTGTTGGACCGACGAAATTGGTTCATTTTCTCAGTCCCCCAAGATTTGACTATGATCTTGTGATCCAAATAATAAAATTTTTGGGCAAGTTATGGCCGTTCGCGCAATTCACCAGGCTCGATTGGGCTTATTTTTTTGACATCACCGAAATTCAAAAGGCTATAACTCAAAGACCTCAAAAGTTATCTCCATTATTTTTGACCTATCAGCAGCTGATTTTACACAAAATTGATACTGCAAAAGAAATTTTTCGGCTTTCTTTTGTTTTGGCCAAAATTTGACCCATTGAAAATTTTTGCACCACGCTCGATTAGGCTTAACTTTTTGACATCACCGAACTTTAAACAGCAATAACTCTTAGCGCATAAAAGTAAAAGAATTACTTTTGCTTTAAATAAAAGCCTACAACACCTGCTGTTCCCAGGCGGTCTCCCATCCAAGTACTAACCAGGCCCAATGTTGCTTAACTTCGGTGATCGGACGAGAACCGGTGCATTCAACATGGTATGGTCGTAGGCATTTGAGTTACTCCGCTTTCATTTATATCCTTACTAGCTTATGTCTATGCACATTACTTTTAAAACACTCGCCCTCGCGCGAGAGTAAAAATATGTTCTTATGCCATGTAAAATTTTGCACGCTCACGTTATAATTTATGCATTTCAAACAAAATACTGAAAATTGACATTGTTTGGAATTTTTTTGGCCCAATGTGTTTTATGGCCAAATCAGCTGGTCAAAACCTATGGAACGTGTACAAGGTGCCTTGAATGACCATCTATGGCTTGATAGCCGCACATCCACTGTAAGTGGCATATGATTGAATACCAGCCAGGATACTGTCAATTGCTTTTAGCCTAATTGTTGTGATAAACTTATTAAATAGGTAAGTATTCAAATCTATTTGATAAGATTTCTTTGAATGCACTCTGCGACTGCGGAAGGCAGCCCAATTCTCTTGAAAAATGCAAGAAAAAAAATTGCACTAACGTAAAAGTTAGCTTTTAGGCCGATTTTCGTCCAAAATGGCCGAAATTCGGGTCCCCCCAAATTTTCAACTGATGATTACTCCACGTACACTTGAGCTACAAACGTCGTTTTGGGCTCGTTGGAATTGTCCTGAGCTCAAATTTATGAAACAAGATGAAAAAAAATGAACTTTGAACGAAAAAAAAAAACAAAAATTTTGAAAATTTCATTTTTTGCACCACGCTCGATTAGGCTTAACTTTTTGGTATCACCGAGATTTCAAAAGCTTATAACTTTGTGTTGGACCGACGAAATTGGTTCATTTTCTCAGTCCCCCAAGATTTGACTATGATCTTGTGATCCAAATAATAAAATTTGGAAAATTTAAAATTTTTGGGCAAGTTATGGCCGTTCGCGCAATTCACCAGGCTCGATTGGGCTTATTTTTTTGACATCACCGAAATTCAAAAGGCTATAACTCAAAGACCTCAAAAGTTATCTCCATTATTTTTGACCTATCAGCAGCTGATTTTACACAAAATTGATACTGCAAAAGAAATTTTTCGGCTTTCTTTTGTTTTGGCCAAAATTTGACCCATTGAAAATTTTTGCACCACGCTCGATTAGGCTTAACTTTTTGACATCACCGAACTTTAAACAGCAATAACTCTTAGCGCATAAAAGTAAAAGAATTACTTTTGCTTTAAATAAAAGCCTACAATACCTGGTGTTCCCAGGCGGTCTCCCATCCAAGTACTAACCAGGCCCAATGTT
Source organism: Symsagittifera roscoffensis (assembly GCF_963678635.1). Lineage (NCBI taxonomy): Eukaryota > Metazoa > Xenacoelomorpha > Acoela > Convolutidae > Symsagittifera > Symsagittifera roscoffensis. Next base: position 33,917,764 of record NC_087067.1, on the reverse strand, counting down.
GCTTAACTTCGGTGATCGGACGAGAACCGGTGCATTCAACATGGTATGGTCGTAGGCATTTGAGTTACTCCGCTTTCATTTATATCCTTACTAGCTTATGTCTATGCACATTACTTTTAAAACACTCGCCCTCGCGCGAGAGTAAAAATATGTTCTTATGCCATGTAAAATTTTGCACGCTCACGTTATAATTTATGCATTTCAAACAAAATACTGAAAATTGACATTGTTTGGAATTTTTTTGCCCAATGTGTTTTATGGCCAAATCAGCTGGTCAAAACCTATGGAACGTGTACAAGGTGCCTTGAATGACCATCTATGGCATGATAGCCGCACATCCACTGTAAGTGGCATATGATTGAATACCAGCCAGGATACTGTCAATTGCTTTTAGCCTAATTGTTGTGATAAACTTATTAAATAGGTAAGTATTCAAACCTATTTGATAAGTTTTCTTTGAATGCACTCTGCGACTGCGGAGGGCAGCCCAATTCTCTTGAAAAATGCAAGAAAAAAAATGCACTAACGTAAAAGTTAGCTTTTAGGCCGATTTTCGTCCAAAATGGCCGAAATTCGGGTCCCCCCAAATTTTCAACTGATGATTACTCCACGTACACTTGAGCTACAAACGTCGTTTTGGGCTCGTTGGAATTGTCCTGAGCTCAAATTTATGAAACAAGATGAAAAAAAATGAACTTTGAACGAAAAAAAAACAAAAATTTTGAAAATTTCCTTTTTTGCACCACGCTCGATTAGGCTTAACTTTTTGGTATCACCGAGATTTCAAAAGCTTATAACTTTGTGTTGGACCGACGAAATTGGTTCATTTTCTCAGTCCCCCAAGATTTGACTATGATCTTGTGATCCAAATAATAAAATTTGGAAAATTTAAAATTTTTGGGCAAGTTATGGCCGTTCGCGCAATTCACCAGGCTCGATTGGGCTTATTTTTTTGACATCACCGAAATTCAAAAGGCTATAACTCAAAGACCCCAAAAGTTATCTCCATTATTTTTGACCTATCAGCAGCTGATTTTACACAAAATTGATACTGCAAAAGAAATTTTTCGGCTTTCTTTTGTTTTGGCCAAAATTTGACCCATTGAAAATTTTTGCACCACGCTCGATTAGGCTTAACTTTTTGACATCACCGAACTTTAAACAGCAATAACTCTTAGCGCATAAAAGTAAAAGAATTACTTTTGCTTTAAATAAAAGCCTACAACACCTGGTGTTCCTAGGCGGTCTCCCATCCAAGTACTAACCAGGCCCAATGTTGCTTAACTTCGGTGATCGGACGAGAACCGGTGCATTCAACATGGTATGGTCGTAGGCATTTGAGTTACTCCGCTTTCATTTATATCCTTACTAGCTTATGTCTATGCACATTACTTTTAAAACACTCGCCCTCGCGCGAGAGTAAAAATATGTTCTTATGCCATGAAAAATTTTGCACGCTCACGTTATAATTTATGCATTTCAAACAAAATACTGAAAATTGACATTGTTTGGAATTTTTTTGGCCCAATGTGTTTTATGGCCAAATCAGCTGGTCAAAACCTATGGAACGTGTACAAGGTGCCTTGAATGACCATCTATGGCATGATAGCCGCACATCCACTGTAAGTGGCATATGATTGAATACCAGCCAGGATACTGTCAGTTGCTTTTAGCCTAATTGTTGTGATAAACTTAATAAATAGGTAAGTATTCAAATCTATTTGATAAGTTTTCTTTGAATGCACTCTGCGACAGCGGAGGGCAGCCCAGTTTTCTTGAAAAATGCAAGAAAAAAAATTGCACTAACAAGTTAGCTTTTAGGCCGATTTTCGTCCAAAATGGCCGAAATTCGGGTCCCCCCAAATTTTCAACTGATGATTACTCCACGTACACTTGAGCTACAAACGTCGTTTTGGGCTCGTTGGAATTTTCCTGAGCTCAAATTTATGAAACAAGATGAAAAAAATGAACTTTGAACGAAAAAAAAACAAAAATTTTGAAAATTTCATTTTTTGCACCACGCTCGATTAGGCTTAACTTTTTGGTATCACCGAGATTTCAAAAGCTTATAACTTTGTGTTGGACCGACGAAATTGGTTCATTTTCTCAGTCCCCCAAGATTTGACTATGATCTTGTGATCCAAATAATAAAATTTGGAAATTTTAAAATTTTTGGGCAAGTTATGGCCGTTCGCGCAATTCACCAGGCTCGATTGGGCTTATTTTTTTGACATCACCGAAATTCAAAAGGCTATAACTCAAAGACCCCAAAAGTTATCTCCATTATTTTTGACCTATCAGCAGCTGATTGTACACAAAATTGATACGGCAAAATAAATTTTTCGGTTTTCTTTTGTTTTGGCCAAAATTTGACCCATTGAAAATTTTTGCACCACGCTCGATTAGGCTTAACTTTTTGACATCACCGAACTTTAAACAGCAATAACTCTTAGCGCATAAAAGTAAAAGAATTACTTTTGCTTTAAATAAAAGCCTACAACACCTGGTGTTCCCAGCCGGTCTCCCATCCAAGTACTAACCAGGCCCAATGTTGCTTAACTTCGGTGATCGGACGAGAACCGGTGCATTCAACATGGTATGGTCGTAGGCATTTGAGTTACTCCGCTTTCATTTATATCCTTACTAGCTTATGTCTATGCACATTACTTTTAAAACACTCGCCCTCGCGCGAGAGTAAAAATATGCTCTTATACCATGTAAAATTTTGCACGCTCACGTTATAATTTATGCATTTCAAACAAAATACTGAAAATTGACATTGTTTGGAATTTTTTTGGCCCAATGTGTTTTATAGCCAAATCAGCTGGTCAAAACCTATGGAGCGTGTACAAGGTGCCTTGAATGACCATCTATGGCATGATAGCCGCACATCCACTGTAAGTGGCATATGATTGAATACCAGCCAGGATACTGTCAGTTGCTTTTAGCCTAACTGTTGTGATAAACTTAATAAATAGGTAAGTATTCAAACCTATTTGATAAGTTTTCTTTGAATGCACTCTGCGACTGCGGAGGGCAGCCCAATTCTCTTGAAAAATGCAAGAAAAAAAAATGCACTAACGTAAAAGTTAGCTTTTAGGCCGATTTTCGTCCAAAATGGCCGAAATTCGGGTCCCCCCAAATTTTCAACTGACGATTACTCTACGTACACTTGAGCTACAAACGTCGTTTTGGGCTCGTTGGAATTGTCCTGAGCTCAAATTTATGAAACATGATGAAAAAAATGAACTTTGAACGAAAAAAAAAACAAAAATTTTGAAAATTTCATTTTTTGCACCACGCTCGATTAGGCTCAACTTTTTGGTATCACCGAGATTTCAAAAGCTTATAACTTTGTGTTGGACCGACGAAATTGGTTCATTTTCTCAGTCCCCCAAGATTTGACTATGATCTTGTGATCCAAATAATAAAATTTGGAAATTTTAAAATTTTTGGGCAAGTTATGGCCGTTCGCGCAATTCACCAGGCTCGATTGGGCTTATTTTTTTGACATCACCGAAATTCAAAAGGCTATAACTCAAAGACCCCAAAAGTTATCTCCATTATTTTTGACCTATCAGCAGCTGATTGTACACAAAATTGATACGGCAAAATAAATTTTTCGGTTTTCTTTTGTTTTGGCCAAAATTTGACCCATTGAAAATTTTTGCACCACGCTCGATTAGGCTTAACTTTTTGACATCACCGAACTTTAAACAGCAATAACTCTTAGCGCATAAAAGTAAAAGAATTACTTTTGCTTTAAATAAAAGCCTACAACACCTGGTGTTCCCAGGCGGTCTCCCATCCAAGTACTAACCAGGCCCAATGTTGCTTAACTTCGGTGATCGGACGAGAACCGGTGCATTCAACATGGTATGGTCGTAGGCATTTGAGTTACTCCGCTTTCATTTATATCCTTACTAGCTTATGTCTATGTACATTACTTTTAAAACACTCGCCCTCGCGCGAGAGTAAAAATATGCTCTTATAACATGTAAAATTTTGCACGCTCACGTTATAATTTATGCATTTCAAACAAAATACTGAAAATTGACATTGTTTGGAATTTTTTTGGCCCAATGTGTTTTATGGCCAAATCAGCTGGTCAAAACCTATGGAGCGTGTACAAGGTGCCTTGAATGACCATCTATGGCATGATAGCCGCACATCCACTGTAAGTCGCATATGATTGAATACCAGCCAGGATACTGTCAGTTGCTTTTAGCCTAATTGTTGTGATAAACTTATTAAATAGGTAAGTATTCAAATCTATTTGATAAGTTTTCTTTGAATGCACTCTGCGACAGCGGAGGGCAGCCCAATTCTCTTGAAAAATGAAAGAAAAAAAATTGCACTAACTGAAAAGTTAGCTTTTAGGCCGATTTTCGTCCGAAATGGCCGAAATTCGGGTCCCCCCAAATTTTCAACTGATGATTACTCCACGTACACTTGAGCTACAAGCGTCGTTTTGGGCTCGTTGGAATTGTCCTGAGCTCAAATTTATGAAACAAGATGAAAACAATGAACTTTGATAGAAAAAAAAAACAAAAATTTTGAAAATTTCATTTTTTGCACCACGCTCGATTAGGCTTAACTTTTTGGTATCACCGAGATTTCAAAAGCTTATAACTTTGTGTTGGACCGACGAAACTGGTTCATTTTCTCAGTCCCCCAAGATTTGACTATGATCTTGTGATCCAAATAATAAAATTTGGAAATTTTTCAATTTTTGGGCAAGTTATGGCCGTTCGCGCAGTTCACCAGGCTCGATTGGGCTTATTTTTTTGACATCACCGAAATTCAAAAGCCTATAACTCAAAGACCCCAAAAGTTATCTCCATTATTTTTGACCTATCAGCAGCTTATTGTACACAAAATTGATACTGCAAAAGAAATTTTTCGGTTTTCTTTTGTTTTGGCCAAAATTTGACCCATTGAAAATTTTTGCACCACGCTCGATTAGGCTTAACTTTTTGACATCACCGAACTTTAAACAGCAATAACTCTTAGCGCATAAAAGTAAAAGAATTACTTTTGCTTTAAATAAAAACCTACAACACCTGGTGTTCCCAGGCGGTCTCCCATCCAAGTACTAACCAGGCCCAATGTTGCTTAACTTCGGTGATCGGACGAGAACCGGTGCATTCAACATGGTATGGTCGTAGGCATTTGAGTTTTTCCGCTTTCATTTATATCCTTACTAGCTTATGTCTATGTACATTACTTTTAAAACACTCGCCCTCGCGCGAGAGTAAAAAAATGCTCTTATACCATGTAAAATTTTGCACGCTCACGTTATAATTTATGCATTTCAAACAAAATACTGAAAACTGACATTGTTTGGAATTTTTTTGGCCCAATGTGTTTTATGGCCAAATCAGCTGGTCAAAACCTATGGAGCGTGTACAAGGTGCCTTGAATGACCATCTATGGCATGATAGCCGCACATCCACTGTAAGTGGCATATGATTGAATACCAGCCAGGATACTGTCAGTTGCTTTTAGCCTAATTGTTGTGATAAACTTATTAAATAGGTAAGTATTCAAATCTATTTGATAAGTTTTCTTTGAATGCACTCTGCGACAGCGGAGGGCAGCCCAATTCTCTTGAAAAATGCAAGAAAAAAAATTGCACTAACTTAAAAGTTAGCTTTTAGGCCGATTTTCGTCCAAAATGGCCGAAATTCGGGTCCCCCCAAATTTTCAACTGATGATTACTCCACGTACACTTGAGCTACAAACGTCGTTTTGGGCTCGTTGGAATTTTCCTGAGCTCAAATTTATGAAACAAGATGAAAAAAATGAACTTTGAAGGAAAAAAAAACAAAAATTTTGAAAATTTCATTTTTTGCACCACGCTCGATTAGGCTTAACTTTTTGGTATCACCGAGATTTCAAAAGCTTATAACTTTGTGTTGGACCGACGAAATTAGTTCATTTTCTCAGTCGCCCAAGATTTGACTATGATCTTGTGATCCAAATAATAAAATTTGGAAATTTTTCAATTTTTGGGCAAGTTATGGCCGTTCGCGCAATTCACCAGGCTCGATTGGGCTTATTTTTTTGACATCACCGAAATTCAAAAGGCTATTACTCAAAGACCCCAAAAGTTATCTCCATTATTTTGACCTATCAGCAGCTGATTGTACACAAAATTGATACTGCAAAAGAAATTTTTCGGTTTTCTTTTGTTTTGGCCAAAATTTGACCCATTGAAAATTTTTGCACCACGCTCGATTAGGCTTAACTTTTTGACATCACCGAATTTTAAACAGCAATAACTCTTAGCGCATAAAAGTAAAAGAATTACTTTTGCTTTAAATAAAAGCCTACAACACCTGGTGTTCCCAGGCGGTCTCCCATCCAAGTACTAACCAGGCCCAATGTTGCTTAACTTCGGTGATCGGACGAGAACCGGTGCATTCAACATGGTATGGTCTTAGGCATTTGAGTTACTCCGCTTTCATTTATATCCTTACTAGCTTATGTCTATGTACATTACTTTTAAAACACTCGCCCTCGCGCGAGAGTAAAAATATGCTCTTATACCATGTAAAATTTTGCACGCTCACGTTATAATTTATGCATTTCAAACAAAATACTGAAAATTGACATTGTTTGGAATTTTTTTGGCCCAATGTGTTTTATGGCCAAATCAGCTGGTCAAAACCTATGGAGCGTGTACAAGGTGCCTTGAATGACCATCTATGGCATGATAGCCGCACATCCACTGTAAGTGGCATATGATTGAATACCAGCCAGGATACTGTCAGTTGCTTTTAGCCTAATTGTTGTGATAAACTTATTAAATAGGTAAGTATTCAAATCTATTTGATAAGTTTTCTTTGAATGCACTCTGCGACAGCGGAGGGCAGCCCAATTCTCTTGAAAAATGCAAGAAAAAAAATTGCACTAACTTAAAAGTTAGCTTTTAGGCCGATTTTCGTCCAAAATGGCCGAAATTCGGGTCCCCCCAAATTTTCAACTGATGATTACTCCACGTACACTTGAGCTACAAACGTCGTTTTGGGCTCGTTGGAATTGTCCTGAGCTCAAATTTATGAAACAAGATGAAAAAAATGAACTTTGAAGGAAAAAAAAACAAAAATTTTGAAAATTTCATTTTTTGCACCACGCTCGATTAGGCTTAACTTTTTGGTATCACCGAGATTTCAAAAGCTTATAACTTTGTGTTGGACCGACGAAATTAGTTCAATTTCTCAGTCGCCCAAGATTTGACTATGATCTTGTGATCCAAATAATAAAATTTGGAAATTTTTCAATTTTTGGGCAAGTTATGGCCGTTCGCGCAATTCACCAGGCTCGATTGGGCTTATTTTTTTGACATCACCGAAATTCAAAAGGCTATTACTCAAAGACCCCAAAAGTTATCTCCATTATTTTGACCTATCAGCAGCTGATTGTACACAAAATTGATACTGCAAAAGAAATTTTTCGGTTTTCTTTTGTTTTGGCCAAAATTTGACCCATTGAAAATTTTTGCACCACGCTCGATTAGGCTTAACTTTTTGACATCACCGAATTTTAAACAGCAATAACTCTTAGCGCATAAAAGTAAAAGAATTACTTTTGCTTTAAATAAAAGCCTACAACACCTGGTGTTCCCAGGCGGTCTCCCATCCAAGTACTAACCAGGCCCAATGTTGCTTAACTTCGGTGATCGGACGAGAACCGGTGCATTCAACATGGTATGGTCTTAGGCATTTGAGTTACTCCGCTTTCATTTATATCCTTACTAGCTTATGTCTATGTACATTACTTTTAAAACACTCGCCCTCGCGCGAGAGTAAAAATATGCTCTTATACCATGTAAAATTTTGCACGCTCACGTTATAATTTATGCATTTCAAACAAAATACTGAAAATTGACATTGTTTGGAATTTTTTTGGCCCAATGTGTTTTATGGCCAAATCAGCTGGTCAAAACCTATGGAGCGTGTACGAGGTGCCTTGAATGACCATCTATGGCATGCTAGCCGCACATCCACTGTAAGTGGCATATGATTGAATACCAGCCAGGATACTGTCAGTTGCTTTTAGCCTAATTGTTGTGATAAACTTATTAAATAGGTAAGTATTCAAATCTATTTGATAAGTTTTCTTTGAATGCACTCTGCGACAGCGGAAGGCAGCCCAATTCTCTTGAAAAATGCAAGAAAAAAAATTGCACTAACTTAAAAGTTAGCTTTTAGGCCGATTTTCGTCCAAAATGGCCGAAATTCGGGTCCCCCCAAATTTTCAACTGATGATTACTCCACGTACACTTGAGCTACAAACGTCGTTTTGGGCTCGTTGGAATTGTCCTGAGCTCAAATTTATGAAACAAGATGAAAAAAAATGAACTTTGAACGAAAAAAAAACAAAAATTTTGAAAATTTCATTTTTTGCACCACGCTCGATTAGGCTTAACTTTTTGGTATCACCGAGATTTCAAAAGCTTATAACTTTGTGTTGGACCGACGAAATTGGTTCATTTTCTCAGTCGCCCAAGATTTGACTATGATCTTGTGATCCAAATAATAAAATTTGGAAATTTTTAATTTTTTGGGCAAGTTATGGCCGTTCGCGCAATTCACCAGGCTCGATTGGGCTTATTTTTTTGACATCACCGAAATTCAAAAGGCTATTACTCAAAGACCCCAAAAGTTATCTCCATTATTTTGACCTATCAGCAGCTGATTGTACACAAAATTGATACTGCAAAAGAAATTTTTCGGTTTTCTTTTATTTTGGCCAAAATTTGACCCATTGAAAATTTTTGCACCACGCTCGATTAGGCTTAACTTTTTGACATCACCGAATTTTAAACAGCAATAACTCTTAGCGCATAAAAGTAAAAGAATTACTTTTGCTTTAAATAAAAGCCTACAACACCTGGTGTTCCCAGGCGGTCTCCCATCCAAGTACTAACCAGGCCCAATGTTGCTTAACTTCGGTGATCGGACGAGAACCGGTGCATTCAACATGGTATGGTCTTAGGCATTTGAGTTACTCCGCTTTCATTTATATCCTTACTAGCTTATGTCTATGTACATTACTTTTAAAACACTCGCCCTCGCGCGAGAGTAAAAATATGCTCTTATACCATGTAAAATTTTGCACGCTCACGTTATAATTTATGCATTTCAAACAAAATACTGAAAATTGACATTGTTTGGAATTTTTTTGGCCCAATGTGTTTTATGGCCAAATCAGCTGGTCAAAACCTATGGAGCGTGTACAAGGTGCCTTGAATGACCATCTATGGCATGATAGCCGCACATCCACTGTAAGTGGCATATGATTGAATACCAGCCAGGATACTGTCAGTTGCTTTTAGCCTAATTGTTGTGATAAACTTATTAAATAGGTAAGTATTCAAATCTATTTGATAAGTTTTCTTTGAATGCACTCTGCGACAGCGGAGGGCAGCCCAATTCTCTTGAAAAATGCAAGAAAAAAAATTGCACTAAGTTAAAAGTTAGCTTTTAGGCCGATTTTCGTCCAAAATGGCCGAAATTCGGGTCCCCCCAAATTTTCAACTGATGATTACTCCACGTACACTTGAGCTACAAACGTCGTTTTGGGCTCGTTGGAATTTTCCTGAGCTCAAATTTATGAAACAAGATGAAGAAAATGAACTTTGAACGAAAAAAAAACAAAAATTTTGAAAATTTCATTTTTTGCACCACGCTCGATTAGGCTTAACTTTTTGGTATCACCGAGATTTCAAAAGCTTATAACTTTGTGTTGGACCGACGAAATTGGTTCATTTTCTCAGTCGCCCAAGATTTGACTATGATCTTGTGATCCAAATAATAAAATTTGGAAATTTTTAAATTTTTGGGCAAGTTATGGCCGTTCGCGCAATTCACCAGGCTCGATTGGGCTTATTTTTTTGACATCACCGAAATTCAAAAGGCTATTACTCAAAGACCCCAAAGTTATCTCCATTATTTTGACCTATCAGCAGCTGATTGTACACAAAATTGATACTGCAAAAGAAATTTTTCGGTTTTCTTTTATTTTGGCCAAAATTTGACCCATTGAAAATTTTTGCACCACGCTCGATTAGGCTTAACTTTTTGACATCACCGAATTTTAAACAGCAATAACTCTTAGCGCATAAAAGTAAAAGAATTACTTTTGCTTTAAATAAAAGCCTACAACACCTGGTGTTCCCAGGCGGTCTCCCATCCAAGTACTAACCAGGCCCAATGTTGCTTAACTTCGGTGATCGGACGAGAACCGGTGCATTCAACATGGTATGGTCTTAGGCATTTGAGTTACTCCGCTTTCATTTATATCCTTACTAGCTTATGTCTATGTACATTACTTTTAAAACACTCGCCCTCGCGCGAGAGTAAAAATATGCTCTTATACCATGTAAAATTTTGCACGCTCACGTTATAATTTATGCATTTCAAACAAAATACTGAAAATTGACATTGTTTGGAATTTTTTTGGCCCAATGTGTTTTATGGCCAAATCAGCTGGTCAAAACCTATGGAGCGTGTACAAGGTGCCTTGAATGACCATCTATGGCATGATAGCCGCACATCCACTGTAAGTGGCATATGATTGAATACCAGCCAGGATACTGTCAGTTGCTTTTAGCCTAATTGTTGTGATAAACTTATTAAATAGGTAAGTATTCAAATATATTTGATAAGTTTTCTTTGAATGCACTCTGCGACAGCGGAGGGCAGCCCAATTCTCTTGAAAAATGCAAGAAAAAAAATTGCACTAACTTAAAAGTTAGCTTTTAGGCCGATTTTCGTCCAAAATGGCCGAAATTCGGGTCCCCCCAAATTTTCAACTGATGATTACTCCACGTACACTTGAGCTACAAACGTCGTTTTGGGCTCGTTGGAATTGTCCTGAGCTCAAATTTATGAAACAAGATGAAAAAAATGAACTTTGAACGAAAAAAAAACAAAAATTTTGAAAATTTCATTTTTTGCACCACGCTCGATTAGGCTTAACTTTTTGGTATCACCGAGATTTCAAAAGCTTATAACTCTGTGTTGGACCGACGAAATTGGTTCATTTTCTCAGTCCCCCAAGATTTGACTATGATCTTGTGATCCAAATAATAAAATTTGGAAATTTTAAAATTTTTGGGCAAGTTATGGCCGTTCGCGCAATTCACCAGGCTCGATTGGGCTTATTTTTTTGACATCACCGAAATTCAAAAGGCTATTACTCAAAGACCCCAAAAGTTATCTCCAATATTTTTGACCTATCAGCAGCTGATTGCACACAAAATTGATACTGCGAAAGAAATTTTTCGGTTTTCTTTTGTTTTGGCCAAAATTTGACCCATTGAAAATTTTTGCACCACGCTCGATTAGGCTTAACTTTTTGACATCACCGAATTTTAAACAGCAATAACTCTTAGCGCATAAAAGTAAAAGAATTACTTTTGCTTTAAAAAAAAGCCTACAACACCTGGTGTTCCCAGGCGGTCTCCTATCCAAGTACTAACCAGGCCCAATGTTGCTTAACTTCGGTGATCGGACGAGAACCGGTGCATTCAACATGGTATGGTCGTAGGCATTTGAGTTACTCCGCTTTCATTTATATCCTTACTAGCTTATGTCTATGTACATTACTTTTAAAACACTCGCCCTCGCGCGAGAGTAAAAATATGCTCTTATACCATGTAAAATTTTGCACGCTCACGTTATAATTTATGCATTTCAAACAAAATACTGAAAATTGACATTGTTTGGAATTTTTTTGGCCCAATGTGTTTTATGGCCAAATCAGCTGGTCAAAACCTATGGAGCGTGTACAAGGTGCCTTGAATGACCATCTATGGCATGATAGCCGCACATCCACTGTAAGTGGCATATGATTGAATACCAGCCAGGATACTGTCAGTTGCTTTTAGCCTAATTGTTGTGATAATTTGGCTCGTGATTATATCAAAATTACCTTTTCTTTTGTTACCGAGATTAACCTGAAAATAAATTTGCATTGTTTTCCACGCATTACTTACTTTTGGACAAGGCTGATAGCCAGTCGCCTTCTTTCTCTGAAGTTCTCGCTGAGGGCATTGCAAGACCTCATATTAAAGTGACTTCATTCTTAAAAATGACCATCATTCCTCCCTTTACAAAAGAACATTTCAAGTCTAATGCTAGTTTCGAAGCTGCCTCAAAAAAAACCATTGTTGACATCTTGTCCTCCTTTAAACCCCATCATCGAGATCAAATTACCATCTCCAAAGCTTTCTCTACTGTCAAAGAAAAAAGATTACATTCTTTAATCGTTATCGCGCCAACTGAGGCGGAGGACGAGCTGACCATCATGAAGACAGAAGGACTGCAGCTCCTTGACAAAACTATCTTCCCAACGGGTGACCACTTCTGGAGATATGATCCAACCGGGTTTCCAAAGACGGCCATGCTACGCATGAACCAGGTGCCCGGGCTTTGTGACGATGAGGCAGTCCTCGAAGCCCTGCAGCTCCCCCCAACAGTTCATGTGGAGGGAGAAGTTACGCGTCAACGCGAGAAGTGTGGACAGGGGAGCTTCTTCAACGGTAAAGCTTCGGCCATTATCAGAATCCCCAATGAGAGCGCTGAAACTGACCTGAGGCAGTGGTCGTTCAACGCTGTCAAAACTCGGCCATTCAAATGGCTCGATCTACCCTTCAACGCGCATGTCCCGTCAATTCATTCCTGCAGTCTATGCAAGGAAGATAAAAAGCCTTATATTGGTCATGATGATTCCTGGTGTCGGATCAGGAGACAACAACCACCAGAGGTCAACCAGACGACATCTGATTTGGCCACAAGCAATTCTGCTGATGGGACTCCGGCCTCTGAGGGCAGAATGGATGAGGAGGACTGGCAATTGATGAAGGCGCGCAGTAGCCTCAGAAGGAGTGGGGCGTTCAGCCGCCAGAAATCACAGAGACGACACAGCAGCCCAGACGCGGAGAAGCAGACTCCATCAAAACTGCAAAAAAGAGAACAACAGGTATCGAGTCTAAAAACTTCTCATACATAAACTTTTTCATAATGTTGTGCTTTAAATTTCTAAAGAGCAGCGGTTTCACTGAGAAGCTGAAACCTCTAGGCATCCTTGTTCCAATAAGAAAGCCAGAACGTGGGAAAACGTCGCATAAACACTACATTTTAGGTCTAAAATTTAAAAAACTAGACGCTATAACCTCTAAAAAAACAGTCTTTTTCGTTAATAGAAGTCTGAGCTTTAAACTCCAGACAGGCAGTTTGCATAGTTCAGTACTATTGTCTACATTTTTTACCCTTAATTGGAATTTTAACACATTTTTTGAAAGTCTAAATGCTTTGACCTTAAAAATTTTTGTATCATGCAACGTTTGCTGCAAGATGTATGTCAATCTCCTCAGCAAAGCCTTTTCAGACCTTGGTAGTCTAGTCAATTGTTTGACTGAACACCGGAGAGACGAGAAAGTTTTCTTGGCGATGGGTAATGCAAGACATCACTTACTGGTACATTTAACCTTGACTTACATCGTAAAAACGGCTAAGACGAATTTAGTAACTTTGCATGCGATTTGCATAGGAAAAACTTATAACTTAATCAAGACGTGCCTGTTTTCAGAACGTCCTAGAGGTTATAAGGACCACATCAGTATGAATTGCATCTATATTGACCTCAGCAAGCCAAATTTTGAAAGAAAAGTACGACATGACTACGTTATAGCATTTCCAGAATCAAAACTGTATGTATTAAGCTTAAAAGAAAACGCCATCTTGATCAATTTTAAACTGTATAATTCATTCCAAACATGCAAACAGTGTAAGTTAGAAATTTTGAACTTTTGCTCAACCGAAAACTGGTATTTTCAGAGATTTTACCAAATCCGAAAATTTTCGGCTTTGACAAAGTCAGAATCTGGCAGTATATACTGCTCTATTTGCATCAATCCCCACAGTAAGGACTTTTCAGTCCTTACTGCCGTAGCTAGAAAGCATGATATGCAACGGGGAGATACGTTGATTTTGGTGGTGGTGATAGTAAAACCCCATCAGGTCTTTACTCATAGAACGCCGAATAACATTATGAAACCGGCTATCTTTAACTATTCAAATTCGCATGCAAAATTATTTCCAAAAGACTTATAATCTAGTCATGACGTGCTTTCATACATTAAACTGTAGAGGGCTAGGTAATCACCTCAAACTTCTAGGCATCCTGGTTGACCTGAATAAGCCAAAACATGGGGGGAAATTACATCATGACTACGTTATAGCGTTACAAGAAACAAAATTGTATGTATTAAGCTCAAAGCATAAGGCCATTTTGACCAGCTATAATTTGAATTATCTAATCCAGCCATGCAGCCAAAATAACTCAGGAGGTTTACTTTTATTATTTCCCAATAAATGGAAAATTCAGAGTTTTTACCAAAGCCACATGGCTTTGGCTCTGAAAGAGTCAGAATCTGGCAGCATTTACTGCTCTATATATATATCAATCCCCTCAGCAAGGACTACTCAGTTCTTACTGGCCTAGCTAACAAATTAGCCGAGCAACGGAAAGATACATTGATTTTGGTTGGAGGTGATTTTAACTGCCGATCAAGTTCTGAATTATGCAATCTTGCATTACATCGTACCCGGGTTGACCTCCATACACCGAAAATGCTTATCATACAATTCCATACATCAAGTGTGTGGGAAAATGCTTGTCATACAATTTTCATACAATTTCTAAAAATGGTTGAAAACTGGTATAAACTCGTTTCTGTGGCTGTTTGATTCTAATAAAACAGTCTGGTGATAAAAACTGAGGTTTTCGTTTTTTTTTGAAAAAAATGCTTATCATACAATTCCCATATATGAAAAGTGTATGACTGGCATTTTTTTTGATGGCGACACAAAGTAATTTTGAAAATTTGGCCCAAAAATTTTTTTGTTTGTTTTGCTTAAAAGTTAGCTTTTAGGCCGATTTTCGTCCAAAATGGCCGAAATTCGGGTCCCCCCAAATTTTCAACTGATGATTACTCCACGTACACTTGAGCTACAAACGTCGTTTTGGGCTCGTTGGAATTTTCCTGAGCTCAAATTTATGAAACAAGATGAAAAAAATGAACTTTGAACGAAAAAAAAACAAAAATTTTGAAAATTTCATTTTTTGCACCACGCTCGATTAGGCTTAACTTTTTGGTATCACCGAGATTTCAAAAGCTTATAACTTTGTGTTGGACCGACGAAATTGGTTCATTTTCTCAGTCGCCCAAGATTTGACTATGATCTTGTGATCCAAATAATAAAATTTGGAAATTTTTAAATTTTTGGGCAAGTTATGGCCGTTCGCGCAATTCACCAGGCTCGATTGGGCTTATTTTTTTGACATCACCGAAATTCAAAAGGCTATTACTCAAAGACCCCAAAGTTATCTCCATTATTTTGACCTATCAGCAGCTGATTGTACACAAAATTGATACTGCAAAAGAAATTTTTCGGTTTTCTTTTATTTTGGCCAAAATTTGACCCATTGAAAATTTTTGCACCACGCTCGATTAGGCTTAACTTTTTGACATCACCGAATTTTAAACAGCAATAACTCTTAGCGCATAAAAGTAAAAGAATTACTTTTGCTTTAAATAAAAGCCTACAACACCTGGTGTTCCCAGGCGGTCTCCCATCCAAGTACTAACCAGGCCCAATGTTGCTTAACTTCGGTGATCGGACGAGAACCGGTGCATTCAACATGGTATGGTCTTAGGCATTTGAGTTACTCCGCTTTCATTTATATCCTTACTAGCTTATGTCTATGTACATTACTTTTAAAACACTCGCCCTCGCGCGAGAGTAAAAATATGCTCTTATACCATGTAAAATTTTGCACGCTCACGTTATAATTTATGCATTTCAAACAAAATACTGAAAATTGACATTGTTTGGAATTTTTTTGGCCCAATGTGTTTTATGGCCAAATCAGCTGGTCAAAACCTATGGAGCGTGTACAAGGTGCCTTGAATGACCATCTATGGCATGATAGCCGCACATCCACTGTAAGTGGCATATGATTGAATACCAGCCAGGATACTGTCAGTTGCTTTTAGCCTAATTGTTGTGATAATTTGGCTCGTGATTATATCAAAATTACCTTTTCTTTTGTTACCGAGATTAACCTGAAAATAAATTTGCATTGTTTTCCACGCATTACTTACTTTTGGACAAGGCTGATAGCCAGTCGCCTTCTTTCTCTGAAGTTCTCGCTGAGGGCATTGCAAGACCTCATATTAAAGTGACTTCATTCTTAAAAATGACCATCATTCCTCCCTTTACAAAAGAACATTTCAAGTCTAATGCTAGTTTCGAAGCTGCCTCAAAAAAAACCATTGTTGACATCTTGTCCTCCTTTAAACCCCATCATCGAGATCAAATTACCATCTCCAAAGCTTTCTCTACTGTCAAAGAAAAAAGATTACATTCTTTAATCGTTATCGCGCCAACTGAGGCGGAGGACGAGCTGACCATCATGAAGACAGAAGGACTGCAGCTCCTTGACAAAACTATCTTCCCAACGGGTGACCACTTCTGGAGATATGATCCAACCGGGTTTCCAAAGACGGCCATGCTACGCATGAACCAGGTGCCCGGGCTTTGTGACGATGAGGCAGTCCTCGAAGCCCTGCAGCTCCCCCCAACAGTTCATGTGGAGGGAGAAGTTACGCGTCAACGCGAGAAGTGTGGACAGGGGAGCTTCTTCAACGGTAAAGCTTCGGCCATTATCAGAATCCCCAATGAGAGCGCTGAAACTGACCTGAGGCAGTGGTCGTTCAACGCTGTCAAAACTCGGCCATTCAAATGGCTCGATCTACCCTTCAACGCGCATGTCCCGTCAATTCATTCCTGCAGTCTATGCAAGGAAGATAAAAAGCCTTATATTGGTCATGATGATTCCTGGTGTCGGATCAGGAGACAACAACCACCAGAGGTCAACCAGACGACATCTGATTTGGCCACAAGCAATTCTGCTGATGGGACTCCGGCCTCTGAGGGCAGAATGGATGAGGAGGACTGGCAATTGATGAAGGCGCGCAGTAGCCTCAGAAGGAGTGGGGCGTTCAGCCGCCAGAAATCACAGAGACGACACAGCAGCCCAGACGCGGAGAAGCAGACTCCATCAAAACTGCAAAAAAGAGAACAACAGGTATCGAGTCTAAAAACTTCTCATACATAAACTTTTTCATAATGTTGTGCTTTAAATTTCTAAAGAGCAGCGGTTTCACTGAGAAGCTGAAACCTCTAGGCATCCTTGTTCCAATAAGAAAGCCAGAACGTGGGAAAACGTCGCATAAACACTACATTTTAGGTCTAAAATTTAAAAAACTAGACGCTATAACCTCTAAAAAAACAGTCTTTTTCGTTAATAGAAGTCTGAGCTTTAAACTCCAGACAGGCAGTTTGCATAGTTCAGTACTATTGTCTACTTTTCTTACCCTTAATTGGAATTTTAACACATTTTTTGAAAGTCTAAATGCTTTGACCTTTAAAATTTTTGTATCATGCAACGTTTGCTGCAAGATGTATGTCAATCTCCTCAGCAAAGCCTTTTCAGACCTTGGTAGTCTAGTCAATTGTTTGACTGAACACCGGAGAGACGAGAAAGTTTTCTTGGCGATGGGTAATGCAAGACATCACTTACTGGTACATTTAACCTTGACTTACATCGTAAAAACGGCTAAGACGAATTTAGTAACTTTGCATGCGATTTGCATAGGAAAAACTTATAACTTAATCAAGACGTGCCTGTTTTCAGAACGTCCTAGAGGTTATAAGGACCACATCAGTATGAATTGCATCTATATTGACCTCAGCAAGCCAAATTTTGAAAGAAAAGTACGACATGACTACGTTATAGCATTTCCAGAATCAAAACTGTATGTATTAAGCTTAAAAGAAAACGCCATCTTGATCAATTTTAAACTGTATAATTCATTCCAAACATGCAAACAGTGTAAGCTAGAAATTTTGAACTTTTTCTCAACCGAAAACTGGTATTTTCAGAGATTTTACCAAATCCGAAAATTTTCGGCTTTGACAAAGTCAGAATCTGGCAGTATATACTGCTCTATTTGCATCAATCCCCACAGTAAGGACTTTTCAGTCCTTACTGCCGTAGCTAGAAAGCATGATATGCAACGGGGAGATACGTTGATTTTGGTGGTGGTGATAGTAAAACCCCATCAGGTCTTTACTCATAGAACGCCGAATAACATTATGAAACCGGCTATCTTTAACTATTCAAATTCGCATGCAAAATTATTTCCAAAAGACTTATAATCTAGTCATGACGTGCTTTTATACATTAAACTGTAGAGGGCTAGGTAATCACCTCAAACTTCTAGGCATCCTGGTTGACCTGAATAAGCCAAAACATGGGGGGAAATTACATCATGACTACGTTATAGCGTTACAAGAAACAAAATTGTATGTATTAAGCTCAAAGCATAAGGCCATTTTGACCAGCTATAATTTGAATTATCTAATCCAGCCATGCAGCTAAAATAACTCAGGAGGTTTACTTTTATTATTTCCCAATAAATGGAAAATTCAGAGTTTTTACCAAAGCCACATGGCTTTGGCTCTGAAAGAGTCAGAATCTGGCAGCATTTACTGCTCTATATATATATATCAATCCCCTCAGCAAGGACTACTCAGTTCTTACTGGCCTAGCTAACAAATTAGCCGAGCAACGGAAAGATACATTGATTTTGGTTGGAGGTGATTTTAACTGCCGATCAAGTTCTGAATTATGCAATCTTGCATTACATCGTACCCGGGTTGACCTCCATACACCGAAAATGCTTATCATACAATTCCATACATCAAGTGTGTGGGAAAATGCTTGTCATACAATTTTCATACAATTTCTAAAAATGGTTGAAAACTGGTATAAACTCGTTTCTGTGGCTGTTTGATTCTAATAAAACAGTCTGGTGATAAAAACTGAGGTTTTCGTTTTTTTTTTGAAAAAAATGCTTATCATACAATTCCCATATATGAAAAGTGTATGACTGGCATTTTTTTTGATGGCGACACAAAGTAATTTTGAAAATTTGGCCCAAAAATTTTTTTGTTTGTTTTTCAACCGCAAATCGAATTTCGTACGCAAACAAACGTTTTTCGAAAATTTTTTTTTGCATGCAAAATTGAATATTTTGTGTGCATAACGTAGTCCAGGATACGATAAAATTGGCTTTTATTTTCTTTTCACTTATATATTTTTTTTCAAAAACGCGGAAACTTCCTATTTCTTCTGTATGGGGTGTTAATGTATGCCTTGATCAATGTCTGATAATTTGAATATTCAAAAATTTAAAATAATCATCATTGAAAAATTCTGCCAAAAAATAAATGTTTGTTACTTTTGTTATATCAATTGTAAAAGACAGCCACATTCAGGTCGTTTTCTATGCATTGTCAATGCAAGACCGGCCAACCTTTGGTGTTTTGAGTAACCAAGGTCTTTGGCACTTGTGTTCGGTTGCAACTACAACCGAAAATTTTTCAGAAACTAAATTGAAAAAGAAAAAATCAAAATTTTTGGTTTATGGAAAAACACACTATCATACAATTTTCATATATGGAAAAATGCTTATCATAGAGTTTTCATACAATTTTCTGTACGTATGGAATTGTATGAAATTGTATGACAAGAAGTTTCTCATATATGGAAATTATATGATAAGAAGTTTTGGTCAACCCGGGTAGTGACCGGCGGGTCCAAAGATATCACATAATTTGCAACATTTTCGAATCAATTGGATGCTTTGACCTTTTCAAGGTCTGGAACAAAGTGTATCCCACCCATTTTGACCAAAAATCAAAATCCGAATCGCGTCTAGACTACATTTTTAGCAATAAAATTGACGAAATAACGACCTTGACTACATTATACACAAATTATAGCGACCATAATGCATTACATGCATGTTTTTCAAATTTTCAAGATTTTATGCATGTAAATGGCCAAAGTTACTGGAAATTGAATTATAACGTAGTTAGAGAGCACAATAAGCCTTCAGAACTGGTAGAAACACTCCAGGGGCTGTCTGATGAGTCTCTGAAACTGCCATTATCAGGGACATACGACAAATTTAAAGCCAGACTTCGTGACTGGTTGCGTTTTTTATGCATTAATGGCCATAGACAATTGAATAAAAATATCGCCCCCTACATACAAAGTAGTAAGCCTGCAGATATACATTCCATCAATTCAGAGACAACCAGACAGCTCCAGTTGGCCTCTAGACAGGCCAACTGTCCTTACTCTTCTCTCCGAGATGAGATGGACTTGACGACCAAATTTAAGTCCATTCGTGGATTTTATTTAGACCTCAACCATGGTGATTCGGGTGCGCTTAAATCATTGCTAAGTTACTTCAAAGTTAATAAAAGTATTAAGCAAATAAAGCTGAAAAGTGGTGAAATTTCCAATGACATTGATGAAATTTTGAACGAATTCTCGAGCTTTTACTCCAATATTTACTATAAAAAAACGGTTGCTGACGCCAACTACGCACCTAGGGAGGAGCTTTTGAATGTTTTTAAGCTGCGGAATTCAAAACGAATAAAGAAAATTACCAAAATGTTTAATAATTCGCCAATAGGTGAAGAGGAAGTGAAGCAAGCTATAAATAAATTAAATAAAAATAGCGCACCTGGATCTGATGGTCTTACTTCAGACTTGTATAAAAGCCACTCAAATTTTTTCGCTCCGTTGCTCGCTGAATTATTTAACTCGATGTGCTACAATAAGGCGGCACCTAGATCGTTTCTCATTTCAATAATAAAACTCATCCCAAAAATTGAAAACAGTTTAAATGTTGACGAATTCCGACCAATAAGCCTCCTTAACACTGATCTCAAAATTCTTTCCCATGTTCTGGCATCTCGTTTAAGAGACCCTTTAAATAATCTAATACGCAAACATCAACTTGCTTATTTGCCAAAGCGCAGTATTCATACAGCCATAATTAGGGCTAGATTAGCTCAAGAAAAACTCGGAAAATCTAATTGTGTGGTAGCCATCGATTTCAGTAAGGCTTTTGACCGCATGGACCGTGATTACATTTTGAACGTTTTAACAGCCATAGGCTGTCCAGAAATCATAACTTCTTTGATATCCATCATATGTACTGATACCAAAGCGATGATAGAAATAGGTGGCTACCTATCACGATCAATTAGAGTCGACAATGGGATTAAACAAGGATGCCCTCTTTCGGCGCTTTTGTTCATTTTAGGAATGGAACCTTTACTCCAAGCCATACGCTATAATAGTTCTATCAAATCCAACCAAGCACTTAAAATTGTGGCCTACGCCGATGATAATAGTGTTTTCATTAAACGCGCTTGTATCGGAAATTTACTTGATGAAATCAATAAGTTCAATTTGGTATCAAAACTTGCTATAAATGTAGATAAAACCAAAATTCTGAGTTTAGGTTTCGTGCCTAAACAGTTGAAGAAAGTATCATCCCTTAAATTATTAGGCATACGCTTAAGCTTGAATGATTCATTGAAAATTAAAACCAAGATATTGGAAGATACGATTAATAATTCAGCTAAATTCAGCATAAAATGTATGACTCTCCGGGCGCGAAGCCTGAATATTGAGACTTTTGTGACCTCAAGACTCGTATATGTGATGAGGCACTTGGAGTTGACAAAACTTTCATTGATAGGTTAGAAATGAAATTGATTAACAGTGTATGGCTTGGAGGAAAACATTCAATCAACAAGCAGATCTTATACCTTCCATTCAATAATGGAGGCACAGGCTTCAAAAATTTAAATTTTTATATTGCGGCTGCAAAAATTTTCGACATGGTATCCCTACTTAATACCTTGGGTAGCAACAAAGAAGTGATCTACTTCAAAAAATCTAAGATTTTCAGATCCTTGAAAAATTTGTTAATTAAAAAAAACATTTTCATACTCGAGTTTGCTCGAGATAGTTTTCAGCTAGTTCAAAATGGAAAAGTAATTAATCCTATGAAGATGAACATGTCTAGTCTTTATGCAGAGTTGATGCTTCCAAATTATAAAACGAAGGTTATAGCTAGAAAAATTGCGAATTTCTACCCGGATCTTAATCTATCAGACAAATCTTTGATTTTTCAATTCCTAACCAAAATATGGAAACATAAAAAGTTCACCCCTCTAGATAAAAATATTCTCTACTTATTTTTCTTAAACAGTTATCTGGATAAGCCCAGGAAATGGATTAAAAATTTGGTGGACCACCCCCTTTGTTACTCTTGTGAAAGAGAGTTCGAAACCATGCAACATTTGTTTTTCGCTTGTGAAAACTGCTCTACTTTTAAAGAAAAACTTAATTTCAATTCAATAAAAGATCTGCTTGTTGAAGAAAATGTAATAGGCATGAAATACATTGTAGCTAAGCTGATATCATCATGGTGTCAAGATACATCTGAATATCTCAAAAAACTTGGTTCCATTCCATAAAATGATTATCTTCATGGTGTATTATATTACATTTGATGTCGTATTGTTTTTCTGCTAACTGTAACTAAATATGTGTAACTAATTGCTTTCCTTTTTTGTAATTTGTAATTACAATCGTTAATAAATTATTTGAAAGCCTAATTGTTGTGATAAACTTATTAAATAGGTAAGTATTCAAATCTATTTGATAAGTTTTCTTTGAATGCACTCTGCGACAGCGGAGGGCAGCCCAATTCTCTTGAAAAATGCAAGAAAAAAAATTGCACTAACTTAAAAGTTAGCTTTTAGGCCGATTTTCGTCCAAAATGGCCGAAATTCGGGTCCCCCCAAATTTTCAACTGATGATTACTCCACGTACACTTGAGCTACAAACGTCGTTTTGGGCTCGTTGGAATTGTCCTGAGCTCAAATTTATGAAACGAGATGAAAAAATGAACTTTGAACGAAAAAAAAACAAAAATTTTGAAAGTTTCATTTTTTGCACCACGCTCGATTAGGCTTAACTTTTTGGTATCACCGAGATTTCAAAAGCTTATAACTTTGTGTTGGACCGACGAAATTGGTTCATTTTCTCAGTCCCCCAAGATTTGACTATGATCTTGTGATCCAAATAATAAAATTTGGAATTTTTTCAATTTTTGGGCAAGTTATGGCCGTTCGCGCAATTCACCAGGCTCGATTGGGCTTATTTTTTTGACATCACCGAAATTCAAAAGGCTATAACTCAAAGTACCCAAAAGTTATCTCCTTTATTTTTGACCTATCAGCAGCTGATTGTACACAAAATTGATACTGCAAAAGAAATTTTTCGGTTTTCTTTTGTTTTGGTCAAAATTTGACCCATTGAAAATTTTTGCACCGCGCTCGATTAGGCTTAACTTTTTGACATCACCGAACTTTAAACAGCAATAACTCTTAGCGCATAAAAGTAAAGGAAATACTTTTGCTTTAAATAAAAGCCTACAACACCTGGTGTTCCCAGGCGGTCTCCCATCCAAGTACTAACCAGGCCCAATGTTGCTTAACTTCGGTGATCGGACGGGACCGGTGCATTCAACATGGTATGGTCGTAGGCATTTGAGTTACTCCGCTTTCATTTATATCCTTACTAGCTTATGTCTATGTACATTACTTTTAAAACACTCGCCCTCGCGCGAGAGTAAAAATATGCTCTTATACCATGTAAAATTTTGCACGCTCACGTTATAATTTATGCATTTCACACAAAATACTGAAAATTGACATTGTTTGGAATTTTTTTGGCCCAATGTGTTTTATGGCCAAATCAGCTGGTCAAAACCTATGGAGCGTGTACAAGGTGCCTTGAATGACCATCTATGGCATGATAGCCGCACATCCACTGTAAGTGGCATATGATTGAATACCAGCCAGGATACTGTCAGTTGCTTTTAGCCTAATTGTTGTGATAAACTTTTTAAATAGGTAAGTATTCAAATCTATTTGATAAGTTTTCTTTGAATGCACTCTGCGACTGCGGAGGGTAGCCCAATTCTCTTGAAAAATGCAAGAAAAAAAATTGCACTAACTTAAAAGTTAGCTTTTAGGCCGATTTTCGTCCAAAATGGCCGAAATTCGGGTCCCCCCAAAATTTCAACTGATGATTACTCCACGTACACTTGAGCTACAAACGTCAATTTGGGCTCGTTGGAATTGTCCTGAGCTCAACTTTATGAAACAAGATGAAAAAAATGAACTTTGAACGGAAAATTTTTTTTTTGAAAATTTCATTTTTTGCACCACGCTCGATTAGGCTTAACTTTTTGGTATCACCGAGATTTCAAAAGCTTATAACTTTGTGTTGGACCGACGAAATTGGTTCATTTTCTCAGTCCCCCAAGATTTGACTATGATCTTGTGATCCAAATAATAAAATTTGGAAAATTTTTGGGCAAGTTATGGCCGTTCGCGCAATTCACCAGGCTCGATTGGGCTTATTTTTTTGACATCACCGAAATTTAAACAGCAATAACTCTTAGCGCATAAAAGTAAAAGAATTACTTTTGCTTTAAATAAAAGCCTACAACACCTGGTGTTCCCAGGCGGTCTCCCATCCAAGTACTAACCAGGCCCATTGATGCTTAACTTCGGTGATCGGACGAGAACCGGTGCATTCAACATGGTATGGTCGTAGGCATTTGAGTTACTCCGCTTTCATTTATATCCTTACTAGCTTATGTCTATGTACATTACTTTTAAAACACTCACCCTCGCGCGAGAGTAAAAATATGCTCTTATACCATGTAAAATTTTGCACGCTCACGTTATAATTTATGCATTTCAAACAAAATACTGAAAATTGACCTTGTTTGGAATTTTTTTGGCACAATGTGTTTTTTGGCCAAATCAGCTGGTCAAAACCTATGGAGCGCGTACAAGGTGCCTTGAAGGACCATCTATGGCATGATAGCCGCACATCCACTGTAAGTGGCATATGATTGAATACCAGCCAGGATACTGTCAGTTGCTTTTAGCCTAATTGTTGTGATAAACTTATTAAATAGGTAAGTATTCAAATCTTTTTGATAAGTTTTCTTTGAATGCACTCTGCAACAGCGGAGGGCGGCCCAACTCTCTTGAAAAATGCAAGAAAAAAAATTGCACTAACTTAAAAGTTAGCTTTTAGGCCGATTTTCGTCCAAAATGGCCGAAATTCGGGTCCCCCCAAATTTTCAACTGATGATTACTCCACGTACACTTGAGCTACAAACGTCGTTTTGGGCTAGTTGGAATTGTCCTGAGCTCAAATTTATGAAACAAGATGAAAAAAATGAACTTTGAACGAAAATAAAAAAACAAAAATTTTGAAAATTTCATTTTTTGCACCACGCTCGATTAGGCTTAACTTTTTGGTATCACCGAGATTTCAAAAGCTTATAACTTTGTGTTGGACCGACGAAATTGGTTCATTTTCTCAGTCCCCCAAGATTTGACTATGATCTTGTGATCCAAATAATAAAATTTGGGAATTTTAAAATTTTTGGGCAAGTTATGGCCGTTCGCGCAATTCACCAGGCTCGATTGGGCTTATTTTTTTGACATCACCGAAATTTAAACAGCAATAACTCTTAGCGCATAAAAGTAAAAGAATTACTTTTGCTTTAAAAAAAAGCCTACAACACCTGGTGTTCCCAGGCGGTCTCCCATCCAAGTACTAACCAGGCCCAATGTTGCTTAACTTCGGTGATCGGACGAGAACCGGTGCATTCAACATGGTATGGTCGTAGGCATTTGAGTTACTCCGTTTTCATTCATATCCTTACTAGCTTATGTCTATGTACATTACTTTTAAAACACTCGCCCTCGCGCGAGAGTAAAAATATGCTCTTATACCATGTAAAATTTTGCACGCTCACGTTATAATTTATGCATTTCAAACAAAATACTGAAAATTGACATTGTTTGGAATTTTTTTGGCCCAATGTGTTTTATGGCCAAATCAGCTGGTCAAAACCTATGGAGCGTGTACAAGGTGCCTTGAATGACCATCTATGGCATGATAGCCGCACATCCACTGTAAGTGGCATATGATTGAATACCAGCCAGGATACTGTCAGTTGCTTTTAGCCTAATTGTTGTGATAATTTGGCTCTTGATTATATCAAAATTACCTTTTCTTTTGTTACCGAGATTAAACTGAAGATAAATTTGCATTGTTTTCCACGCAATACTTACTTTTGGACATGGCTGATAGCCAGTCGCCTTCTTTCTCTGAAGTTCTCGCTGAGGGCATTGCAAGACCTCATATTAAAGTCACTTCATTCTTAAAAATGACCATCATTCCTCCCTTTACAAAAGAACATTTCAAGTCTAATGCTAGTTTCGAAGCTGCCTCAAAAAAAACCATTGTTGACATCTTGTCCTCCTTTAAACCCCATCATCGAGATCAAATTACCATCTCCAAAGCTTTCTCTACTGTCAAAGAAAAAAGATTACATTCTTTAATCGTTATCGCGCCAACTGAGGCGGAGGACGACCTGACCATCATGACAGAAGGACTGCAGCTCCTTGACAAAACTATCTTCCCAACGGGTGACCACTTCTGGAGATACGATCCAACCGGGTTTCCAAAGACGGCCATGCTACGCATGAACCAGGTGCCCGGGCTTTGTGACGATGAGGCAGTCCTCGAAGCCCTGCAGCTCCCCCCAACAGTTCATGTGGAGGGAGAAGTTACGTGTCAACGCGAGAAGTGTGGACAGGGGAGCTTCTTCAACGGTAAAGCTTCGACCATTATCAGAATCCCCATTGAGAGCGCTGAAACTGACCAGAGGCAGTGGTCGTTCAACGCTGTCAAAACTCGGCCATTCAAATGGCTCGATCTACCCTTCAACGCGCATGTCCCGTCAATTCATTCCTGCAGTCTATGCAAGGAAGATAAAAAGCCTTATATTGGTCATGATGATTCCTGGTGTCGGATCAGGAGGCAACAACCACCAGAGGTCAACCAGACGACATCTGATTTGGCCACAAGCAATTCTCCTGATGAGACTCCGGCCTCTGAGGGCCGAATGGATGAGGAGGACTGACATGTGATGAAGGCGTGCAGTAGCCTCAGAAGGAGTGGGGCGTTCAGCCGCCAGAAATCACAGAGACGACACATCAGCCCAGACGCGGAGAAGCAGACTCCATCAAAACTGCAAAAAAGAGAACAACAGGTATCGAGTCTAAAAACTTCTCATACATAAACTTTTTCATAATGTTGTGCTTTAAATTTCTAAAGAGCAGCGGTTTCACTGAGAAGCTGAAACCACCAGGCATCCTTGTTCCAAAAAGAAAGCCAGAACGTGGGAAAACGTCGCATAAACACTACATTTTAGGTCTAAAATTTAAAAAACTTGACGATCTAACCTCTGAAAAAACAGTCTTTTTCGTTAATAGAGGTCTGAGCTTTAAACTCCAGACAGGCAGTTTGCATAGTTCAGTACTATTGTCTACATTTTTTACCCTTAATTGGAATTTTAACACATTTTTTGAAAGTCAAAATGCTTTGACCTTTAAAATTTTTGTATCATGCAACGTTTGCTGCAAGAGGTATGTCAATCTCCTCAGCAAAGCCTTTTCAGACCTTGGTGGTCTAGTCAATTGTTTGACTGGACACCGGAGAGACGAGAAAGTTTTCTTGGGGATGGGTAATGCAAGACATCACTTACTGATACATTTAACCTTGACTTACAGCGTAATAACGGCTAAGACGAAATTAGTAACTTTGCATGCGATTTGCATAGGAAAAACTTATAACTTAGTCAAGACGTGCCTGTTTTCAGAACGTCCTAGAGGTTATAAGGACCACGTCAGTATGAATTGCATCTATATTGACCTCAGCAAGCCAAATTTTGAAAGAAAAGTACGACATGACTACGTTATAGCATTTCCAGAATCAAAACTGTATGTATTAAGCTTAAAAGAAAACGCCATCTTGATCAGTTTTAAACTGTATAATTCATTCCAAACATGCAAACAGTGTAAGTTAAAAATTTTGAACTTTTTCTCAACCGAAAACTGGAATTTTCAAAGATTTTACCAAATCCGAAAAGTTTCGGCTTTGACAAAGTCAGAACCTGGCGATATATACTGCTCTATTTGCATCAATCCCCACAGTAAGGACTTTTCAGTCCTTACTGCCCTAGCTAGAAAGCATGATAGGCAACGAGGAGATACGTTGAGTTTGGTGGTGGTGTTATAAAACCCCATCAGGTCTTCACTCATAGAACCCCGAATAACATTATGAAACCGGCTATCTTTAACTATTCAAATTCGCATGCAAAATTATTTCCAACAGACTTATAATCTAGTCATGACGTGCTTTTATACATTAAACTGTAGAGGTCTAGGTAATCACCTCAAACTTCTAGGCATCCTGGTTGACCAGAATAAGCCAAAACATGGGGGGAAATTACATCATGACTACGTTATAGCGTTACAAGAAACAAAATTGTATGTATTAAGCTCAAAGCATAAGGCCATTTTGACCAGCTATAAATTGAATTATCTAATCCAGCCATGCAGCCAAAATAAGTCAGGAGGTTTACTTTTATCATTTCCCTGAAAGAGTCAGAATCTGGCAGCATTTACTGCTCTATATATATCAATCCCCTCAGCAAGGACTACTCAGTCCTTACTGGCCTAGCTAACAAATTAGCCGAGCAACGTAGAGATACATTGATTTTGGTTGGGGGTGATTTTAACTGCCGATCAGGTCTGAATTATGCAATCTTGCATTACATCGTAGTGACCGGCGGGTCAAAAGATATCACATAATTTGCAACATTTTCGAATCAATTGGATGCTTTGACCTTTTCAAGGTCTGGAACAAAGTGTATCCCACCCATTTTGACCAAAAATCAAAATCCGAATCGCGTCTAGACTACATTTTTAGCAATAAAATTGACGAAATAACGACCTTGGCTACATTATACACAAATTATAGCGACCATAATGCATTACATGCATGTTTTTCAAATTTTCAAGATTTTATGCATGTAAATGGCCAAAGTTACTGGAAATTGAATTATAACGTAGTTAGAGAGCACAATAAGCCTTCAGAACTGGTAGAAACACTCCAGGGGCTGTCTGATGAGTCTCTGAAACTGCCATTATCAGGGACATACGACAAATTTAAAGCCAGACTTCGTGACTGGTTGCGTTTTTTATGCATTAATGGCCATAGACAATTGAATAAAGATATCGCCCCCTACATACAAAGTAGTACGCCTGCAGATATACATTCCATGAATTCAGAGACAACCAGACAGCCACAGTTGGCCTCTAGACAGGCCAACTGTCCTTACTCTTCTCTCCGAGATCAGATGGACTTGAGGACCAAATTTAAGTCCATTCGTGGATTTTATTTGGACCTCAACCATGGTGATTCAGTTGCGCTTAAATCACTGCTAAGTTACTTCAAAGTTAATAAAAGTATTAAGCAAATAAAGCTGAAAAGTGATGAAATTTCCAATGACATTGATGAAATTTTGAACGAATTCTCGAGCTTTTACTCCAATATTTACTATAAAAAAACGGTTGCTGACGCCAACTACGCAACTAGGGAGGAGCTTTTGAATGCTTTTAAGCTGCGGAATTCAAAACGAATAAAGAAAATTACCAAATTGTTTAATAATTCGCCAATAGGTGAAGAGGAAGTGAAGCAAGCTATAAATAAATTAAATAAAAATAGCGCACCTGGATCTGATGGTCTTACTTCAGACTTGTATAAAAGCCACTCAAACTTTTTCGCTCCATTGCTCGCTGAATTATTTAACTCGATGTGCTACAATAAAGCGGCACCTAGGTCGTTTCTCATTTCAATAATAAAACTCATCCCAAAAATTGAAAACAGTTTAAATGTGGACGAAATCCGACCAATAAGCCTCCTTAACACTGATCTCAAAATTCTTTCCCATGTTCTGGCATCTCGTTTAAGAGACCCTTTAAATAATCTAATATGCAAACATCAACTTGCTTATTTGCCAAAGCGCAGTATTCATACAGCCATAATTAGGGCTAGATTAGCTCAAGAAAAACTCGGAAAATCTAATTGTGTGGTAGCCATCGATTTCAGTAAGGCTTTTGACCGTATGGACCGTGATTACATTTTGAACGTTTTAACAGCCATAGGCTGTCCAGAAATCATAACTTCTTTGATATCCATCATATATACTGATACCAAAGCGATGATAGAAATAGGTGGCTACCTATCACGATCAATTAGAGTCGACAATGGGATTAAACAAGGATGCCCTCTTTCGGCGCTTTTGTTCATTTTAGGAATGGAACCTTTACTCCAAGCCATACGCTATAATAAATCTATCAAATCCAACCAAGCACTTAAAATTGTGGCCTACGCCGATGATATTAGTGTTTTCATTAAACGCGCTTGTATCGGAAATTTACTCGATGAAATCAATAAGTTCAATTTGGTATCAAAACTTGCTATAAATGTAGATAAAACCAAAGTTCTGAGTTTAGGTTTCGTGCCTAAACAGTTGAAGAAAGTATCATCGCTTAAATTATTAGGCATACGCTTAAGCTTGAATGATTCATTGAAAATTAAAACCAAGATATTGGAAGATACGATTAATAATTCAGCTAAATTCAGCTTAAAATGTATGACTCTCTGGGCGCGAAGCCTGAATATTGAGACTTTTGTGACCTCAAGACTCGTATATGTGATGAGGCACTTGGAGTTGACAAAAACTTTCATTGATAGGCTAGAAATGAAATTGATTAACAGTGTATGGCTTGG
Source organism: Symsagittifera roscoffensis (assembly GCF_963678635.1). NCBI lineage: Eukaryota > Metazoa > Xenacoelomorpha > Acoela > Convolutidae > Symsagittifera > Symsagittifera roscoffensis. The sequence goes on along the minus strand of NC_087067.1, from coordinate 33,887,011 downwards.
AGGAAAACATTCAATCAACAAGCAGATCTTATACCTTCCATTCAATAATGGAGGCACAGGCTTCAAAAATTTAAATTTTTATATTGCGGCTGCAAAAATTTTTGACATGTTATCCCTACTTAATACCTTGGGTAGCAACAAATAAGTGATCTACTTCAAAAAATCTAAGATTTTCAGATCCTTCAAAAATTTCTTAATTAAAAAAAAACATTTTCATTCTCGAGTTTGCTCGAGATAGTTTTCAGCTAGTTCAAAATGGAAAAGTAATTAATCCTATGAAGATGAACATATCTAGTCTTTATGCAGAGTTGATGCTTCCAAATTATAAAACGAAGGTTATAGCTAGAAAAGTTGCGAATTTCTACCCGGATCTTAATCTATCAGACAAATCTTTGATTTTTCAATTCTTAACCAAAATATGGAAACATAAAAAGTTCACCCCTCTAGATAAAAACATTCTCTAATTATTTTTCTTAAATAGTTATCTGGATAAGCCCAGGAAATGGATTAAAAATTTGGTGGACCACCCCCTTTGTTACTCTTGTGAAAGAGAGTTCGAAAGCATGCAACATTTGTTTTTCGCTTTTGAAAACTGCTCTACTTTTAAAGAAAAACTTAATTTCAATTCAATAAAAGATCTGCTTGTTGAAGAAAATGTAATAGGCATGAAATACATTGTAGCTAAGCTGATATCATCATGGTGTCAAGATACATCTGAATATCTCAAAAAACTCGGTTCCATTCCATAAAATGATTATCTTCATGGTGTATTATATTACATTTGATGTCGTATTTTTTTTTCTGCTAACTGTAACTAAATATGTGTAACTAATTGCTTTCCTTTTTTGTAATTTGTAATTACAATCGTTAATAAATTATTTGAAAGCCTAATTGTTGTGATAAACTTATTAAATAGGTAAGTATTCAAATCTATTTGATAAGTTTTCTTTGAATGCACTCTGCGACAGCGGAGGGCAGCCCAGCTCTCTTGAAAAATGCAAGAAAAAAAATTGCACTAACTTAAAAGTTAGCTTTTAGGCCGATTTTCGTCCAAAATGGCCGAAATTCGGGTCCCCCCAAATTTTCAACTGATGATTACTCCACGTACACTTGAGCTACAAATGTCGATTTGGGCTCGTTGGAATTTTCCTGAGCTCAAATTTATGAAACAAGATGAAAAAAATGAACTTTGAACGAAAATAAAAAAACAAAAATTTTGAAAATTTCATTTTTTGCACCACGCTCGATTAGGCTTAACTTTTTGGTATCACCGAGATTTCAAAAGCTTATAACTTTGTGTTGGACCGACGAAATTGGTTCATTTTCTCAGTCCCCCAAGATTTGACTATGATCTTGTGATCCAAATAAAAAAATTTGGAAATTTTAAAATTTTTGGGCGAGTTATGGCCGTTCGCGCAATTCACCAGGCTCGATTGGGCTTATTTTTTTGACATCACCGAAATTTAAACAGCAATAACTCTTAGCGCATAAAAGTAAAAGAATTACTTTTGCTTTACCTAAAAGCCTACAACACCTGGTGTTCCCAGGCGGTCTCCCATCCAAGTACTAACCAGGCCCAATGTTGCTTAACTTCGGTGATCGGACGAGAACCGGTGCATTCAACATGGTATGGTCGTAGGCATTTGAGTTACTCCGCTTTCATTTATATCCTTACTAGCTTATGTCTATGTACATTACTTTTAAAAAAATCGCCCTCGCGCGAGAGTAAAAATATGCTCTTATACCATGTAAAATTTTGCACGCTCGCGTTATAATTTATGCATTTCAAACAAAATACTGAAAATTGACATTGTTTGGAATTTTTTTGGCCCAATGTGTTTTATGGCCAAATCAGCTGGTCAAAACCTATGGAGCGTGTACAAGGTGTCTTGAATGACCATCTATGGCATGATAGCCGCACATCCACTGTAAGTGGCATATGATTGAATACCAGCCAGGATACTGTCAGTTGCTTTTAGCCTAATTGTTGTGATAAACTTATTAAATAGGTAAGTATTCAAATCTATTTGATAAGTTTTCTTTGAATGCACTCTGCGACAGCGGAAGGCAGCCCAATTCTCTTGAAAAATGCAAGAAAAAAAATTGCACTAACTGAAAAGTTAGCTTTTAGGCCGGTTTTCGTCCAAAATGGCCGAAATTCGGTTCCCCCCAAAATTTTCAACTGATGATTACTCCACGTACATTTGAGCTACAAACGTCGTTTTGTGCTCGTTGGAATTTTCCTGAGCTCAAATTTATGAAACAAGATGAAAAAAATGAACTTTGAACGAAAAAAAAACAAAAATTTTGAAAATTTCATTTTTTGCACCACGCTCGATTAGGCTTAACTTTTTGGTATCACCGAGATTTCAAAAGCTTATAACTTTGTGTTGGACCGACGAAATTGGTTCATTTTCTCACTCCTCCAAGATTTGACTATGATCTTGTGATCCAAATAATAAAATTTGGAAATTTTAAAATTTTTGGGCAAGTTATGGCCGTTCGCGCAATTCACCAGGCTCGATTGGGCTTATTTTTTTGACATCACCGAAATTTAAACAGCAATAACTCTTAGCGCATAAAAGTAAAATAATTACTTTTGCTTTAAATAAAAGCCTACAACACCTGGTGTTCCCAGGCGGTCTCCCATCCAAGTACTAACCAGGCCCAATGTTGCTTAACTTCGGTGATCGGACGAGAACCGGTGCATTCAACATGGTATGGTCGTAGGCATTTGAGTTACTCCGCTTTCATTTATATCCTTACTAGCTTATGTCTATGTACATTACTTTTAAAACACTCGCCCTCGCGCGAGAGTAAAAATATGCTCTTATACCATGTAAAATTTTGCACGCTCACGTTATAATTTATGCATTTCAAACAAAATACTGAAAATTGACATTGTTTGGATTTTTTTTGGCCCAATGTGTTTTATGGCCAAATCAGCTGGTCAAAACCTATGGAGCGTGTACAAGGTGCCTTGAATGACCATCTATGGCATGATAGCCGCACATCCACTGTAAGTGGCATATGATTGAATACCAGCCAGGATACTGTCAGTTGCTTTTAGCCTAACTGTTGTGATAAACTTATTCAATAGGTAAGTATTCAAATCTATTTGATAAGTTTTCTTTGAATGCACTCTGCGACAGCGGAGGGCAGCCCAATTCTCTTGAAAAATGCAAGAAAAAAAATTGCACTAATTTAAAAGTTAGCTTTTAGGCCGATTTTCGTCCAAAATGGCCGAAATTCGGGTCCCCCCAAATTTTCAACTGATGATTACTCCACGTAGACTTGAGCTACAAACGTCGTTTTGGGCTCGTTGGAATTTTCCTGAGCTCAAATTTATGAAACAAGATGAAAAAAATGAACTTTGAGCGAAAAAAAAAACAAAAATTTTGAAAACTTCATTTTTTGCACCACGCTCGATTAGGCTTAACTTTTTGGTATCCATGATTTTTCAAAAGCTTATAACTTTGTGTTGGACCGACGAAATTGGTTCATTTTCTCAGTCCCCCAAGATTGCACTATGATCTTGTGATCCAATTAATAAAAATTGGAAATTTTAAAATTTTTGGGCAAGTTATGGCCGTTCGCGCAATTCACCAGGCTCGATTGGGCTTATTTTTTTGACATCACCGAAATTCAAAAGGCTATAACTCAAAGACCCCAAAAGTTATCTCCATTATTTTCGACCTATCAGCAGCTGATTGTACACAAAATTGATACTGCAAAAGAAATTTTTCGGTTTTCTTTTGTTTTGGCCAAAATTTGACCCATTGAAAATTTTTGCACCACGCTCGATTAGGCTTAACTTTTTGACATCACCGAAATTTAAACAGCAATAACTCTTAGCGCATAAAAGTAAAAGAAATACTTTTGCTTTAAATAAAAGCCTACAACACCTGGTGTTCCCAGGCGGTCTCCCATCCAAGTACTAACCAGGCCCAATGTTGCTTAACTTCGGTGATCGGACGAGAACCGGTGCATTCAACATGGTATGGTCGTAGGTATTTGAGTTACTCCGCTTTCATTTATATCCTTACTAGCTTATGTCTATGTACATTACTTTTAAAACACTCGCCCTCGCGCGAGAGTAAAAATATGCTCTTATACCATGTAAAATTTTGCACGCTTACGTTATAATTTATGCATTTCAAACAAAATACTGAAAATTGACATTGTTTGGAATTTTTTTGGCCCAATGTGTTTTATGGCCAAATCAGCTGGTCAAAACCTATGGAGCGTGTACAAGGTGCCTTGAATGACCATCTATGGCATGATAGCCGCACATCCACTGTAAGTGGCATATGATTGAATACCAGCCAGGATACTGTCAGTTGCTTTTAGCCTAATTGTTGTGATAAACTTATTCAATAGGTAAGTATTCAAATCTATTTAATAAGTTTTCTTTGAATGCACTCTGCGACAGCGGAGGGCAGCCCAATTCTCTTGAAAAATGCAAGAAAAGAAATTGCACTAACTTAAAAGTTAGCTTTTAGGCCGATTTTCGTCCAAAATGGCCGAAATTCGGGCCCCCCCAAATTTTCAACTGATGATTACTCCACGTACACTTGAGCTACAGACGTCTTTTTGGGCTCGTTGGAATAGTCCTGAGCTCAAATTTATGAAACGAGATGAAAAAAATGAACTTTGATTGAAAAAAAAACAAAAATTTTGAAAATTTCATTTTTTGCACCACGCTCGATTAGGCTTAACTTTTTGGTATCACCGAGATTTCAAAAGCTTATAACTTTGTGTTGGACCGACGAAACTGGTTCATTTTCTCAGTCCCCCAAGATTTCACTATGATCTTGTGATCCAAATAAAAAAATTTGGAAATTTTAAAATTTTTGGGCAAGTTATTGCCGTTCGCGCAATTCACCAGGCTCGATTGGGCTTATTTTTTTGACATCACCGAAATTCAAAAGGCTATAACTCAAAGACCCCAAAAGTTATCTCCATTATTTTTGACCTATCAGCAGCTGATTGTACACAAAATTGATACTGCAAAAGCAGTTTTTCAGTTTTCTTTTGTTTTGGCCAAAATTTGACCCATTGAAAATTTTTGCACCACGCTCGATTAGGCTTAACTTTTTGACATCACCGAACTTTAAACAGCAATAACTCTTAGCGCATAAAAGTAAAAGAATTACTTTTGCTTTAAATAAAAGCCTACAACACCTGGTGTTCCCAGGCGGTCTCCCATCCAAGTAGTAACCAGGCCCAATGTTGCTTAACTTCGGTGATCGGACGAGAACCGGTGCATTCAACATTGTATGATCGTAGGCATTTGAGTTACTCCGCTTTCATTTATATCCTTACTAGCTTATGTCTATGTACATTACTTTTAAAACACTCGCCCTCGCGCGAGAGTAAAAATATGCTCTTATACCATGTAAAATTTTGCACGCTCACGTTATAATTTATGCATTTCAAACAAAATACTGAAAATTGACCTTGTTTGGAATTTTTTTGGCCCAATGTGTTTTATGGCCAAATCAGCTGGTCAAAACCTATGGAGCGTGTACAAGGTGGCTTGAATGACCATCTATGGCATGATAGCCGCACATCCACTGTAAGTGGCATATGATTGAATACCAGCCAGGATACTGTCATTTGCTTTTAGCCTAATTGTTGTGATAATCTTATTCAATAGGTAAGTATTCAAATATATTTGATAAGTTTTCTTTGAATGCACTCTGCGACAGCGGAGGGCAGCCCAATTCTCTTGAAAAATGCAAGAAAAGAAATTGCACTAACTTAAAAAGTAGCTTTTAGGCCGATTTTCGTCCAAAATGGCCGAAATTTGGGGTCACCCCCAAATTTTCAACTGATGATTACTCCACGTACACTTGAGCTACAAACGTCGTTTTGGGGTCCTTGGAATTGTCCTGAGCTCAAATTTATTAAACAAGATGAAAAAATTGAACTTTGAACGAAAAAAAAAAAACAAAAATTTTGAAAATTTCATTTTTTGCACCACGCTCGATTAGGCTTAACTTTTTGGTATCACCGAGATTTGAAAAGCTTATAACTTTGTGTTGGACCGACGAAATTGGTTCATTTTTTCAGTCCCCCAAGATTTCACTATGATCTTGTGATCCAAATAATAAAAATTGGATATTTTAAAATTTTTGGGCAAGTTATGGCCGTTCGCGCAGTTCACCAGGCTCGATTGGGCTTATTTTTTTGACATCACCGAAATTCAAAAGGCTATAACTCAAAGACCCCAAAAGTTATCTCCATTATTTTTGACCTATCAGCAGCTGATTGTACACAAAATTGATACTGCAAAAGAAATTTTTCGGTTTTCTTTTGTTTTGGCCAAAATTTGACCCATTGAAAATTTTTGCACCACGCTCGATTAGGCTTAACTTTTTGACATCACCGAACTTTAAACACCAATAACTCTTAGCGCATAAAAGTAAAAGAATTACTTTTGCTTTAAATAAAAGCCTACAACACCTGGTGTTCCCAGGCGGTCTCCCATCCAAGTACTAACCAGGCCCAATGTTGCTTAACTTCGGTGATCGGACGAGAACCGGTGCATTCAACATGGTATGGTCGTAGGTATTTGAGTTACTCCGCTTTCATTTATATCCTTACTAGCTTATGTCTATGTACATTACTTTTAAAACACTCGCCCTCGCGCGAGAGTAAAAATATGCTCTTATACCATGTAAAATTTTGCACGCTCACGTTATAATTTATGCATTTCAAACATTATACTGAAAATTGACATTGTTTGGAATTTTTTTGGCCCAATGTGTTTTATGGCCAAATCAGCTGGTCAAAACCTATACAGCGTGTACAAGGTGCCTTGAATGACCATCTATGGCATGATAGCCGCACATCCACTGTAAGTGGCATATGATTGAATACCAGCCAGGATACTGTCAGTTGCTTTTAGCCTAATTGTTGTGATAAACTTATTCAATAGGTAAGTATTCAAATCTATTTGATAAGTTTTCTTTGAATGCACTCTGCGACAGCGGAGGGCAGCCCAATTCTCTTGAAAAATGTAAGAAAAAAAATTGCACTAACTTAAAAGTTAGCTTTTAGGCCGATTTTCGTCCAAAATGGCCGAAATTCGGGTCCCCCCAAATTTTCAACTGATGATTACTCCACGTACACTTGAGCTACAAACGTCGTTTTGGGTTCGTTGGAATTGTCCTGAGCTCAAATTTATGAAACAAGATGAAAAAAATGAACTTTGAACGAAAAAAAAAACAAAATTTTTGAAAATTTCATTTTTTGCACCACGCTCGATTAGGCTTAACTTTTTGACATCACCGAACTTTAAACAGCAATAACTCTTAGCGCATAAAAGTAAAAGAATTACTTTTGCTTTAAATAAAAGCCTACAACACCTGGTGTTCCCAGGCGGTCTCCCATCCAAGTACTAACCAGGCCCAATGTTGCTTAACTTCGGTGATCGGACGAGAACCGGTGCATTCAACATGGTATGGTCGTAGGCATTTGAGTTACTCCGCTTTCATTTATAGCCTTACTAGCTTATGTCTATGTACATTACTTTTAAAACACTCGCCCTCGCGCGAGAGTAAAAATATGCTCTTATACCATGTAAATTTTTGCACGCTCACGTTATAATTTATGCATTTCAAACAAAATACTGAAAATTGACATTGTTTGGAATTTTTTTGGCCCAATGTGTTTTATGGCCAAATCAGCTGGTCAAAATCTATGGAGCGTGTACAAGGTGCCTTGAATGACCATCTATGGCATGATAGCCGCACAACCACTGTAAGTGGCATATGATTGAATACCAGCCAGGATACTGTCAGTTGCTTTTAGCCTAATTGTTGTGATAAACTTAATAAATAGGTAAGTATTCAAATCTATTTGATAAGTTTTCTTTGAATGCACTCTGCGACAGCGGAGGGCAGCCCAATTTTCTTGAAAAATGCAAGAAAAAAATTGCACTAACTTAAAAGTTAGCTTTTAGGCCGATTTTCGTCCAAAATGGCCGAAATTCGGGTCCCCCCAAATTTTCAACTGATGATTACTCCACGTACACTTGAGCTACAAACGTCGTTTTGGGTTCGTTGGAATTGTCCTGAGCTCAAATTTATGAAACAAGATGAAAAAAATGAACTTTGAACGAAAAAAAAAACAAAATTTTTGAAAATTTCATTTTTTGCACCACGCTCGATTAGGCTTAACTTTTTGGTATCACCGAGATTTCAAAAGCTTATAACTTTGTGTTGGACCGACGAAATTGGTTCATTTTCTCAGTCCCCCAAGATTTGACTATGATCTTGTGATCCAAATAATAAAATTTGGAAATTTTAAAATTTTTGGGCAAGTTATGGCCGTTCGCGCAATTCACCAGGCTCGATTGGGCTTATTTTTTTGACATCACCGAAATTCAAAAGGCTATAACTCAAAGACCCCAAAAGTTATCTCCATTATTTTTGACCTATCAGCAGCTGATTGTACACAAAATTGATACTGCAAAAGAAATTTTTCGGTTTTCCTTTGTTTTGGCCAAAATTTGACCCATTGAAAATTTTTGCACCACGCTCGATTAGGCTTAACTTTTTGACATCACCGAACTTTAAACAGCAATAACTCTTAGCGCATAAAAGTAAAAAAATTATTTTTGCTTTAAATAAAAGCCTACAACACCTGGTGTTCCCAGGCGGTCTCCCATCCAAGTACTAACCAGGCCCAATGTTGCTTAACTTCGGTGATCGGACGAGAACCGGTGCATTCAACATGGTATGGTCGTAGGCATTTGAGTTACTCCGCTTTCATTTATAGCCTTACTAGCTTATGTCTATGTACATTACTTTTAAAACACTCGCCCTCGCGCGAGAGTAAAAATATGCTCTTATACCATGTAAATTTTTGCACGCTCACGTTATAATTTATGCATTTCAAACAAAATACTGAAAATTGACATTGTTTGGAATTTTTTTGGCCCAATGTGTTTTATGGCCAAATCAGCTGGTCAAAATCTATGGAGCGTGTACAAGGTGCCTTGAATGACCATCTATGGCATGATAGCCGCACAACCACTGTAAGTGGCATATGATTGAATACCAGCCAGGATACTGTCAGTTGCTTTTAGCCTAATTGTTGTGATAAACTTAATAAATAGGTAAGTATTCAAATCTATTTGATAAGTTTTCTTTGAATGCACTCTGCGACAGCGGAGGGCAGCCCAATTTTCTTGAAAAATGCAAGAAAAAAATTGCACTAACTTAAAAGTTAGCTTTTAGGCCGATTTTCGTCCAAAATGGCCGAAATTCGGGTCCCCCCAAATTTTCAACTGATGATTACTCCACGTACACTTGAGCTACAAACGTCGTTTTGGGTTCGTTGGAATTGTCCTGAGCTCAAATTTATGAAACAAGATGAAAAAAATGAACTTTGAACGAAAAAAAAACAAAATTTTTGAAAATTTCATTTTTTGCACCACGCTCGATTAGGCTTAACTTTTTGGTATCACCGAGATTTCAAAAGCTTATAACTTTGTGTTGGACCGACGAAATTGGTTCATTTTCTCAGTCCCCCAAGATTTCATTATGATCTTGTGATCCAAATAATAAAAATTGGATATTTTAAAATTTTTGGGCAAGTTATGGCCGTTCGCGCAGTTCACCAGGCTCGATTGGGCTTATTTTTTTGACATCACCGAACTTCAAAAGACTATAACTCAAAGACCCCAAAAGTTATCTCCATTATTTTTGACCTATCAGCAGCTGATTGTACACAAAATTGATACTGCAAAAGAAATTTTTCGGTTTTCCTTTGTTTTGGCCAAAATTTGACCCATTGAAAATTTTTGCACCACGCTCGATTAGGCTTAACTTTTTGACATCACCGAACTTTAAACAGCAATAACTCTTAGCGCATAAAAGTAAAAGAATTACTTTTGCTTTAAATAAAAGCCTACAACACCTGGTGTTCCCAGGCGGTCTCCCATCCAAGTACTAACCAGGCCCAATGTTGCTTAACTTCGGTGATCGGACGAGAACCGGTGCATTCAACATGGTATGGTCGTAGGTATTTGAGTTACTCCGCTTTCATTTATATCCTTACTAGCATATGTCTATGTACAATACTTTTAAAACACTCGCCCTCGCGCGAGAGTAAAAATATGCTCTTATACCATGTAAAATTTTGCACGCTCACGTTATAATTTATGCATTTCAAACATTATACTGAAAATTGACATTGTTTGGAATTTTTTTGGCCCAATGTGTTTTATGGCCAAATCAGCTGTTCAAAACCTATGGAGCGTGTACAAGGTGCCTTGAATGACCATCTATGGCATGATAGCCGCACATCCACTGTAAGTGGCATATGATTGAATACCAGCCAGGATACTGTCAGTTGCTTTTAGCCTAATTGTTGTGATAAACTTATTCAATAGGTAAGTATTCAAATAAATTTGATAAGTTTTCTTTGAATGCACTCTGCGACAGCGGAGGGCAGCCCAATTCTCTTGAAAAATGCAAGAAAAAAAATTGCACTAACTTAAAAGTTAGCTTTTAGGCCGATTTTCGTCCAAAATGGCCGAAATTCGGGTCCCCCCAAATTTTCAACTGATGATTACTCCACGTACACTTGAGCTACAAACGTCGTTTTGGGTTCGTTGGAATTGTCCTGAGCTCAAATTTATGAAACAAGATGAAAAAAATGAACTTTGAACGAAAAAAAAAAACAAAATTTTTGAAAATTTCATTTTTTGCACCACGCTCGATTAGGCTTAACTTTTTGGTATCACCGAGATTTCAAAAGCTTATAACTTTGTGTTGGACCGACGAAATTGGTTCATTTTCTCAGTCCCCCAAGATTTGACTATGATCTTGTGATCCAAATAATAAAATTTGGAAATTTTAAAATTTTTGGGCAAGTTATGGCCGTTCGCGCAATTCACCAGGCTCGATTGGGCTTATTTTTTTGACATCACCGAAATTCAAAAGGCTATAACTCAAAGACCCCAAAAGTTATCTCCATTATTTTTGACCTATCAGCAGCTGATTGTACACAAAATTGATACTGCAAAGGAAATTTTTCGGTTTTCCTTTGTTTTGGCCAAAATTTGACCCATTGAAAATTTTTGCACCACGCTCGATTAGGCTTAACTTTTTGACATCACCGAACTTTAAACAGCAATAACTCTTAGCGCATAAAAGTAAAAAAATTACTTTTGCTTTAAATAAAAGCCTACAACACCTGGTGTTCCCAGGCGGTCTCCCATCCAAGTACTAACCAGGCCCAATGTTGCTTAACTTCGGTGATCGGACGAGAACCGGTGCATTCAACATGGTATGGTCGTAGGCATTTGAGTTACTCCGCTTTCATTTATATCCTTACTAGCTTATGTCTATGTACATTACTTTTAAAACACTCGCCCTCGCGCGAGAGTAAAAATATGCTCTTATACCATGTAAAATTTTGCACGCTCACGTTATAATTTATGCAATTCAAACAAAATACTGAAAATTGACATTGTTTGGAATTTTTTTGGCCCAATGTGTTTTATGGCCAAATCAGCTGGTCAAAATCTATGGAGCGTGTACAAGGTGCCTTGAATGACCATCTATGGCATGATAGCCGCACAACCACTGTAAGTGGCATATGATTGAATACCAGCCAGGATACTGTCAGTTGCTTTTAGCCTAATTGTTGTGATAAACTTAATAAATAGGTAAGTATTCAAATCTATTTGATAAGTTTTCTTTGAATGCACTCTGCGACAGCGGAGGGCAGCCCAATTCTCTTGAAAAATGCAAGAAAAAAAATTGCATTAACGTAAAAGTTAGCTTTTAGGCCGATTTTCGTCCAAAATGGCCGAAATTCGGGTCCCCCCAAATTTTCAACTGATGATTACTCCACGTACACTTGAGCTACAAACGTCGTTTTGGGCTCGTTGGAATTTTCCTGAGCTCAAATTTATGAAACAAGATGAAAAAATGAACTTTGAACGAAAAAAAAACAAAAATTTTGAAAATTTCATTTTTTGCACCACGCTCGATTAGGCTTAACTTTTTGGTATCACCGAGATTTCAAAAGCTTATAACTTTGTGTTGGACCGACGAAATATGTTCATTTTCTCAGTCCCCCAAGATTTGACTACGATCTTGTGATCCAAATAATAAAATTTGGAAATTTTAAAATTTTTGGGCAAGTTATGGCCGTTCGCGCAATTCACCAGGCTCGATTGGGCTTATTTTTTTGACATCACCGAAATTCAAAAGGCTATAACTCAAAGACCCCAAAAGTTATCTCCATTATTTTTGACCTATCAGCAGCTGATTGTACACAAAATTGATACTGCAAAAGAAATTTTTCGGTTTTCTTTTGTTTTGGCCAAAATTTGACCCATTGAAATTTTTTGCACCACGCTCGATTAGGCTTAACTTTTTGACATCACCGAACTTTAAACAGCAATAACTCTTAGCGCATAAAAGTAAAAGTATTACTTTTGCTTTAAATAAAAGCCTACAACACCTGGTGTTCCCAGGCGGTCTCCCATCCAAGTACTAACCAGGCCCAATGTTGCTTAATCTCGGTGATCGGACGAGAACCGTTGCATTCAACATGGTATGGTCGTAGGCATTTGAGTTACTCCGCTTTCATTTATATCCTTACTAGCTTATGTCTATGTACATTACTTTTAAAACACTCGCCCTCGCGCGAGAGTAAAAATATGCTCTTATACCATGTAAAATTTTGCACGCTCACGTTTAATTTATGCATTTCAAACAAAATACTGAAAATTGACATTGTTTGGAATTTTTTTGGCCCAATGTGTTTTATGGCCAAATCAGCTGGTCAAAATCTATGGAGCGTGTACAAGGTGCCTTGAATGACCATCTATGGCATGATAGCCGCACAACCACTGTAAGTGGCATATGATTGAATACCAGCCAGGATACTGTCAGTTGCTTTTAGCCTAATTGTTGTGATAAACTTAATAAATAGGTAAGTATTCAAATCTATTTGATAAGTTTTCTTTGAATGCTCTCTGCGACAGCGGAGGGCAGCCCAATTCTCTTGAAAAATGCAAGAAAAAAAATTGCACTAACGTAAAAGTTAGCTTTTAGGCCGATTTTCGTCCAAAATGGCCGAAATTCGGGTCCCCCCAAAGTTTCAACTGATGATTACTCCTGGTACACTTGAGCTACAAACGTCGTTTTGGGCTCGTTGGAATTGTCCTGAGCTCAAATTTATGAAACAAGATGAAAAAATGAACTTTGAACGAAAAAAAAAAAACAAAAATTTTGAAAATTTCATTTTTTGCACCACGCTCGATTAGGCTTAACTTTTTGGTATCACCGAGATTTCAAAAGCTTATAACTTTGTGTTGGACCGACGAAATATGTTCATTTTCTCAGTCCCCCAAGATTTGACTATGATCTTGTGATCCAAATAATAAAATTTGGAAATTTTAAAATTTTTGGGCAAGTTATGGCCGTTCGCGCAGTTCACCAGGCTCGATTGGGCTTATTTTTTTGACATCACCGAAATTCAAAAGGCTATAACTCAAAGACCCCAAAAGTTATCTCCATTATTTTTGACCTATCAGCAGCTGATTGTACACAAAATTGATACTGCAAAAGAAATTTTTCGGTTTTCTTTTGTTTTGGCCAAAATTTGACCCATTGAAAATTTTTGCACCACGCTCGATTAGGCTTAACTTTTTGACATCACCGAACTTTAAACAGCAATAACTCTTAGCGCATAAAAGTAAAAGAATTACTTTTGCTTTAAATAAAAGCCTACAACACCTGGTGTTCCCAGGCGGTCTCCCATCCAAGTACTAACCAGGCCCAATGTTGCTTAACTTCGGTGATCGGACGAGAACCGGTGCATTCAACATGGTATGGTCGTAGGCATTTGAGTTACTCCGCTTTCATTTATATCATTACTAGCTTATGTCTATGTACATTACTTTTAAAACACTCGCCCTCGCGCGAGAGTAAAAATATGCTCTTATACCATGTAAAATTTTGCACGCTCACGTTTAATTTATGCATTTCAAACAAAATACTGAAAATTGACATTGTTTAGAATTTTTTTGGCCCAATGTGTTTTATGGCCAAATCAGCTGGTCAAAACCTATGGAGCGTGTACAAGGTGCCTTGAATGACCATCTATGGCATGATAGCCGCACATCCACTGTAAGTGGCATATGATTGAATACCAGCCAGTTGCTTTTAGCCTAATTGTTATGATAAACTTATTAAATAGGTAAGTATTCAAATCTATTTGATAAGTTTTCTTTGAATGCACTCTGCGACAGCGGAGGGCAGCCCAATTCTCTTGAAAAATGCAAGAAAAAAAATTGCAGTAACTTAAAAGTTAGCTTTTAGGCCGATTTTCGTCCAAAATGGCCGAAATTCGGGTCCCCCCAAATTTTCAACTGATGATTACTCCACGTACACTTGAGCTACAAACGTGTCTTTGGGCTCGTTGGAATTTTCCTGAGCTCAAATTTATGAAACAAGATGAAAAAAATGAATTTTGAATGAAAAAAAAATAAAAACAAAAATTTTGAAAATTTCATTTTTTGCACCACGCTCGATTAGGCTTAACTTTTTGGTATCACCGAGATTTCAAAAGCTTATAACTTTGTGTTGGACCGACGAAATTGGTTCAATTTCTCAGTCCCCCAAGATTTGACTATGATCTTGTGATCCAAATAATAAAATTTGGAAATTTTAAAAATTTTGGGCAAGTTATGGCCGTTCGCGCAATTCACCAGGCTCGATTGGGCTTATTTTTTTGACATCACCGAAATTCAAAAGGCTATAACTCAAAGACCCCAAAAGTTATCTCCATTATTTTTGACCTATCAGCAGCTGATTGTACACAAAATTGATACTGCAAAAGAAATTTTTCGGTTTTCTTTTGTTTTGGCCAAAATTTGACCCATTGAAATTTTTTGCACCACGCTCGATTAGGCTTAACTTTTTGACATCACCGAACTTTAAACGGCAATAACTCTTAGCGCATAAAAGTAAAAGAATTAGTTTTGCTTTAAATAAAAGCCTACAACACCTGGTGTTCCCAGGCGGTCTCCCATCCAAGTACTAACCAGGCCCAATGTTGCTTAATCTCGGTGATCGGACGAGAACCGTTGCATTCAACATGGTATGGTCGTAGGCATTTGAGTTACTCCGCTTTCATTTATATCCTTACTAGCTTATGTCTATGTACATTACTTTTAAAACACTCGCCCTCGCGCGAGAGTAAAAATATGCTCTTATACCATGTAAAATTTTGCACGCTCACGTTTAATTTATGCATTTCAAACAAAATACTGAAAATTGACATTGTTTGGAATTTTTTTGGCCCAATGTATTTTATGGCCAAATCAGCTGGTCAAAACCTATGGAGCGTGTACAAGGTGCCTTGAATGACCACCTGTGGCATGATAGCCGCACATCCACTGTAAGTGGCATATGATTGAATACCAGCCAGGATACTGTTAGTTGCTTTTAGCCTAATTGTTGTGATAAACTTATTAAATAGGTAAGTATTCAAATCTATTTGATAAGTTTTCTTTGAATGCACTCTGCGACAGCGGAGGGCAGCCCAATTCTCTTGAAAAATGCAAGAAAAAAAACTGCACTAACAAGTTAGCTTTTGGGCCGATTTTCGTCCAAAATGGCCGAAATTCGGGTCCCCCCAAATTTTCAACTGATGATTACTCCACGTACACTTGAGCTACAAACGTCGTTTTGGGCTCGTTGGAATTGTCCTGAGCTCAAATTTATGAAACGAGATGAAAAAATGAACTTTGAACGAAAAAAAAAAACAAAAAATTTTGAAAATTTCATTTTTTGCACCACGCTCGATTAGGCTTAACTTTTTGGTATCACCGAGATTTCAAAAGCTTATAACTTTGTGTTGGACCGACGAAATATGTTCATTTTCTCAGTCCCCCAAGATTTGACTATGATCTTGTGATCCAAATAATAAAATTTGGAAATTTTAAAATTTTTGGGCAAGTTATGGCCGTTCGCGCAGTTCACCAGGCTCGATTGGGCTTATTTTTTTGACATCACCGAAATTCAAAAGGCTATAACTCAAAGACCCCAAAAGTTATCTCCATTATTTTTGACCTATCAGCAGCTGATTGTACACAAAATTGATACTGCAAAAGAAATTTTTCGGTTTTCCTTTGTTTTGGCCAAAATTTGACCCATTGAAAATTTTTGCACCACGCTCGATTAGGCTTAACTTTTTGACATCACCGAAATTTAAACAGCAATAACTCTTAGCGCATAAAAGTAAAAGAATTACTTTTGCTTTAAATAAAAGCCTACATTACCTGGTGTTCCCAGGCGGTCTCCCATCCAAGTACTAACCAGGCCCAATGTTGCTTAACTTCGGTGATCGGACGAGAACCGTTGCATTCAACATGGTATGGTCGTAGGCATTTGAGTTACTCCGCTTTCATTTATATCCTTATTAGCTTATGTCTATGTACATTACTTTTAAAACACTCGCCCTCGCGCGAGAGTAAAAATATGCTCTTATACCATGTAAAATTTTGCACGCTCACGTTTAATTTATGCATTTCAAACAAAATACTGAAAATTGACATTGTTTAGAATTTTTTTGGCCCAATGTGTTTTATGGCCAAATCAGCTGGTCAAAACCTATGGAGCGTGTACAAGGTGCCTTGAATGACCATCTATGGCATGATAGCCGCACATCCACTGTAAGTGGCATATGATTGAATACCAGCCAGTTGCTTTTAGCCTAATTGTTGTGATAAACTTATTAAATAGGTAAGTATTCAAATCTATTTGATAAGTTTTCTTTGAATGCACTCTGCAACAGCGGAGGGCAGCCCAATTCTCTTGAAAAATGCAAGAAAAAAAATTGCACTAACTTAAAAGTTAGCTTTTAGGCCGATTTTCATCCAAAATGGCCGAAATTCGGGTCCCCCCAAATTTTCAACTGATGATTACTCCACGTACACTTGAGCTACAAACGTCGTTTTGGGCTCGTTGGAATTGTCCTGAGCTCAAATTTATGAAACAAGATGAAAAAAATGAATTTTGAATGAAAAAAAATAAAAACAAAAATTTTGAAAATTTCATTTTTTGCACCACGCTCGATTAGGCTTAACTTTTTGGTATCACCGAGATTTCAAAAGCTTATAACTTTGTGTTGGACCGACGAAATTGGTTCATTTTCTCAGTCCCCCAAGATTTGACTATGATCTTGTGATCCAAATAATAAAATTTGGAAATTTAAAAATTTTTGGGCAAGTTATGGCCGTTCGCGCAATTCACCAGGCTCGATTGGGCTTATTTTTTTGACATCACCGAAATTCAAAAGGCTATAACTCAAAGACCCCAAAAGTTATCTCCATTATTTTTGACCTATCAGCAGCTGATTGTACACAAAATTGATACTGCAAAAGAAATTTTTCGGATTTCTTTTGTTTTGGCCAAAATTTGACCCATTGAAACTTTTTGCACCACGCTCGATTAGGTTTAACTTTTTGACATCACCGAAATTTAAACAGCAATAACTCTTAGCGCATAAAAGTAAAAGAATTACTTTTGCTTTAAATAAAAGCCTACAACACCTGGTGTTCCCAGGCGGTCTCCCATCCAAGTACTAACCAGGCCCAATGTTGCTTAACTTCGGTGATCGGACGAGAACCGGTGCATTCAACATGGTATGGTCGTTGGCATTTGAGTTACTCCGCTTTCATTTATATCCTTATTAGCTTATGTCTATGTACATTACTTTTAAAACACTCGCCCTCGCGCGAGAGTAAAAATATGCTCTTATACCATGTAAAATTTTGCACGCTCACGTTTAATTTATGCATTTCAAACAAAATACTGAAAATTGACATTGTTTAGAATATTTTTGGCCCAATGTGTTTTATGGCCAAATCAGCTGGTCAAAACCTATGGAGCGTGTACAAGGTGCCTTGAATGACCATCTATGGCATGATAGCCGCACATCCACTGTAAGTGGCATATGATTGAATACCAGCCAGTTGCTTTTAGCCTAATTGTTGTGATAAACTTATTAAATAGGTAAGTATTCAAATCTATTTGATAAGTTTTCTTTGAATGCACTCTGCAACAGCGGAGGGCAGCCCAATTCTCTTGAAAAATGCAAGAAAAAAAATTGCACTAACTTAAAAGTTAGCTTTTAGGCCGATTTTCGTCCAAAATGGCCGAAATTCGGGTCCCCCCAAATTTTCAACTGATGATTACTCCACGTACACTTGAGCTACACACGTCGTTTTGGGCTCGTTGGAATTGTCCTGAGCTCAAATTTATGAAACAAGATGAAAAAAATGAATTTTGAATGAAAAAAAATAAAAACAAAAATTTTGAAATTTTCATTTTTTGCACCACGCTCGATTAGGCTTAACTTTTTGGTATCACCGAGATTTCAAAAGCTTATAACTTTGTGTTGGACCGACGAAATTGGTTCATTTTCTCAGTCCCCCAAGATTTGACTATGATCTTGTGATCCAAATAATAAAATTTGGAAATTTTAAAATTTTTGGGCAAGTTATGGCCGTTCGCGCAATTCACCAGGCTCGATTGGGCTTATTTTTTTGACATCACCGAAATTCAAAAGGCTATAACTCAAAGACCCCAAAAGTTATCTCCATTATTTTTGACCTATCAGCAGCTGATTGTACACAAAATTGATACTGCAAAAGAAATTTTTCGGTTTTCTTTTGTTTTGGCCAAAATTTGACCCATTGAAACTTTTTGCACCACGCTCGATTAGGTTTAACTTTTTGACATCACCGAAATTTAAACAGCAATAACTCTTAGCGCATAAAAGTAAAAGATTTACTTTTGCTTTAAATAAAAGCCTACAACACCTGGTGTTCCCAGGCGGTCTCCCATCCAAGTACTAACCAGGCCCAATGTTGCTTAACTTCGGTGATCGGACGAGAACCGGTGCATTCAACATGGTATGGTCGTTGGCATTTGAGTTACTCCGCTTTCATTTATATCCTTACTAGCTTATGTCTATGTACATTACTTTTAAAACACTCGCCCTCGCGCGAGAGTAAAAATATGCTCTTATACCATGTAAAATTTTGCACGCTCACGTTATAATTTATGCATTTCAAACAAAATACTGAAAATTGACATTGTTTGGAATTTTTTTGGCCCAATGTGTTTTATGGCCAAATCAGCTGGTCAAAACCTATGGAGCGTGAACAAGGTGCCTTGAATGACAATCTATGGCATGATAGCCGCACATCCACTGTAAGTGGCATATGATTGAATACCAGCCAGGATACTGTTAGTTGCTTTTAGCCTAATTTTTGTGATAAACTTATTAAATAGGTAAGTATTCAAATCTATTTGATAAGTTTTCTTTGAATGCACTCTGCGACAGCGGAGGGCAGCTCAATTCTCTTGAAAAATGCAAGAAAAAAATTGCACTAATTTAAAAGTTAGCTTTTAGGCCGATTTTCGTCCAAAATGGCCGAAATTCGGGTCCCCCCAAAATTTTAACTGATGATTACTCCACGTAAACTTGAGCTACAAACGTCGTTTTGGGCTAGTTGGAATTGTCCTGAGCTCAAATTTATGAAACAAGATGAAAAAAATGAACTTTGAACGGAAAAAAACAAAAATTTTGAAAATTTCATTTTTTGCACCACGCTCGATTAGGCGTAACTTTTTGGTATCACCGAGATTTCAAAAGCTTATAACTTTGTGTTGGACCGACGAAATTGGTTCATTTTCTCAGTCCCCCAAGATTCGACTATGATCTTGTGATCCAAATAATAAAATTTGGAAATTTTAAAATTTTTGGGCAAGTTATGGCCGTTCGCGCAATTCACCAGGCTCGATTGGGCTTATTTTTTTGACATCACCGAAATTCAAAAGGCTATAACTCAAAGACCTCAAAAGTTATCTCCATTATTTTTGAGCTATCAGCAGCTGATTGTACACAAAATTGATACTGCAAAAGAAATTTTTCGGTTTTCTTTTGTTTTGGCCAAAATTTGACCCATTGAAAATTTTTGCAACACGCTCGATTAGGCTTAACTTTTTGACATCACCGAAATTTAAACAGCAATAACTCTTAGCGCATAAAAGTAAAAGAATTACTTTTGCTTTAAATAAAAGCCTACAACACCTGGTGTTCCCAGGCGGTCTCCCATCCAAGTACTAACCAGGCCCAATGTTGCTTAACTTCGGTGATCGGACGAGAACCGGTGCATTCAACATGGTATGGTCGTAGGCATTTGAGTTACTCCGCTTTCATCTATATCCTTACTAGCTTATGTCTATGTATATTACTTTTAAAACACTCGCCCTCGCGCGAGAGTAAAAATATGCTCTTATACCATGTAAAATTTTGCACGCTCACGTTATAATTTATGCATTTCAAACAAAATACTGAAAATTGACATTGTTTGGAATTTTTTTGGCCCAATGTGTTTTATGGCCAAATCAGCTGGTCAAAACCTATGGAGCGTGTACAAGGTGCCTTGAATGACCATCTATGGCATGATAGCCGCACATCCACTGTAAGTGGCATATGATTGAATACCAGCAAGGATACTGTCAGTTGCTTTTAGCCTAATTGTTGTGATAAACTTATTAAATAGGTAAGTATTCAAATCTATTTGATAAGTTTTCTTTGAATGCACTCTGCGACAGCGGAGGGCAGCCCAATTCTCTTGAAAAATGCAAGAAAACAAATTGCACTAACTTAAAAATTAGCTTTTAGGCCGATTTTCGTCCAAAATGGCCGAAATTCGGGTCCCCCCAAATTTTCAACTGATGATTACTCCACGTAAACTTGAGCTACAAACGTCGTTTTGGGCTCGTTGGAATTTTCCTGAGCTCAAATTTATGAAACAAGATGAAAAAATGATCTTTGAACGAAAAAAAAAACAAAAATTTTGAAAATTTCATTTTTTGCACCATGCTCGATTAGGCTTAACTTTTTGACATCACCGAACTTTAAACAGCAATAACTCTTAGCGCATAAAAGTAAAAGAACTACTTTTGCTTTAAATAAAAGCCTACAACACCTGGTGTTCCCAGGCGGTCTCCCATCCAAGTACTAACCAGGCCCAATGTTGCTTAATCTCGGTGATCGGACGAGAACCGTTGCATTCAACATGGTATGGTCGTAGGCATTTGAGTTACTCCGCTTTCATTTATATCCTTACTAGCTTATGTCTATGTACATTACTTTTAAAACACTCGCCCTCGCGCGAGAGTAAAAATATGCTCTTATACCATGTAAAATTTTGCACGCTCACGTTTAATTTATGCATTTCAAACAAAATACTGAAAATTGACATTGTTTGGAATTTTTTTGGCCCAATGTGTTTTATGGCCAAATCAGCTGGTCAAAATCTATGGAGCGTGTACAAGGTGCCTTGAATGACCATCTATGGCATGATAGCCGCACAACCACTGTAAGTGGCATATGATTGAATACCAGCCAGGATACTGTCAGTTGCTTTTAGCCTAATTGTTGTGATAAACTTAATAAATAGGTAAGTATTCAAATCTATTTGATAAGTTTTCTTTGAATGCACTCTGCGACAGCGGAGGGCAGCCCAATTTTCTTGAAAAATGCAAGAAAAAAATTGCACTAACTTAAAAGTTAGCTTTTAGGCCGATTTTCGTCCAAAATGGCCGAAATTCGGGTCCCCCCAAATTTTCAACTGATGATTACTCCACGTACACTTGAGCTACAAACGTCGTTTTGGGCTCGTTGGAATTTTCCTGAGCTCAAATTTATGAAACAAGATGAAAAAATGATCTTTGAACGAAAAAAAACAAAAATTTTGAAAATTTCATTTTTTGCACCACGCTCGATTAGGCTTAACTTTTTGGTATCACCGAGATTTCAAAAGCTTATAACTTTGTGTTGGACCGACGAAATATGTTCATTTTCTCAGTCCCCCAAGATTTGACTATGATCTTGTGATCCAAATAATAAAATTTGGAAATTTTTAAATTTTTGGGCAAGTTATGGCCGTTCGCGCAATTCACCAGGCTCGATTGGGCTTATTTTTTTGACATCACCGAAATTCAAAAGGCTATAACTCAAAGACCCCAAAAGTTATCTCCATTATTTTTGACCTATCAGCAGCTGATTGTACACAAAATTGATACTGCAAAAGAAATTTTTCGGTTTTCTTTTGTTTTGGCCAAAATTTGACCCATTGAAATTTTTTGCACCACGCTCGATTAGGCTTAACTTTTTGACATCACCGAAATTTAAACAGCAATAACTCTTAGCGCGTAAAAGTAAAAGAATTACTTTTGCTTTAAATAAAAGCCTACAACACCTGGTGTTCTCAGGCGGTCTCCCATCCAAGTACTAACCAGGCCCAATGTTGCTTAATCTCGGTGATCGGACGAGAACCGTTGCATTCAACATGTTATGGTCGTAGGCATTTGAGTTACGCCGCTTTCATTTATATCCTTACTAGCTTATGTCTATGTACATTACTTTTAAAACACTCGCCCTCGCGCGAGAGTAAAAATATGCTCTTATACCATGTAAAATTTTGCACGCTCACGTTTAATTTATGCATTTCAAACAAAATACTGAAAATTGACATTGTTTGGAATTCTTTTGGCCCAATGTGTTTTATGGCCAAATCAGCTGGTCAAAACCTATGGAGCGTGTACAAGGTGCCTTGAATGACCATCTATGGCATGATAGCCGCACATCCACTGTAAGTGGCATATGATTGAATACCAGCCAGTTGCTTTTAGCCTAATTGTTGTGATAAACTTATTAAATAGGTAAGTATTCAAATATATTTGATAAGTTTTCTTTGAATGCACTCTGCGACAGCGGAGGGCAGCCCAATTCTCTTGAAAAATGCAAGAAAAAAATTGCACTAACTTAAAAGTTAGCTTTTAGGCCGATTTTCGTCCAAAATGGCCGAAATTCGGGTCCCCCCAAATTTTCAACTGATGATTACTCCACGTACACTTGAGCTACAAACGTCGTTTTGGGCTCGTTGGAATTGTCCTGAGCTCAAATTTATGAAACAAGATGAAAAAATGAACTTTGAACGAAAAAAAAACAAAAATTTTGAAAATTTCATTTTTTGCACCACGCTCGATTAGGCTTAACTTTTTGACATCACCGAACTTTAAACAGCAATAACTCTTAGCGCATAAAAGTAAAAGAATTACTTTTGCTTTAAATAAAAGCCTACAACACCTGGTGTTCCCAGGCGGTCTCCCATCCAAGTACTAACCAGGCCCAATGTTGCTTAACTTCAGTGATCGGACGAGAACCGTTGCATTCAATATGGTATGGTCGTAGGCATTTGAGTTACTCCGCTTTCATTTATATCCTTACTAGCTTATGTCTATGTACATTACTTTTAAAACACTCGCCCTCGCGCGAGAGTAAAAATATGCTCTTATACCATGTAAAATTTTGCACGCTCACGTTTAATTTATGCATTTCAAACAAAATACTGAAAATTGACATTGTTTGGAATTTTTTTGGCCCAATGTGTTTTATGGCCAAATCAGCTGGTCAAAACCTATGGAGCATGTACAAGGTGCCTTGAATGACCATCTATGGCATGATAGCCGCACATCCACTGTAAGTGGCATATGATTGAATACCAGCCAGTTGCTTTTAGCCTAATTGTTGTGATAAACTTATTAAATAGGTAAGTATTCAAATCTATTTGATAAGTTTTCTTTGAATGCACTCTGCGAGAGCGGAGGGCAGCCCAATTCTCTTGAAAAATGCAAGAAAAAAATTGCACTAACTTAAAAGTTAGCTTTTAGGCCGATTTTCGTCCAAAATGGCCGAAATTCGGGTCCCCCCAAATTTTCAACTGATGATTACTCCACGTACACTTGAGCTACAAACGTCGTTTTGGGCTCGTTGGAATTTTCCTGAGCTCAAATTTATGAAACAAGATGAAAAAAATGAACTTTGAACGAAAAAAAAACAAAAATTTTGAAAATTTCATTTTTTGCACCACGCTCGATTAGGCTTAACTTTTTGGTATCACCGAGATTTCAAAAGCTTATAACTTTGTGTTGGACCGACGAAATATGTTCATTTTCTCAGTCCCCCAAGATTTGACTATGATCTTGTGATCCAAATAATAAAATTTGGAAATTTTAAAATTTTTGGGCAAGTTATGGCCGTTCGCGCAGTTCACCAGGCTCGATTGGGCTTAATTTTTTGACATCACTGAAATTCAAAAGGCTATAACTCAAAGACCCCAAAAGTTATCTCCATTATTTTTGACCTATCAGCAGCTGATTGTACACAAAATTGATACTGCAAAAGAAATTTTTCGGTTTTCTTTTGTTTTGGCCAAAATTTGACCCATTGAAAATTTTTGCACCACGCTCGATTAGGCTTAACTTTTTGACATCATCGAACTTTAAACAGCAATAATTCTTAGCGCATAAAAGTAAAAGAATTACTTTTGCTTTAAATAAAAGCCTACAACACCTGGTGTTCCCAGGCGGTCTCCCATCCAAGTACTAACCAGGCCCAATGGTGCTTAACTTCAGTGATCGGACGAGAACCGGTGCATTCAACATGGTATGGTCGTAGGCATTTGAGTTACTCCGCTTTCATTTATATCCTTACTAGCTTATGTCTATGTACATTACTTTTAAAACACTCGCCCTCTCGCGAGAGTATAAATAAGCTCTTATACCATGTAAAATTTTGCACGCTCACGTTATAATTTATGCATTTCAAACAAAATACTGAAAATTGACATTGTTTGGAATTTTTTTGGCCCAATGTGTTTTATGGCCAAATCAGCTGGTCAAAACCTATGGAGCGTGTACAAGGTGCCTTGAATGACCATCTATGGCATGATAGCCGCACATCCACTGTAAGTGGCATATGATTGAATACCAGCCAGTTGCTTTTAGCCTAATTGTTGTGATAAACTTATTAAATAGGTAAGTATTCAAATCTATTTGATAAGTTTTCTTTGAATGCACTCTGCGACAGCGGAGGGCAGCCCAATTCTCTTGAAAAATGCAAGAAAAAAAATTGCACTAACTTAAAAGTTAGCTTTTAGGCCGATTTTCGTCCAAAATGGCCGAAATTCGGGTCCCCCCAAATTTTCAACTGATGATTACTCCACGTACACTTGAGCTACAAACGTCGTTTTGGGCTCGTTGGAATTTTCCTGAGCTCAAATTTATGAAACAAGATGAAAAAAATGAATTTTGAATGAAAAAAAAATAAAAACAAAAATTTTGAAAATTTCATTTTTTGCACCACGCTCGGTTAGGCTTAACTTTTTGGTATCACCGAGATTTCAAAAGCTTATAACTTTGTGTTGGACCGACGAAATTGGTTCAATTTCTCAGTCCCCCAAGATTTGATTATGATCTTGTGATGCAAATAATAAAATTTGGAAATTTTAAAAATTTTGGGCAAGTTATGGCCGTTCGCGCAATTCACCAGGCTCGATTGGGCTTATTTTTTTGACATCACCGAAATTCAAAAGGCTATAACTCAAAGACCCCAAAAGTTATCTCCATTATTTTTGACCTATCAGCAGCTGATTGTACACAAAATTGATACTGCAAAAGAAATTTTTCGGTTTTCTTTTGTTTTGGCCAAAATTTGACCCATTGAAATTTTTTGCACCACGCTCGATTAGGCTTAACTTTTTGACATCACCGAACTTTAAACGGCAATAACTCTTAGCGCATAAAAGTAAAAGAATTACTTTTGCTTTAAATAAAAGCCTACAACACCTGGTGTTCCCAGGCGGTCTCCCATCCAAGTACTAACCAGGCCCAATGTTGCTTAATCTCGGTGATCGGACGAGAACCGTTGCATTCAACATGGTATGGTCGTAGGCATTTGAGTTACTCCGCTTTCATTTATATCCTTACTAGCTTATGTCTATGTACATTACTTTTAAAACACTCGCCCTCGCGCGAGAGTAAAAATATGCTCTTATACCATGTAAAATTTTGCACGCTCACGTTTAATTTATGCATTTCAAACAAAATACTGAAAATTGACATTGTTTGGAATTTTTTTGGCCCAATGTGTTTTATGGCCAAATCAGCTGGTCAAAACCTATGGAGCGTGTACAAGGTGCCTTGAATGACCACCTGTGGCATGATAGCCGCACATCCACTGTAAGTGGCATATGATTGAATACCAGCCAGGATACTGTTAGTTGCTTTTAGCCTAATTGTTGTGATAAACTTATTAAATAGGTAAGTATTCAAATCTATTTGATAAGTTTTCTTTGAATGCACTCTGCGACAGCGGAGGGCAGCCCAATTCTCTTGAAAAATGCAAGAAAAAAAATTGCACTAACAAGTTAGCTTTTAGGCCGATTTTCGTCCAAAATGGCCGAAATTCGGGTCCCCCCAAATTTTCAACTGATGATTACTCCACGTACACTTGAGCTACAAACGTCGTTTTGGGCTCGTTGGAATTGTCCTGAGCTCAAATTTATGAAACAAGATGAAAAAATGAACTTTGAACGAAAAAAAAACAAAAATTTTGAAAATTTCATTTTTTGCACCACGCTCGATTAGGCTTAACTTTTTGGTATCACCGAGATTTCAAAAGCTTATAACTTTGTGTTGGACCGACGAAATATGTTCATTTTCTCAGTCCCCCAAGATTTGACTATGATCTTGTGATCCAAATAATAAAATTTGGAAATTTTAAAATTTTTGGGCAAGTTATGGCCGTTCGCGCAGTTCACCAGGCTCGAGTGGGCTTATTTTTTTGACATCACCGAAATTCAAAAGGCTCTAACTCAAAGACCCCAAAAGTTATCTCCATTATTTTTGACCTATCAGCAGCTGATTGTACACAAAATTGATACTGCAAAAGAAATTTTTCGGTTTTCCTTTGTTTTGGCCAAAATTTGACCCATTGAAAATTTTTGCACCACGCTCGATTAGGCTTAACTTTTTGACATCACCGAACTTTAAACAGCAATAACTCTTAGCGCATAAAAGTAAAAGAATTACTTTTGCTTTAAATAAAAGCCTACATTACCTGGTGTTCCCAGGCGGTCTCCCATCCAAGTACTAACCAGGCCCAATGTTGCTTAACTTCGGTGATCGGACGAGATCCGTTGCATTCAACATGGTATGGTCGTAGGCATTTGAGTTACTCCGCTTTCATTTATATCCTTATTAGCTTATGTCTATGTACATTACTTTTAAAACACTCGCCCTCGCGCGAGAGTAAAGATATGCTCTTATACCATGTAAAATTTTGCACGCTCACGTTTAATTTATGCATTTCAAACAAAATACTGAAAATTGACATTGTTTAGAATTTTTTTGGCCCAATGTGTTTTATGGCCAAATCAGCTGGTCAAAACCTATGGAGCGTGTACAAGGTGCCTTGAATGACCATCTATGGCATGATAGCCGCACATCCACTGTAAGTGGCATATGATTGAATACCAGCCAGTTGCTTTTAGCCTAATTTTTGTGATAAACTTATTAAATAGGTAAGTATTCAAATCTATTTGATAAGTTTTCTTTGTATGCACTCTGCGACAGCGGAGGGCAGCTCAATTCTCTTGAAAAATGCAAGAAAAAAATTGCACTGATTTAAAAGTTAGCTTTTAGGCCGATTTTCGTCCAAAATGGCCGAAATTCGGGTCCCCCCAAAATTTTAACTGATGATTACTCCACGTACACTTGAGCTACAAACGTCGTTTTGGGCTAGTTGGAATTGTCCTGAGCTCAAATTTATGAAACAAGATGAAAAAAATGAACTTTGAACGGAAAAAAACAAAAATTTTGAAAATTTCATTTTTTGCACCACGCTCGATTAGGCTTAACTTTTTGGTATCACCGAGATTTCAAAAGCTTATAACTTTGTGTTGGACCGACGAAATTGGTTCATTTTCTCAGTCCCCCAAGATTCGACTATGATCTTGTGATCCAAATAATAAAATTTGGAAATTTTAAAATTTTTGGGCAAGTTATGGCCGTTCGCGCAATTCACCAGGCTCGATTGGGCTTATTTTTTTGACATCACCGAAATTCAAAAGGCTATAACTCAAAGACCTCAAAAGTTATCTCCATTATTTTTGAGCTATCAGCAGCTGATTGTACACAAAATTGATACTGCAAAAGAAATTTTTCGGTTTTCTTTTGTTTTGGCCAAAATTTGACCCATTGAAAATTTTTGCAACACGCTCGATTAGGCTTAACTTTTTGACATCACCGAAATTTAAACAGCAATAACTCTTAGCGCATAAAAGTAAAAGAATTACTTTTGCTTTAAATAAAAGCCTACAACACCTGGTGTTCCCAGGCGGTCTCCCATCCAAGTACTAACCAGGCCCAATGTTGCTTAACTTCGGTGATCGGACGAGAACCGGTGCATTCAACATGGTATGGTCGTAGGCATTTGAGTTACTCCGCTTTCATCTATATCCTTACTAGCTTATGTCTATGTATATTACTTTTAAAACACTCGCCCTCGCGCGAGAGTAAAAATATGCTCTTATACCATGTAAAATTTTGCACGCTCACGTTATAATTTATACATTTCAAACAAAATACTGAAAATTGACATTGTTTGGAATTTTTTTGGCCCAATGTGTTTTATGGCCAAATCAGCTGGTCAAAACCTATGGAGCGTGTACAAGGTGCCTTGAATGACCATCTATGGCATGATAGCCGCACATCCACTGTAAGTGGCATATGATTGAATACCAGCAAGGATACTGTCAGTTGCTTTTAGCCTAATTGTTGTGATAAACTTATTAAATAGGTAAGTATTCAAATCTATTTGATAAGTTTTCTTTGAATGCACTCTGCGACAGCGGAGGGCAGCCCAATTCTCTTGAAAAATGCAAGAAAACAAATTGCACTAACTTAAAAGTTAGCTTTTAGGCCGATTTTCGTCCAAAATGGCCGAAATTCGGGTCCCCCCAAATTTCCAACTGATGATTACTCCACGTAAACTTGAGCTACAAACGTCGTTTTGGGCTCGTTGGAATTTTCCTATGCTCAAATTTATGAAACGAGATGAAAAAAATGAACTTTGGAAGAAGAAAAAACAAAAATTTTGAAAATTTCATTTTTTGCACCATGCTCGATTAGGCTTAACTTTTTGACATCACCGAACTTTAAACAGCAATAACTCTTAGCGCATAAAAGTAAAAGAACTACTTTTGCTTTAAATAAAAGCCTACAACACCTGGTGTTCCCAGGCGGTCTCCCATCCAAGTACTAACCAGGCCCAATGTTGCTTAACTTCGGTGATCGGACGAGAACCGGTGCATTCAACATGGTATGGTCGTAGGCATTTGAGTTACTCCGCTTTCATTTATATCCTTACTAGCTTATGTCTATGTACATTACTTTTAAAACACTCGCCCTCTCGCGAGAGTATAAATAAGCTCTTATACCATGTAAAATTTTGCACGCTCACGTTATAATTTATGCATTTCAAACAAAATACTGAAAATTGACATTGTTTGGAATTTTTTTGGCCCAATGTGTTTTATGGCCAAATCAGCTGGTCAAAACCTAT
The DNA here is from genome assembly GCF_963678635.1 of Symsagittifera roscoffensis. Taxonomy (NCBI): domain Eukaryota; kingdom Metazoa; phylum Xenacoelomorpha; order Acoela; family Convolutidae; genus Symsagittifera; species Symsagittifera roscoffensis. The sequence continues at coordinate 33,857,485 of NC_087067.1, read as the reverse complement.
GGAGCGTGTACAAGGTGCCTTGAATGACCATCTATGGCATGATAGCCGCACATCCACTGTAAGTGGCATATGATTGAATACCAGCCAGGATACTGTCAGTTGCTTTTAGCCTAATTGTTGTGATAAACTTATTAAATAGGTAAGGATTCAAATCTATTTGATAAGTTTTCTTTGAATGCCACTCTGCGTCAGCGGAGGGCAGCCCAATTCTCTTGAAAAATGCAAGAAAAAAAATTGCACTAACGTAAAAGTTAGCTTTTAGGCCGATTTTCGTCCAAAATGGCCGAAATTCGGGTCCCCCAAATTTTCAACTGATGATTACTCCACGTACACTTGAGCTACAAACGTCGTTTTGGGCTCGTTGGAATTGTCCTGAGCTCAAATTTATGAAACGAGATGAAAAAAATGAACTTTGAACGAAAAAAAAAACAAAAATTTTGAAAATTTCATTTTTTGCACCACGCTCGATTAGGCTTAACTTTTTGACATCACCGAACTTTAAACAGCAATAACTCTTATCGCATAAAAGTAAAAGAATTACTTTTGCTTTAAATAAAAGCCTACAACACCTGGTGTTCCCAGGCGGTCTCCCATCCAAGTACTAACCAGGCCCAATGTTGCTTAACTTCGGTGATCGGACGAGAACCGGTGCATTCAACATGGTATGGTCGTAGGCATTTGAGTTACTCCGCTTTCATTTATATCCTTACTAGCTTATGTCTATGTACATTACTTTTAAAAGACTCGCCCTCGCGCGAGAGTAAAAATATGCTCTTATACCATGTAAAATTTTTCCCGCTCACGTTATAATTTATGCATTTCAAACAAAATACTGAAAATTGACATTGTTTGGAATTTTTTTGGCCCAATGTGTTTTATGGCCAAATCAGCTGGTCAAAACCTATGGAGCGTGTACAAGGTGCCTTGAATGACCATCTATGGCATGATAGCCGCACATCCACTGTAAGTGGCATATGATTGAATACCAGCCAGGATACTGTCAGTTGCTTTTAGCCTAATTGTTGTGATAAACTTATTAAATAGGTAAGTATTCAAATCTATTTGATAAGTTTTCTTTGAATGCACTCTGCGACAGCGGAAGGCAGCCCAATTCTCTTGAAAAATGCAAGAAAAAAAATTGCACTAACTTGAAAGTTAGCTTTTAGGCCGATTTTCGTCCAAAATGGCCGAAATTCGGGTCCCCCAAATTTTCAACTGATGATTACTCCACGTACACTTGAGCTACAAACGTCGTTTTGGGCTCGTTGGAATTGTCCTGAGCTCAAATTTATGAAAAGAGATGAAAAAAATGAACTTTGAACGAAAAAAAAAAACTAAAATTTTGAAAATTTCATTTTTTGCACCATATTCGATTAGGCTTAACTTTTTGGTATCACCGAGATTTCAAGCTTATAACTTTGTGTTGGACTGTCGAAATTGGTTCAGTTTCTCAGTCCCCCAAGATTTGACTATGATCTTGTGATCCAAATAATAAAATTTGCAAATTTTAAAATTTTTGGGCAAGTTATGGCCGTTCGCGCAATTCACCAGGCTCGATTGGGCTTATTTTTTTGACATCACCGAAATTCAAAAGGCTATAACTCAAAGACCCTAAAAGTTATCTCCATTTTTTTGACCTATCAGCAGCTGATTGTACACAAAATTGATACTGCAAAAAAAATTTTTCGGTTTTCTTTTGTTGTGGCCAAAATTTGACCCATTGAAAATTTTTGCACCACGCTCGATTAGGCTTAACTTTTTGACATCACCGAATTTTAAACAGCAATAACTCTTAGCGCATAAAAGTAAAAGAATTACTTTTGCTTTAAATAAAAGCCTACAACACCTGGTGTTCCCAGGCGGTCTCCCATCCAAGTACTAACCCGGCCCAATGTTGCTTAACTTCGGTGATCGGACGAGAACCGGTGCATTCAACATGGTATGGTCGTAGGCATATGAGTTACTCCGCTTTCATTTATATCCTTACTAGCTTATGTCTATGTACATTACTTTTAAAACACTCGCCCTCGCGCGAGAGTAAAAATATGCTCTTATATCATGTAAAATTTTGCACGCTCACGTTATAATTTATGCATTTCAAACAAAATACTGAAAATTGACATTGTTCGGAATTTTTTTGGCCCAATGTGTTTTATGGCCAAATCAGCTGGTCAAAACCTATGGAGCGTGTACAAGGTGCCTTGAATGACCATCTATGGCATGATAGCCGCACATCTACTAAAAGTGGCATATGATTGAATACCAGCCAGGATACTGTCAGTTGCTTTTAGCCTAATTGTTGTGATAAACTTATTAAATAGGTAAGTATTCAAATCTATTTGATAAGTTTTCTTTGAATGCACTCTGCGACAGCGGAGGGCAGCCCAATTCTCTTGAAAAATGCAAGAAAAAAAATGCACTAACTTAAAAGTTAGCTTTTAGGCATATTTTCGTCCAAAATGGCCGAAATTCGGGTCCCCCCAAATTTTTAACTGATGATTACTCCACGTACACTTGAGCTACAAACGTCGTTTTGGGCTCGTTGGAATTGTCCTGAGCTCAAATTTATGAAACAAGATGAAAAAATGAACTTTGAACAAAAAAAAAACAAAAATTTTGAAAATTTCATTTTTTGCACCACGCTCGATTAGGCTTAACTTTTTGACATCACCGAACTTTAAACAGCAATAACTCTTAGCGCATAAAAGTAAAAGAATTACTTTTGCTTTAAATAAAAGCCTACAACACCTGGTGTTCCCAGGCGGTCTCCCATCCAAGTACTAACCAGGCCTAATGTTGCTTAACTTCGGTGATCGGACGAGAACCGGTGCATTCAACATGGTATGGTCGTAGGCATTTGAGTTACTCCGCTTTCATTTATATCCTTACTAGCTTATGTCTATGTACATTACTTTTAAAACACTCGCCCTCGCGCGAGAGTAAAAATATGCTCTTATACCATGTAAAATTTTGCACGCTCACGTTATAATTTATGCATTTCAAACAAAATACTGAAAATTGACATTGTTTGGAATTTTTTTGGCCCAATGTGTTTTATGGCCAAATCAGCTGGTTAAAACCTATGGAGCGTGTACAAGGTGCCTTGAATGACCATCTATGGCATGATAGCCGCACATCCACTGTAAGTGGCATATGATTGAATACCAGCCAGGATACTGTCAGTTGCTTTTAGCCTAATTGTTGTGATAAACTTATTAAATAGGTAAGTATTCAAATCTATTTGATAAGTTTTCTTTGAATGCACTCTGCGACAGTGAAGGGCAGCCCAATTCTCTTAAAAAATGCAAGAAAAAAAATTGCACTAACTTAAAAGTTAGCTTTTAGGCCGATTTTCGTCGAAAATGGCCGAAATTCGGATCCCCCCAAATTTTCAACTGATGATTACTCCACGTACACTTGAGCTACAAACGTCGTTTTGGGCTCGTTGGAATTGTCCTGAGCTCAAATTTATGAAACAAGATGAAAAAATGAACTTTGAACAAAAAAAAACAAAAATTTTGAAAATTTCATTTTTTGCACCACGCTCGATTAGGCTTAACTTTTTGACATCACCGAACTTTAAACAGCAATAACTCTTAGCGCATAAAAGTAAAAGAATTACTTTTGCTTTAAATAAAAGCCTACAACACCTGGTGTTCCCAGGCGGTCTCCCATCCAAGTACTAACCAGGCCTAATGTTGCTTAACTTCGGTGATCGGACGAGAACCGGTGCATTCAACATGGTATGGTCGTAGGCATTTGAGTTACTCCGCTTTCATTTATATCCTTACTAGCTTATGTCTATGTACATTACTTTTAAAACACTCGCCCTCGCGCGAGAGTAAAAATATGCTCTTATACCATGTAAAATTTTGCACGCTCACGTTATAATTTATGCAATTCAAACAAAATACTGAAAATTGACATTGTTTGGATTTTTTTGGCCCAATGTGTTTTATGGCCAAATCAGCTGGTTAAAACCTATGGAGCGTGTACAAGGTGCCTTGAATGACCATCTATGGCATGATAGCCGCACATCCACTGTAAGTGGCATATGATTGAATACCAGCCAGGATACTGTCAGTTGCTTTTAGCCTAATTGTTGTGATAAACTTATTAAATAGGTAAGTATTCAAATCTATTTGATAAGTTTTCTTTGAATGCACTCTGCGACAGTGAAGGGCAGCCCAATTCTCTTGAAAAATGCAAGAAAAAAAATTGCATTAACGTAAAAGTTAGCTTTTAGGCCGATTTTCGTCCAAAATGGCCGAAATTCGGATCCCCCCAAATTTTCAACTGATGATTACTCCACGTACACTTGAGCTACAAACGTCGTTTTGGGCTCGTTGGAATTGTCCTGAGCTCAAATTTATGAAACAAGATGAAAAAATGAACTTTGAACAAAAAAAAACAAAAATTTTGAAAATTTCATTTTTTGCACCACGCTCGATTAGGCTTAACTTTTTGACATCACCGAATTTTAAACAGCAATAACTCTTAGCGCATAAAAGTAAAAGAATTACTTTTGCTTTAAATAAAAGCCTACAACACCTGGTGTTCCCAGGCGGTCTCCCATCCAAGTACTAACCAGGCCCAATGTTGCTTAACTTCGGTGATCGGACGAGAACCGGTGCATTCAACATGGTATGGTCGTAGGCATTTGAGTTACTCCGCTTTCATTTATATCCTTACTAGCTTATGTCTATGTACATTACTTTTAAAACACTCGCCCTCGCGCGAGAGTAAAAATATGCTCTTATACCATGTAAAATTTTGCACGCTCACGTTATAATTTATGCATTTCAAACAAAATACTGAAAATTGACATTGTTTGGATTTTTTTGGCCCAATGTGTTTTATGGCCAAATCAGCTGGTTAAAACCTATGGAGCGTGTACAAGGTGCCTTGAATGACCATCTATGGCATGATAGCCGCACATCCACTGTAAGTGGCATATGATTGAATACCAGCCAGGATACTGTCAGTTGCTTTTAGCCTAATTGTTGTGATAAACTTATTAAATAGGTAAGTATTCAAATCTATTTGATAAGTTTTCTTTGAATGCACTCTGCGACAGCGGAGGGCAGCCCAATTCTCTTGAAAAATGCAAGATCGGACGAGAACTTGCATTTTTCGGACGAGAACCGGTGCATTCAACATGGTATGGTCGTAGGCATTTGAGTTACTCCGCTTTCATTTATATCCTTACTAGCTTATGTCTATGTACATTACTTTTAAAACACTCGCCCTCGCGCGAGAGTAAAAAAATGCTCTTATACCATGTAAAATTTTGCACGCTCACGTTATAATTTATGCATTTCAAACAAAATACTGAAAATTGACATTGTTTGGAACTTTTTTGGCCCAATGTGTTTTATGGCCAAATCAGCTGGTCAAAACCTATGAAGCGTGTACAAGGTGCCTTGAATGACCATCTATGGCATGATAGCCGCACATCCACTGTAAGTGGCATATGATTGAATACCAGCCAGGATACTGTCAGTTGCTTTTAGCCTAATTGTTGTGATAAACTTATTAAATAGGTAAGTATTCAAATCTATTTGATAACTTTTCTTTGAATGCACTCTGCGACAGCGGAGGGCAGCCCAATTCTCTTGAAAAATGCAAGAAAAAAAATTGCACTAACTTAAAAGTTAGCTTTTAGGCCGATTTTCGTCCAAAATGGCCGAAATTCGGGTCCCCCCAGATTTTCAACTGATGATTACTCCACGTAAACTTGAGCTACAAACGTCGTTTTGGGCTCGTTGGAATTGTCCTGAGCTCATATTTATGAAACAAGATGAAAAAAATGAACTTTGAACGAAAAAAAAACAAAAATTTTGAAAATTTCTTTTTTTGCACCACGCTCGATTAGGCTTAACTTTTTGGTATCACCGAGATTTCAAAAGCTTATAACTTTGTGTTGGACCGACAAAATTGATTCATTTTCTCAGTCCCCCAAGATTTGATTATGATCTTGTGATCCAAATAATAAAATATGGAAATTTTAAAATTTTTGGGCAAGTTATGGCCGTTCGCGCAATTCACCAGGCTCGATTGGGCTTATTTTTTTGACATCACCGAAATTCAAAAGGCTATAACTCAAAGACCCCAAAAGTTATCTCCATTTTTTTTGACCTATCAGCAGCTGATTGTACACAAAATTGATACTGCAAAAAAAATTTTTCGGTTTTCTTTTGCTTTGGCCAAAATTTGACCCATTGAAAATTTTTGCACCACGCTCGATTAGGCTTAACTTTTTGACATCACCGAACTTTAAACAGCAATAACTCTTAGCGCATAAAAGTAAAAGAATTACTTTTGCTTTAAATAAAAGCCTACAACACCTGGTGTTCCCAGGCGGTCTCCCATCCAAGTACTAACCAGGCCCAATGTTGCTTAACTTCGGTGATCGGACGAGAACCGGTGCATTCAATGGTATGGTCGTAGGCATTTGAGTTACTCCGCTTTCATTTATATCCTTACTAGCTTATGTCTATGTACATTACTTTTAAAACACTCGCCCTCGCGCGAGAGTAAAAAAATGCTCTTATACCATGTAAAATTTTGCACGCTCACGTTATAATTTATGCATTTCAAACAAAATACTGAAAATTGACATTGTTTGGAACTTTTTTGGCCCAATGTGTTTTATGGCCAAATCAGCTGGTCAAAACCTATGGAGCGTGTACAAGGTGCCTTTAATGACCATCTATGGCATGATAGCCGCACATCCACTGTAAGTGGCATATGATTGAATACCAGCCAGGATACTGTCAGTTGCTTTTAGCCTAATTGTTGTGATAAACTTATTAAATAGGTAAGTATTCAAATCTATTTGATAAGTTTTCTTTGAATGCACTCTGCGACAGTGAAGGGCAGCCCAATTCTCTTGAAAAATGCAAGAAAAAATATTGCACTAACTTAAAAGTTAGCTTTTAGGCCGATTTTCGTCCAAAATGGCCGAAATTCGGGTCCCCCCAAATTTTCAACTGATGATTACTCCACGTAAACTTGAGCTACAAACGTCGTTTTGGGCTCGTTGGAATTGTCCTGAGCTCATATTTATGAAACAAGATGAAAAAAATGAACTTTGAACGAAAAAAAAAACAAAAATTTTGAAAATTTCATTTTTTGCACCACGCTCGATTAGGGTTAACTTTTTGGTATCACCGAGATTTCAAAAGCTTATAACTTTGTGTTGGACCGACAAAATTGGTTCATTTTCTCAGTCCCCCAAGATTTGATTATGATCTTGTGATCCAAATAATAAAATTTGGAAATTTTAAAATTTTTGGGCAAGTTATGGCCGTTCGCGCAATTCACCAGGCTCGATTGGGCTTATTTTTTTGACATCACCGAAATTCAAAAGGCTATAACTCAAAGACCCGAAAAGTTATCTCCAATTTTTTTGACCTATCAGCAGCTGATTGTACACAAAATTGATACTGCAAAAGAAATTTTTCGGTTTTCTTTTGTTTTGGCCAAAATTTGACCCATTGAAAATTTTTGCACCACGCTCGATTAGGCTTAACTTTTTGACATCACCGAACTTTAAACAGCAATAACTCTTAGCGCATAAAAGTAAAAGAATTACTTTAGCTTTAAATAAAAGCCTACAACACCTGGTGTTCCCAGGCGGTCTCCCATCCAAGTACTAACCAGGCCCAATGTTGCTTAACTTCGGTGATCGGACGAGAACCGGTGCATTCAATGGTATGGTCGTAGGCATTTGAGTTACTCCGCTTTCATTTATATCCTTACTAGCTTATGTCTATGTACATTACTTTTAAAACACTCGCCCTCGCGCGAGAGTAAAAATATGCTCTTATACCATGTAAAATTTTGCACGCTCACGTTATAATTTATGCATTTCAAACAAAATACTGAAAATTGACATTGTTTGGAATTTTTTTGGCCCAATGTGTTTTATGGCCAAATCAGCTGGTCAAAACCTATGGAGCGTGTACAAGGTGCCTTGAATGACCATCTATGGCATGATAGCCGCACATCCACTGTAAGTGGCATATGATTGAATACCAGTCAGGATACTGTCAGTTGCTTTTAGCCTAATTGTTGTGATAAACTTATTAAATAGGTAAGTATTCAAATCTATTTGATAAGTTTTCTTTGAATGCACTCTGCGACAGCGGAGGGCAGCCCAATTCTCTTGAAAAATGCAAGAAAAAAAATTGCACTAACGTAAAAGTTAGCTTTTAGGCCGATTTTCGTCCAAAATGGCCGAAATTCGGGTCCCCCCAAATTTTCAACTGATGATTACTCCACATACACTTGAGCTACAAACGTCGTTTTGGGCTCGTTGGAATTGTCCTGAGCTCATATTTATGAAACGAGATGAAAAAATGAACTTTGAACGAAAAAAAAAACAAAAATTTTGAAAATTTCATTTTTTGCACCACGCTCGATTAGGCTTATTTTTTTGGTATCACCGAGATTTCAAAAGCTTATAACTTTGTGTTGGACCGACGAAATTGGTTCATTTTCTCAGTCCCCCAAGATTTGACTATGATCTTGTGATCCAAATAATAAAATTTGGAAATTTTAAAATTTTTGGGCAAGTTATGGCCGTTCGCGCAATTCACCAGGCTCGATTGGGCTTATTTTTTTGACATCACCGAAATTCAAAAGGCTATAACTCAAAGACCCCAAAAGTTATCTCCATTTTTTTGACCTATCAGCAGCTGATTGTACACAAAATTGATACTGCAAAAGAAATTTTTCGGTTTTCTTTTGTTTTGGCCAAAATTTGACCCATTGAAAATTTTTGCACCACGCTCGATTAGGCTTAACTTTTTGACATCACCGAACTTTAAACAGCAATAACTCTTAGCGCATAAAAGTAAAAGAATTACTTTCGCTTTAAATAAAAGCCTACAACACCTGGTGTTCCCAGGCGGTCTCCCATCCAAGTACTTACCAGGCCCAATGTTGCTTAACTTCGGTGATCGGACGAGAACCGGTGCATTCAACATGGTATGGTCGTAGGCATTTGAGTTACTCCGCTTTCATTTATATCCTTACTAGCTTATGTCTATGTACATTACTTTTAAAACACTCGCCCTCGCGCGAGAGTAAAAATATGCTCTTATACCATGTAAAATTTTGCACGCTCACGTTATAATTTATGCATTTCAAACAAAATACTGAAAATTGACATTGTTTGGAATTTTTTTGGCCCAATGTGTTTTATGGCCAAATCAGCTGGTCAAAACCTATGGAGCGTGTACAAGGTGCCTTGAATGACCATCTATGGCATGATAGCCGCACATCTACTGTAAGTGGCATATGATTGAATACCAGCCAGGGTACTGTCAGTTGCTTTTAGCCTAATTGTTGTGATAAACTTATTAAATAGGTAAGTATTCAAATCTATTTGATAAGTTTTCTTTTAATGCACTCTGCGACAGCGGAGGGCAGCCCAATTCTCTTGAAAAATGCAAGAAAAAAAATTGCACTAACTTAAAAGTTAGCTTTTAGGCCGATTTTCGTCCAAAATGTCCGAAATTCGTGTCCCCCCAAATTTTCAACTGATGATTACTCCACGTACACTTGAGCTACAAACGTCGTTTTGGGCTCGTTGGAATTTTCCTGAGCTCAAATTTATGAAACAAGATGAAAAAAATGAACTTTGAACAAAAAAAAAACAAAAATTTTGAAAATTTCATTTTTTGCACCACAATCGATTAGGCTTAACTTTTTGGTATCACCGAGATTTCAAAAGCTTATAACTTTGTGTTGGACCGACGAAATTGGTTCATTTTCTCAGTCCCCCAAGATTTGACTATGATCTTGTGATCCAAATAATAAAATTTGGAAATTTTAAAATTTTTGGGCAAGTTATGGCCGTTCGCGCAATTCACCAGGCTCGATTGGGCTTATTTTTTTGACATCACCGAAATTCAAAAGGCTATAACTCAAAGACCCCAAAAGTTATCTCCATTTTTTTGACCTATCAGCAGCTGATTGTACACAAAATTGATACTGCAAAAGAAATTTTTCGGTTTTCTTTTGTTTTGGCCAAAATTTGACCTATTGAAAATTTTTGCACCACGCTCGATTAGGCTTAACTTTTTGACATCACCGAACTTTAAACAGCAATAACTCTTAGCGCATAAAAGTAAAAGAATTACTTTTGCTTTAAATAAAAGCCTACAACACCTGGTGTTCCCAGGCGGTCTCCCATCCAAGTACTTACCAGGCCCAATGTTGCTTAACTTCGGTGATCGGACGAGAACCGGTGCATTCAACATGGTATGGTCGTAGGCATTTGAGTTACTCCGCTTTCATTTATATCCTTACTAGCTTATGTCTATGTACATTACTTTTAAAACACTCGCCCTTGCGCGAGAGTAAAAATATGCTCTTATACCATGTAAAATTTTGCACGCTCACGTTATAATTTATGCATTTCAAACAAAATACTGAAAATTGACATTGTTTGGAATTTTTTTGGCCCAATGTGTTTTATGGCCAAATCAGCTGGTCAAAACCTATGGAGCGTGTACAAGGTGCCTTGAATGACCATCTATGGCATGATAGCCGCACATCTACTGTAAGTGGCATATGATTGAATACCAGCCAGGGTACTGTCAGTTGCTTTTAGCCTAATTGTTGTGATAAACTTATTAAATAGGTAAGTATTCAAATCTATTTGATAAGTTTTCTTTTAATGCACTCTGCGACAGCGGAGGGCAGCCCAATTCTCTTGAAAAATGCAAGAAAAAAAATTGCACTAACTTAAAAGTTAGCTTTTAGGCCGATTTTCGTCCAAAATGTCCGAAATTCGTGTTCCCCCAAATTTTCAACTGATGATTACTCCACGTACACTTGAGCTACAAACGTCGTTTTGGGCTCGTTGGAATTTTCCTGAGCTCAAATTTATGAAACAAGATGAAAAAAATGAACTTTGAACAAAAAAAAACAAAAATTTTGAAAATTTCATTTTTTGCACCACGCTCGATTAGGCTTAACTTTTTGGTATCACCGAGATTTCAAAAGATCTCCATTTTTTTGACCTATCAGCAGCTGATTGTACACAAAATTGATACTGCAAAAGAAATTTTTCGGTTTTCTTTTGTTTTGGCCAAAATTTGACCTATTGAAAATTTTTGCACCACGCTCGATTAGGCTTAACTTTTTGACATCACCGAACTTTAAACAGCAATAACTCTTAGCGCATAAAAGTAAAAGAAATACTTTTGCTTTAAATAAAAGCCTACAACACCTGGTGTTCCCAGGCGGTCTCCCATCCAAGTACTTACCAGGCCCAATGTTGCTTAACTTCGGTGATCGGACGAGAACCGGTGCATTCAACATGGTATGGTCGTAGGCATTTGAGTTACTCCGCTTTCATTTATATCCTTACTAGCTTATGTCTATGTACATTACTTTTAAAACACTCGCCCTCGCGCGAGAGTAAAAATATGCTCTTATACCATGTAAAATTTTGCACGCTCACGATATAATTTATGCATTTCAAACAAAATACTGAAAATTGACATTGTTTGGAATTTTTTTGGCCCATTGTGTTTTATGGCCAAATCAGCTGGTCAAAACCTATGGAGCGTGTACAAGGTGCCTTGAATGCCCATCTATGGTATGATAGCCGCACATCTACTGTAAGTGGCATATGATTGAATACCAGCCAGGGTACTGTCAGTTGCTTTTAGCCTAATTGTTGTGATAAACTTATTAAATAGGTAAGTATTCAAATCTATTTGATAAGTTTTCTTTTAATGCACTCTGCGACAGCGGAGGGCAGCCCAATTCTCTTGAAAAATTCAAGAAAAAAAATGGCACTAACTTAAAAGTTAGCTTTTAGGCCGATTTTCGTCCAAAATGGCCGAAATTCGGGTCCCCCCAAATTTTCAACTGATGATTACCCCACGTATACTTGAGCTACAAACGTCGTTTTGGGCTCGTTGGAATTTTCCTGAGCTCAAATTTATGAAACGAGATGAAAAAAATGAACTTTGAACAAAAGAAAACAAAAATTTTGAAAATTTCATTTTTTGCACCACGCTCGATTAGGCTTAACTTTTTGGTATCACCGAGATTTCAAAAGCTTATAACTTTGTGTTGGAAAGACTAAATTGGTTCATTTTCTCAGTGCCCAAGATTTGACTATGATCTTGTGATCCAAATAATTAAATTTGGAAATTTTAAAATTTTTGGGCAAGTTATGGCCGTTCGCGCAATTCACCAGGCTCGATTGGGCTTATTTTTTTGACATCACCGAAATTCAAAAGGCTATAACTCAAAGACCCCAAAAGTTATCTCCATTATTTTTGACCTATCAGCAGCTGATTGTACACAAAATTGATACTGCAAAAGAAATTTTTCGGTTTTCTTTTGTTTTGGCCAAAATTTGACCCATTGAAAATTTTTGCACCACGCTCGATTAGGCTTAACTTTTTGACATCACCGAACTTTAAACAGCAATAACTCTTAGCGCATAAAAGTGAAAAAATTACTTTTGCTTTAAATAAAAGCCTACAACACCTGGTGTTCCCAGGCGTTCTCCCATCCAAGTACTAACCAGGCCCAATGTTGCTTAACTTCGGTGATCGGACGAGAACCGGTGCATTCAACATGGTATGGTCGTAGGCATTTGAGTTACTCCGCTTTCATTTATATCCTTACTAGCTTATGTCTATGTACATTACTTTTAAAACACTCGCCCTCGCGCGAGAGTAAAAATATGCTCTTATACCATGTAAAATTTTGCACGCTCACGTTATAACTTATGCATTTCAAACAAAATACTGAAAATTGACATTGTTTGGAATTTTTTTGGCCCAATGTGTTTTATGGCCAAATCAGCTGGTCAAAACCTATGGAGCGTGTACAAGGTGCCTTGAATGACCATCTATGGCATGATAGCCGCACATCTACTGTAAGTGGCATATGATTGAATACCAGCCAGGATACTGTCAGTTGCTTTTAGCCTAATTGTTGTGATAAACTTATTAAATAGGTAAGTATTCAAATCTTTTTGATAAGTTTTCTTTTAATGCACTCTGCGACATTGGAGGGCAGCCCAATTCACTTGAAAAATGCAAGAAAAAAAAATGCACTAACTTAAAAGTTAGCTTTTAGGCCGATTTTCGTCCAAAATGGCCGAAATTCGGGTCCCCCCAAATTTTCAACTGATGATTACTCCACGTACACTTGAGCTACAAACGTCGTTTTGGGCTCGTTGGAATTGTCCTGAGCTCAAATTTATGAAACAAGATGAAAAAATGAACTTAGATCGAAAAAAAAAACAAAAATTTTGAAAATTTCATTTTTTGCACCACGCTCGATTAGGCTTAACTTTTTGGTATCACCGAGATTTCAAAAGCTTTTAACTTTGTGTTGGACCGACGAAATTGGTTCATTTTCTCAGTCCCCGAAGATTTGACTATGATATTGTGATCCAAATAATAAAATTTGGAAATTTTAAAATTTTTGGGCAAGTTATGGCCGTTCGCGCAATTCACCAGGCTCGATTGGGCTTATTTTTTTGACATCACCGAAATTCAAAAGGCTATAACTCAAAGACCCCAAAAGTTATCTCCATTTTTTTTGACCTATCAGCAGCTGATTGTACACAAAATTGATACTGAAAAAGAAATTTTTCGGTTTTCTTTTGTTTTGGCCAAAATTTGACCCATTGAAAATTTTTGCACCACGCTCGATTAGGCTTAACTTTTTGACATCACCGAATTTTAAACAGCAATAACTCTTAGCGCATAAAAGTAAAAGAATTACTTTTGCTTTAAATAAAAGCCTACAACACCTGGTGTTCCCAGGCGGTCTCCCATCCAAGTACTAACCAGGCCCAATGTTGCTTAACTTCGGTGATCGGACGAGAACCGGTGCATTCAACATGGTATGGTCGTAGGCATTTGAGTTACTCCGCTTTCATTTATATCCTTACTAGCTTATGTCTATGTACATTACTTTTAAAACACTCTTCCTCGCGCGAGAGTAAAAATATGCTCTGATACCATGTAAAATTTTCCACGCTCACGTTATAATTTATGCATTTCAAACAAAATACTGAAAATTGACATTGTTTGGAATTTTTTTGGCCCAATGTGTTTTATGGCCAAATCGGCTGGTCAAAACCTATGGAGCGTGTACAAGGTGCCTTGAATGACCATCTATGGCATGATAGCCGCACATCCACCGTAAGTGGCATATGATTGAATACCAGCCAGGATACTGTCAGTTGCTTTTAGCCTAATTGTTGTGATAAACTTATTAAATAGGTAAGTATTCAAATCTATTTGATAATTTTTTTTTGAATGCACTCTGCGACAGCGGAGGGCAGCCCAATTCTCTTGAAAAATGCAAGAAAAAAAATTGCACTAACGTAAAAGTTAGCTTTTAGGCCGATTTTCGTCCAAAATGGCCGAAATTCGGGTCCCCCCAAATTTTCAACTGATGATTACTCCACGTATACTTGAGCTACAAACGTCGTTTTGGGCTCGTTGGAATTTTCCTGAGCTCAAATTTATGAAACAAGATGAAAAAAATGAACTTTGAACAAAAAAAAACAAAAATTTTGAAAATTTCATTTTTTGCACCACGCTCGATTAGGCTTAACTTTTTGGTATCACCGAGATTTAAAAAGCTTATAACTTTGTGTTGGACCGACTAAATTGGTTCATTTTCTCAGTGCTCAAGATTTGACTATGATCTTGTGATCCAAATAATAAAATTTGGAAATTTTAAAATTTTTGGGCAAGTTATGGCCGTTCGCGCAATTCACCAGGCTCGATTGGGCTTATTTTTTTGACATCACCGAAATTCAAAAGGCTATAACTCAAAGACCCCAAAAGTTATCTCCATTATTTTTGACCTATCAGCAGCTGATTGTACACAAAATTGATACTGCGAAAGAAATTTTTCGGTTTTCTTTTGTTTTGGCCAAAATTTGACCCATTGAAAATTTTTGCACCACGCTCGATTAGGCTTAACTTTTTGACATCACCGAACTTTAAACAGCAATAACTCTTAGCGCATAAAAGTAAAAAAATTACTTTTGCTTTTAAAAAAAGCCTACAACACCTGGTGTTCCCAGGCGGTCTCCCATCCAAGTACTAACCAGGCCCAATGTTGCTTAACTTCGGTGATCGGACGAGAACCGGTGCATTCAACATGGTATGGTCGTAGGCATTTGAGTTACTCCGCTTTCATTTATATCCTTACTAGCTTATGTCTATGTACATTACTTTTAAAACACTCGCCCTCGCGCGAGAGTAAAAATATGCTCTTATACCATGTAAAATTTTCCACGCTCACGTTATAATTTATGCATTTCAAACAAAATACTGAAAATTGACATTGTTTGGAATTTTTTTGGCCCAATGTGTTTTATGGCCAAATCAGCTGGTCAAAACCTATGGAGCGTGTACAAGGTGCCTTGAATGACCATCTATGGCATGATAGCCGCACATCTACTGTAAGTGGCATATGATTGAATACCAGCCAGGATACTGTCTGTTGCTTTTAGCCTAATTGTTGTGATAAACTTATTAAATAGGTAAGTATTCAGATCTATTTGATAAGTTTTCTTTGAATGCACTCTGCGACAGCGGAGGGCAGCCCAATTCTCTTGAAAAATGCAAGAAAAAAAATTGCACTAACGTAAAAGTTAGCTTTTAGGCCGATTTTCGTCCAAAATGGCCGAAATTCGGGTCCCCCAAATTTTCAACTGATGATTACTCCACGTACACTTGAGCTACAAACGTCGTTTTGGGCTCGTTGGAATTGTCCTGAGCTCAAATTTATGAAACAAGATGAAAAAATGAACTTAGATCGAAAAAAAAAACAAAAATTTTGAAAATTTCATTTTTTGCACCACGCTCGATTAGGCTTAACTTTTTGGTATCACCGAGATTTCAAAAGCTTTTAACTTTGTGTTGGACCGACGAAATTGGTTCATTTTCTCAGTCCCCGAAGATTTGACTATGATATTGTGATCCAAATAATAAAATTTGGAAATTTTAAAATTTTTGGGCAAGTTATGGCCGTTCGCGCAATTCACCAGGCTCGATTGGGCTTATTTTTTTGACATCACCGAAATTCAAAAGGCTATAACTCAAAGACCCCAAAAGTTATCTCCATTTTTTTTGACCTATCAGCAGTTGATTGTACACAAAATTGATACTGAAAAAGAAATTTTTCGGTTTTCTTTTGTTTTGGCCAAAATTTGACCCATTGAAAATTTTTGCACCACGCTCGATTAGGCTTAACTTTTTGACATCACCGAATTTTAAACAGCAATAACTCTTAGCGCATAAAAGTAAAAGAATTACTTTTGCTTTAAATAAAAGCCTACAACACCTGGTGTTCCCAGGCGGTCTCCCATCCAAGTACTAACCAGGCCCAATGTTGCTTAACTTCGGTGATCGGACGAGAACCGGTGCATTCAACATGGTATGGTCGTAGGCATTTGAGTTACTCCGCTTTCATTTATATCCTTACTAGCTTATGTCTATGTACATTACTTTTAAAACACTCTTCCTCGCGCGAGAGTAAAAATATGCTCTGATACCATGTAAAATTTTCCACGCTCACGTTATAATTTATGCATTTCAAACAAAATACTGAAAATTGACATTGTTTGGAATTTTTTTGGCCCAATGTGTTTTATGGCCAAATCAGCTGGTCAAAACCTATGGAGCGTGTACAAGGTGCCTTGAATGACCATCTATGGCATGATAGCCGCACATCCACCGTAAGTGGCATATGATTGAATACCAGCCAGGATACTGTCAGTTGCTTTTAGCCTAATTGTTGTGATAAACTTATTAAATAGGTAAGTATTCAAATCTATTTGATAATTTTTTTTTGAATGCACTCTGCGACAGCGGAGGGCAGCCCAATTCTCTTGAAAAATGCAAGAAAAAAAATTGCACTAACGTAAAAGTTAGCTTTTAGGCCGATTTTCGTCCAAAATGGCCGAAATTCGGGTCCCTCCAAATTTTCAACTGATGATTACTCCACGTATACTTGAGCTACAAACGTCGTTTTGGGCTCGTTGGAATTTTCCTGAGCTCAAATTTATGAAACAAGATGAAAAAAATGAACTTTGGACAAAAAAAAACAAAAATTTTGAAAATTTCATTTTTTGCACCACGCTCGATTAGGCTTAACTTTTTGGTATCACCGAGATTTAAAAAGCTTATAACTTTGTGTTGGACCGACTAAATTGGTTCATTTTCTCAGTGCTCAAGATTTGACTATGATCTTGTGATCCAAATAATAAAATTTGGAAATTTTAAAATTTTTGGGCAAGTTATGGCCGTTCGCGCAATTCACCAGGCTCGATTGGGCTTATTTTTTTGACATCACCGAAATTCAAAAGGCTATAACTCAAAGACCCCAAAAGTTATCTCCATTATTTTTGACCTATCAGCAGCTGATTGTACACAAAATTGATACTGCAAAAGAAATTTTTCGGTTTTCTTTTGTTTTGGCCAAAATTTGACCCATTGAAAATTTTTGCACCACGCTCGATTAGGCTTAACTTTTTGACATCACCGAACTTTAAACAGCAATAACTCTTAGCGCATAAAAGTAAAAAAATTACTTTTGCTTTTTAAAAAAGCCTACAACACCTGGTGTTCCCAGGCGGTCTCCCATCCAAGTACTAACCAGGCCCAATGTTGCTTAACTTCGGTGATCGGACGAGAACCGGTGCATTCAACATGGTATGGTCGTAGGCATTTGAGTTACTCCGCTTTCATTTATATCCTTACTAGCTTATGTCTATGTACATTACTTTTAAAACACTCGCCCTCGCGCGAGAGTAAAAATATGCTCTTATACCATGTAAAATTTTCCACGCTCACGTTATAATTTATGCATTTCAAACAAAATACTGAAAATTGACATTGTTTGGAATTTTTTTGGCCCAATGTGTTTTATGGCCAAATCAGCTGGTCAAAACCTATGGAGCGTGTACAAGGTGCCTTGAATGACCATCTATGGCATGATAGCCGCACATCTACTGTAAGTGGCATATGATTGAATACCAGCCAGGATACTGTCTGTTGCTTTTAGCCTAATTGTTGTGATAAACTTATTAAATAGGTAAGTATTCAGATCTATTTGATAAGTTTTCTTTGAATGCACTCTGCGACAGCGGAGGGCAGCCCAATTCTCTTGAAAAATGCAAGAAAAAAAATTGCACTAACGTAAAAGTTAGCTTTTAGGCCGATTTTCGTCCAAAATGGCCGAAATTCGGGTCCCCCAAATTTTCAACTGATGATTACTCCACGTACACTTGAGCTACAAACGTCGTTTTGGGCTCGTTGGAATTTCCTGAGCTCAAATTTATGAAACGAGATGAAAAAAATGAACTTTGAACGAAAAAAAAAAAAAATTTGAAAATTTCATTTTTTGCACCACGCTCGATTAGGCTTAACTTTTTGGTATCACCGAGATTTCAAAAGCTTATAACTTTGTGTTGGACCGACGAAATTGGTTCATTTTCTCAGTCCCCCAAGCTTCGACTATGATCTTGTGATCCAAATAATAAAATTTGGAAATTTTAAAATTTTTGGGCAAGTTATGGCCGTTCGCGCAATTCACCAGGCTCGATTGGGCTTATTTTTTTGACATCACCGAAATTCAAAAGGCTATAACTCAAAGACCCCAAAAGTTATCTCCATTATTTTTGACCTATCAGCAGCTGATTGTACACAAAATTGATACTGCAAAAGAAATTTAAACAGCAATAACTCTTAGCGCATAAAAGTAAAAGAATTACTTTTGCTTTAAATAAAAGCCTACAACACCTGGTGTTCCCAGGCGGTCTCCCATCGAAGTACTAACCAGGCCCAATGTTGCTTA
Organism: Symsagittifera roscoffensis; assembly: GCF_963678635.1. Lineage (NCBI taxonomy): Eukaryota > Metazoa > Xenacoelomorpha > Acoela > Convolutidae > Symsagittifera > Symsagittifera roscoffensis. The sequence goes on along the minus strand of NC_087067.1, from coordinate 33,838,615 downwards.
ACTTCGCTGATCGGACGAGAACCGGTGCATTCAACATGGTATGGTCGTAGGCATTTGAGTTACTCCGCTTTCATTTATATCCTTACTAGCTTATGTCTATGTACATTACTTTTAAAACACTCGCCCTCGCGCGAGAGTAAAAATATGCTCTTATACCATGTAAAATTTTCCACGCTCACGTTATAACTTATGCATTTCAAACAAAATACTGAAAATTGACATTGTTTGGAATTTTTTTGGCCCAATGTGTTTTATGGCCAAATCAGCTGGTCAAAACCTATGGAGCGTGTACAAGGTGCCTTGAATGACCATCTATGGCATGATAGCCGCACATCCACTGTAAGTGGCATATGATTGAATACCAGCCAGGATACTGTCAGTTGCTTTTAGCCTAATTGTTGTGATAAACTTATTAAATAGGTAAGTATTCAAATCTAATTGATAAGTTTTCTTTGAATGCACTCTGCGACAGCGGAGGGCAGCCCAATTCTCTTGAAAAATGCAAGAAAAAAAATTGCACTAACTTAAATGTTAGCTTTTAGGCCGATTTTCGTCCAAAATGGCCGAAATTCGGGTCCCCCCAAATTTTCAACTGATGATTACTCCACGTACACTTGAGCTACAAACGTCGTTTTGGGCTCGTTGGAATTGTCCTGAGCTGAAATTTATGAAACGAGATGAAAAAAATGAACTTTGAACGAAAAAAAAAACAAAAATTTTGAAAATTTCTTTTTTTGCACCACGCTCGATTAGGCTTAACTTTTTGGTATCACCGAGATTTCAAAAGCTTATAACTTTGTGTTGGACCGACGAAATTGGTTCATTTTCTCAGTCCCCCAAGATTTGACTATGATCTTGTGATCCAAATAATAAAATTTGGAAACTTTAAAATTTTTGGGCAAGTTATCGCCGTTCGCGCAATTCACCAGGCTCTATTGGGCTTATTTTTTTGACATCACCGAAATTCAAAAGACTATAACTCAAAGACCCCAAAAGTTATCTCCATTATTTTTGACCTATCAGCAGCTGATTGTACACAAAATTGATACTGCAAAAGAAATTTTTCGGTTTTCTTTTGTTTTGGCCAAAATTTGACCCATTGAAAATTTTTGCACCACGCTCGATTAGGCTTAACTTTTTGACATCACCGAACTTTAAACAGCAATAACTCTTAGCGCATAAAAGTAAAAGAATTACTTTTGCTTTAAATAAAAGCCTAAACCACCTGGTGTTCCCAGACGGTCTCCCATCCAAGTACTAACCAGGCCCAATGTTGCTTAACTTCGGTGATCGGACGAGAAGCGGTGCATTCAATATGGTATGGTCGTAGGCATTTGAGTTACTCCGCTTTCATTTATATCCTTACTAGCTTATGTCTATGTACATTACTTTTAAAACATTCGCCCTCGCGCGAGAGTAAAAATATGCTCTTATACCATGTAAAATTTTGCACGCTCACGTTATAATTTATGCATTTCAAACAAAATACTGAAAATTGACATTGTTTGGAATTTTTTTGGCCCAATGTGTTTTATGGCCAAATCAGCTGGTCAAAACCTATGGAGCGTGTACAAGGTGCCTTGAATGACCATCTATGGCATGATAGCCGCACATCTACTGTAAGTGGCATATGATTGAATACCAGCCAGGATACTGTCAGTTGCTTTTAGCCTAATTGTTGTGATAAACTTATTAAATAGGTAAGTATTCAAATCTATTTGATAAGTTTTCTTTGAATGCACTCTGCGACAGCGGAGGGCAGCCCAATTCTCTTGAAAAATGCAAGAAAAAAAATTGCACTAACTTAAAAGTTAGCTTTTAGGCCGATTTTCGTCCAAAATGGCCGAAATTCGGGTCCCCCCAAATTTTCAACTGATGATTACTCCACGTACACTTGAGCTACAAACGTCGTTTTGGGCTCGTTGGAATTGTCCTGAGCTGAAATTTATGAAACGAGATGAAAAAAATGAACTTTGAACGAAAAAAAAAACAAAAATTTTGAAAATTTCATTTTTTGCACCACGCTCGATTAGGCTTAACTTTTTGGTATCACCGAGATTTCAAAAGCTTATAACTTTGTGTTGGACCGACGAAATTGGTTCATTTTCTCAGTCCCCCAAGATTTGACTATGATCTTGTGATCCAAATAAAAAAATTTGGAAATTTTAAAATTTTTGGGCAAGTTATGGCCGTTCGCGCAATTCACCAGGCTCGATTGGGCTTATTTTTTTGACATCACCGAAATTCAAAAGGCTATAACTCAAAGACCCCAAAAGTTATCTCCATTATTTTTGACCTATCAGCAGCTGATTGTACACAAAATTGATACTGCAAAAGAAATTTTTCGGTTTTTTTTGTTTTGGCCAAAATTTGACCCATTGAAAATTTTTGCACCACGCCCGATTAGGCTTAACTTTTTGACATCACCGAACTTTAAACAGCAATAACTCTTAGCGCATAAAAGTAAAAGAATTACTTTTGCTTTAAATAAAAGCCTACAACACCTGGTGTTCCCAGGCGGTCTCCCATCCAAGTACTAACCAGGCCCAATGTTGCTTAACTTCGGTGATCGGACGAGAACCGGTGCATTCAACATGGTATGGTCGTAGGCATTTGAGTTACTCCGCTTTCATTTATATCCTTACTAGCTTATGTCTATGTACATTACTTTTAAAATACTCGCCCTCGCGCGAGAGTAAAAATTTGCTCTTATACCATGTAAAATTTTGCACGCTCACGTTATAATTTATGCATTTCAAACAAAATACTGAAAATTGACATTGTTTGGAATTTTTTTGGCCCAATGTGTTTTATGGCCAAATCAGCTGGTCAAAACCTATGGAGCGTGTACAAGGTGCCTTGAATGACCATCTATGGCATGATAGCCGCACATCCACTGTAAGTGGCATATGATTGAATACCAGCCAGGATACTGTCAGTTGCTTTTAGCCTAATTGTTGTGATAAACTTATTAAATAGGTAAGTATTCAAATCTATTTGATAAGTTTTCTTTGAATGCACTCTGCGACAGCGGAGGGCAGCCCAATTCTCTTGAAAAATGCTTAAAAAAATTGCACTAACTTAAAAGTTAGCTTTTAGGCCGATTTTCGTCCAAAATGGCCGAAATTCGGGTCCCCCCAAATTTTCAACTGATGATTACTCCACGTACACTTGAGCTACAAACGTCGTTTTGGGCTCGTTGGAATTGTCCTGAGCTCAAATTTATGAAACAAGGTGAAAAAAATGAACTTTGATCGAAAAAAAAAAACAAAAATTTTGAAAATTTCTTTTTTTGCACCACGCTCGATTAGGCTTAACTTTTTGGTATCACCGAGATTTCAAAAGCTTATAACTTTGTGTTGGACCGACGAAATTGGTTCATTTTCTCAGTCCCCCAAGATTTGACTATGATCTTGTGATCCAAATAATAAAATTTGGAAATTTTAAATTTTTTGGGCAAGTTATGGCCGTTCGCGCAATTCACCAGGCTCGATTGGGCTTTTTTTTTGACATCACCGGAATTCAAAAGGCTATAACTCAAAGACCCCAAAAGTTATCTCCATTATTTTTGACCTATCAGCAGCTGATTGTACACAAAATTGATACTGCAAAAGAAATTTTTCGGTTTTCTTTTGTTTTGGCCAAAATTTGACCCATTGAAAATTTTTGCACCACGCTCGATTAGGCTTAACTTTTTGACATCACCGAACTTTAAACAGCAATAACTCTTAGCGCATAAAAGTAAAATAATTACTTTTGCTTTAAATAAAAGCCTACAACACCTGGTGTTCCCAGGCGGTCTCCCATCCAAGTACTAACCAGGCCCAATGTTGCTTAACTTCGGTGATCGGACGAGAACCGGTGCATTCAACATGGTATGGTCGTAGGCATTTGAGTTACTCCGCTTTCATTTATATCCTTACTAGCTTATGTCTATGTACAATACTTTTAAAACACTCGCCCTCGTGCGAGAGCAAAAATATGCTCTTATACCATGTAAAATTTTGCACGCTCACGTTATAATTTATGCATTCCAAACAAAATACTGAAAATTGACATTCTTTGGAATTTTTTTGGCCCAATGTGTCTTATGGCCAAATCAGCTGGTCAAAACCTATGGAGCGTGTACAAGGTGCCTTGAATGACCATCTATGGCATGATAGCCGCACATCCACTGTAAGTGGCATATGATTGAATACCAGCCAGGATACTGTCAGTTTGCTTTTAGCCTAATTGTTGTGATAAACTTATTAAATAGGTAAGTATTCACATCTATTTGATAAGTTTTCTTTGAATGCACTCTGCGACAGCGGAGGGCAGCCCAATTCTCTTGAAAAATGCTTAAAAAAATTGCACTAACTTAAAAGTTAGCTTTTAGGCCGATTTTCGTCCAAAATGGCCGAAATTCGGGTCCCCCCAAATTTTCAACTGATGATTACTCCACGTACACTTGAGCTACAAACGTCGTTTTGGGCTCGTTGGAATTGTCCTGAGCTCAAATTTATGAAACAAGATGAAAAAAATGAATTTTGAATGAAAAAAAATAAAAACAAAAATTTTGAAAATTTCATTTTTTGCACCACGCTCGATTAGGCTTAACTTTTTGGTATCACCGAGATTTCAAAAGCTTATAACTTTGTGTTGGACCGACGAAATTGGTTCATTTTCTCAGTCCCCCAAGATTTGACTATGATCTTGTGATCCAAATAATAAAATTTGGAAATTTAAAAATTTTTGGGCAAGTTATGGCCGTTCGCGCAATTCACCAGGCTCGATTGGGCTTATTTTTTTGACATCACCGAAATTCAAAAGGCTATAACTCAAAGACCCCAAAAGTTATCTCCATTATTTTTGACCTATCAGCAGCTGATTGTACACAAAATTGATACTGCAAAAGAAATTTTTCGGTTTTCTTTTGTTTTGGCCAAAATTTGACCCATTGAAAATTTTTGCACCACGCTCGATTAGGCTTAACTTTTTGACATCACCGAACTTTAAACAGCAATAACTCTTAGCGCATAAAAGTAAAATAATTACTTTTGCTTTAAATAAAAGCCTACAACACCTGGTGTTCCCAGGCGGTCTCCCATCCAAGTACTAACCAGGCCCAATGTTGCTTAACTTCGGTGATCGGACGAGAACCGGTGCATTCAACATGGTATGGTCGTAGGCATTTGAGTTACTCCGCTTTCATTTATATCCTTACTAGCTTATGTCTATGTACAATACTTTTAAAACACTCGCCCTCGCGCGAGAGCAAAAATATGCTCTTATACCATGTAAAATTTTGCACGCTCACGTTATAATTTATGCATTCCAAACAAAATACTGAAAATTGACATTGTTTGGAATTTTTTTGGCCCAATGTGTCTTATGGCCAAATCAGCTGGTCAAAACCTATGGAGCGTGTACAAGGTGCCTTGAATGACCATCTATGGCATGATAGCCGCACATCCACTGTAAGTGGCATATGATTGAATACCAGCCAGGATACTGTCAGTTTGCTTTTAGCCTAATTGTTGTGATAAACTTATTAAATAGGTAAGTATTCACATCTATTTGATAAGTTTTCTTTGAATGCACTCTGCGACAGCGGAGGTCAGCCCAATTCTCTTGAAAAATGCAAGAAAAAAAAATGCACTAACGTAAAAGTTAGCTTTTAGGCCGATTTTCGTCCAAAATGGCCGAAATTCGGGTCCCCCCAAATTTTCAACTGATGATTACTCCACGTAAACTTGAGCTACAAACGTCGTTTTGGGCTCGTTGGAATTTTCCTGAGCTCAAATTTATGAAACAAGATGAAAAAAATGAACTTTGATCGAAAAAAAAACAAAAATTTTTAAAATTTCTTTTTTTGCACCACGCTCGATTAGGCTTAACTTTTTTGTATCACCGAGATTTCAAAAGCTTATAACTTTGTGTTGGACCGACGAAATTGGTTCATTTTCTCAGTCCCCCAAGATTCGACTATGATCTTGTGATCCAAATAATAAAATTTGGAAATTTTAAAATTTTTGGGCAAGTTATGGCCGTTCGCGCAATTCACCAGGCTCGATTGGGCTTTTTTTTTGACATCACCGGAATTCAAAAGGCTATAACTCAAAAACCCCAAAAGTTATCTCCATTATTTTTGACCTATCAGCAGCTGATTGTACACAAAAATGATACTGCAAAAGAAATTTTTCGGTTTTCTTTTGTTTTGGCCAAAATTTGACCCATTGAAAATTTTTGCACCACGCTCGATTAGGCTTAACTTTTTGACATCACCGAACTTTAAACAGCAATAACTCTTAGCGCATAAAAGTAAAATAATTACTTTTGCTTTAAATAAAAGCCTACAACACCTGGTGTTCCCAGGCGGTCTCCCATCCAAGTACTAACCAGGCCCAATGTTGCTTAACTTCGGTGATCGGACGAGAACCGGTGCATTCAACATGGTATGGTCGTAGGCATTTGAGTTACTCCGCTTTCATTTATATCCTTACTAGCTTATGTCTATGTACATTACTTTTAAAACACTCGCCCTCGCGCGAGAGCAAAAATATGCTCTTATACCATGTAAAATTTTGCACGCTCACGTTATAATTTATGCATTCCAAACAAAATACTGAAAATTGACATTGTTTGGAATTTTTTTGGCCCAATGTGTCTTATGGCCAAATCAGCTGGTCAAAACCTATGGAGTGTGTACAAGGTGCCTTGAATGACCATCTATGGCATGATAGCCGCACATCCACTGTAAGTGGCATATGATTGAATACCAGCCAGGATACTGTCAGTTTGCTTTTAGCCTAATTGTTGTGATAAACTTATTAAATAGGTAAGTATTCAAATCTATTTGATAAGTTTTCTTTGAATGCACTCTGCGACAGCGGAGGGCAGCCCAATTCTCTTGAAAAATGCAAGAAAAAAAATGCACTAACGTAAAAGTTAGCTTTTAGGCCGATTTTCGTCCAAAATGGCCGAAATTCGGGTCCCCCCAAATTTTCAACTGATGATTACTCCACGTAAACTTGAGCTACAAACGTCGTTTTGGGCTCGTTGGAATTTTCCTGAGCTCAAATTTATGAAACAAGATGAAAAAAATGAACTTTGATCGAAAAAAAAAAACAAAAACTTTTAAAATTTCTTTTTTTGCACCACGCTCGATTAGGCTTAACTTTTTGGTATCACCGAGATTTCAAAAGCTTTTAACTTTGTGTTGGACCGACGAAATTGGTTCATTTTCTCAGTCCCCCAAGATTCGACTATGATCTTGTGATCCAAATAATAAAATTTGGAAATTTTAAAATTTTTGGGCAAGTTATGGCCGTTCGCGCAATTCACCAGGCTCGATTGGGCTTTTTTTTTGACATCACCGGAATTCAAAAGGCTATAACTCAAAAACCCCAAAAGTTATCTCCATTATTTTTGACCTATCAGCAGCTGATTGTACACAAAATTGATACTGCAAAAGAAATTTTTCGGTTTTCTTTTGTTTTGGCCAAAATTTGACCCATTGAAAATTTTTGCACCACGCTCGATTAGGCTTAACTTTTTGACATCACCGAACTTTAAACAGCAATAACTCTTAGCGCATAAAAGTAAAATAATTACTTTTGCTTTAAATAAAAGCCTACAACACCTGGTGTTCCCAGGCGGTCTCCCATCCAAGTACTAACCAGGCCCAATGTTGCTTAACTTCGGTGATCGGACGAGAACCGGTGCATTCAACATGGTATGGTCGTAGGCATTTGAGTTACTCCGCTTACATTTATATCCTTACTAGCTTATGTCTATGTACATTACTTTTAAAACACTCGCCCTCGCGCGAGAGCAAAAATATGCTCTTATACCATGTAAAATTTTGCACGCTCACGTTATAATTTATGCATTCCAAACAAAATACTGAAAATTGACATTGTTTGGAATTTTTTTGGCCCAATGTGTCTTATGGCCAAATCAGCTGGTCAAAACCTATGGAGTGTGTACAAGGTGCCTTGAATGACCATCTATGGCATGATAGCCGCACATCCACTGTAAGTGGCATATGATTGAATACCAGCCAGGATACTGTCAGTTTGCTTTTAGCCTAATTGTTGTGATAAACTTATTAAATAGGTAAGTATTCAAATCTATTTGATAATTTTTCTTTGAATGCACTCTGCGACAGCGGAGGGCAGCCCAATTCTCTTGAAAAATGCAAGAAAAAAAAATTGCACTAACGTAAAAGTTAGCTTTTAGGCCGATTTTCGTCCAAAATGGCCGAAATTCGGGTCCCCCCAAACTTTCAACTGATGATTACTCCACGTACACTTGAGCTACAAACGTCGTTTTGGGCTCGTTGGAATTGTCCTGAGCTCAAATTTATGAAACAAGGTGAAAAAAATGAACTTTGATAGAAAAAAAAACAAAAATTTTTAAAATTTCTTTTTTTGCACCACGCTCGATTAGGCTTAACTTTTTGGTATCACCGAGATTTCAAAAGCTTATAACTTTGTGTTGGACCGACGAAATTGGTTCATTTTCTCAGTCCCCCAAAATTTGACTATGATCTTGTGATCCAAATAATAAAATTTGGAAATTTAAAAATTTTTGGGCAAGTTATGGCCGTTCGCGCAATTCACCAGGCTCGATTGGGCTTATTTTTTTGACATCACCGAAATTCAAAAGGCTATAACTCAAAGACCCCAAAAGTTATCTCCATTATTTTTGACCTATCAGCAGCTGATTGTACACAAAATTGATACTGCAAAAGAAATTTTTCGGTTTTCTTTTGTTTTGGCCAAAATTTGACCCATTGAAAATTTTTGCACCACGCTCGATTAGGCTTAACTTTTTGACATCACCGAATTTTAAACAGCAATAACTCTTAGCGCATAAAAGTAAAAGAATTACTTTTGCTTTAAATGAGAGCCTACAACACCTGGTGTTCCCAGGCGGTCTCCCATCCAAGTACTAACCAGGCCCAATGTTGCTTAACTTCGGTGATCGGACGAGAACCGGTGCATTCAACATGGTATGGTCGTAGGCATTTGAGTTACTCCGCTTTCATTTATATCCTTACTAGCTTATGTCTATGTACATTACTTTTAAAACACTCGCCCTCGCGCGAGAGCAAAAATATTCTCTTATACCATGTAAAATTTTGCACGCTCACGTTATAATTTATGCATTCCAAACAAAATACTGAAAATTGACATTGTTTGGAATTTTTTTGGCCCAATGTGTCTTATGGCCAAATCAGCTGGTCAAAACCTATGGAGCGTGTACAAGGTGCCTTGAATGACCATCTATGGCCTGATAGCCGCACATCCACTGTAAGTGGCATATGATTGAATACCAGCCAGGATACTGTCAGTTGCTTTTAGCCTAATTGTTGTGATAAACTTATTAAATAGGTAAGTATTCAAATCTATTTGATAAGTTTTCTTTGAATGCACTCTGCGACAGCGGAGGGCAGCCCAATTCTCTTGAAAAATGCAAGAAAAAAAATTGCACTAACGTAAAAGTTAGCTTTTAGGCCGATTTTCGTCCAAAATGGCCGAAATTCGGGTCCCCCCAAATTTTCAACTGATGATTACTCCACGTAAACTTGAGCTACAAACGTCGTTTTGGGCTCGTTGGAATTTTCCTGAGCTCAAATTTATGAAACAAGATGAAAAAATTGAACTTTGAACGAAAAAAAAACAAAAATTTTGAAAATTTCATTTTTTGCACCACGCTCGATTAGGCTTAACTTTTTGGTATCACCGAGATTTCAAAAGCTTATAACTTTGTGTTGGACCGACGAAATTGGTTCATTTTCTCAGTCCCCCAAGATTTGACTATGATCTTGGGATCCAAATAATAAAATTTGGAAATTTTAAAATTTTTGGGCAAGTTATGGCCGTTCGCGCAATTCACCAGGCTCGATTGGGCTTATTTTTTTGACATCACCGAAATTCAAAAGGCTATAACTCAAAGACCCCAAAAGTTATCTCCATTATTTTTGACCTATCAGCAGCTGATTGTACACAAAATTGATACTGCAAAAGAAATTTTTCGGTTTTCTTTTGTTTTGGCCAAAATTTGACCCATTGAAAATTTTTGCACCACGCTCGATTAGGCTTAACTTTTTGACATCACCGAACTTTAAACAGCAATAACTCTTAGCGCATAAAAGTAAAAGAATTACTTTTGCTTTAAATAAAAGCCTACAACACCTGGTGTTCCCAGGCGGTCTCCCATCCAAGTACTAACCAGGCCCAATGTTGCTTAACTTCGGTGATCGGACGAGAACCGGTGCATTCAACATGGTATGGTCGTAGGCATTTGAGTTACTCCGCTTTCATTTATATCCTTACTAGCTTATGTCTATGTACATTACTTTTAAAACACTCGCCCTTGCGCGAGAGCAAAAATATGCTCTTATACCATGTAAAATTTTGCACGCTCACGTTATAATTTATGCATTTCAAACAAAATACTGAAAATTGACATTGTTTGGAATTTTTTTGGCCCAATGTGTCTTATGGCCAAATCAGCTGGTCAAAACCTATGGAGCGTGTACAAGGTGCCTTGAATGACCATCTATGGCATGATAGCCGCACATCCACTGTAAGTGGCATATGATTGAATACCAGCCAGGATACTGTCAGTTGCTTTTAGCCTAATTGTTGTGATAAACTTATTAAATAGGTAAGTTTTCAAATCTATTTCATAAGTTTTCTTTGAATGCACTCTGCGACAGCGGAGGGCAGCCCAATTCTCTTGAAAAATGCAAGAAAAAAAATTGCACTAACGTAAAAGTTAGCTTAGGCCGATTTTCGTCCAAAATGGCCGAAATTCGGGTCCCCCCAAATTTTCAACTGATGATTACTCCACGTAAACTTGAGCTACAAACGTCGTTTTGGGCTCGTTGGAGTTTTCCTGAGCTCAAATTTATGAAACAAGATGAAAAAAATGAACTTTGAACGGAAAAAAAACAAAAATTTTGAAAATTTCATTTTTTGCACCACAATCGATTAGGCTTAACTTTTTGGTATCACCGAGATTTCAAAAGCTTATAACTTTGTGTTGGACCGACAATATTGGTTCATTTTCTCAGTCCCCCAAGATTTGACTATGATCTTGTGATCCAAATAATAAAATTTGGAAATTTTAAAATTTTTGGGCAAGTTATGGCCGTTCGCAAAATTCACCAGGCTCGATTGGGCTTGTTTTTTTGACATCACCGAAATTCAAAAGGCTATAACTCAAAGACCCCAAAAGTTATCTCCATTATTTTTGACCTATCAGCAGCTGATTGTACACAAAATTGATACTGCAAAAGAAATTTTTCGGTTTTCTTTTGTTTTGGTCAAAATTTGACCCATTGAAAATTTTTGCACCACGCTCGATTAGGCTTAACTTTTTGACATCACCGAACTTTAAACAGCAATAACTCTTAGCGCATAAAAGTAAAAGAATTACTTTTGCTTTAAATAAAAGCCTACAACACCTGGGGTTCCCAGGCGGTCTCCCATCCAAGTACTAACCAGGCCCAATGTTGCTTAACTTCGGTGATCGGACGAGAACCGGTGCATTCAACATGGTATGGTCGTAGGCATTTGAGTTACTCCGCTTTCATTTATACCCTTACTAGCTTATGTCTATGTACATTAGTTTTAAAACACTCGCCCTCGCGCGAGAGTAAAAATATGCTCTCATACCATGTAAAATTTTGCACGCTCACGTTATAATTTATGCATTTCAAACAAAATACTGAAAATTGACATTGTTTGGAATTTTTTTGGCCCAATGTGTTTTATGCCAAATCAGCTGGTCAAAACCTATGGATCGTGTACAAGGTGCCTTGAATGACCATCTATGGCATGATAGCCGCACATCCACTGTAAGTGGCATATGATTGAATACCAGCCAGGATACTGTCAGTTGCTTTTAGCCTAATTGTTGTGATAAATTTATTAAATAGATAAGTATTCAAATATATTTGATAAGTTTTCTTTGAATGCACTCTGCGACAGCGGAGGGCAGCCCAATTCTCTTGAAAAATGCAAGAAAAAAATTGCACTAACTGAAAAGTTAGCTTTTAGGCCGATTTTCGTCCAAAATGGCCGAAATTCGGGTCCCCCAAAATTTTCAACTGATGATTACTCCACGTACACTTGAGCTACAAACGTCGTTTTGGGCTCGTTGGAATTGTCCTGAGCTCAAATTTATGAAACGAGATGAAAAAAATGAACTTTGAACGAAAAAAAAAACAAAATTTTTGAAAATTTCATTTTTTGCACCACGCTCGATTAGGCTTAACTTTTTGGTATCACCGAGATTTCAAAAGCTTATAACTTTGTGTTGGACCGACGAAATTGGTTCATTTTCTCAGTCCCCCAAGATTTGACTATGATCTTGTGATCAAAATAATAAAATTTGGAAATTTTAAAATTTTTGGGCAAGTTATGGCCGTTCGCGCAATTCACCAGGCTCGATTGGGCTTATTTTTTTGACATCACGGAAATTCAAAAGGCTATAACTCAAAGACCCCAAAAGTTATCTCCATTTTTTTTGACCTATCAGCAGCTGATTGTACACAAAATTGATACTGCAAAAGAAATTTTTCGGTTTTCTTTTGTTTTGGCCAAAATTTGACCCATTGAAAATTTTTGCACCACGCTCGGTTAGGCTTAACTTTTTGACATCATCGAACTTTAAACAGCAATAACTCTTAGCGCATAAAAGTAAAAGAATTACTTTTGCTTTAAATAAAAGCCTACAACACCTGGTGTTCCCAGGCGGTCTCCCATCCAAGTACTAACCAGGCCCAATGTTGCTTAACTTCGGTGATCGGACGAGAACCGGTGCATTCAACATGGTATGGTCGTAGGCATTTGAGTTACTCCGCTTTCATTTATATCCTTACTAGCTTATGTCTATGTACATTACTTTTAAAACACTCGCCCTCGCGCGAGAGTAAAAATATGCTCTTATACCATGTAAAACTTTGCACGCTCACGTTATAATTTATGCATTTCAAACAAAATACTGAAAATTGACATTGTTTGGAATTTTTTTGGCCCAATGTGTTTTATGGCCAAATCAGCTGGTCAAAACCTAAGGAGCGTGTACAAGGTGCCTTGAATGACCATCTATGGCATGATAGCCGCACATCCACTGTAAGTGGCATATGATTGAATACCAGCCAGGATACTGTCAGTTGCTTTTAGCCTAATTGTTGTGATAAACTTATTAAATAGGTAAGTATTCAAATCTATTTGATAAGTTTTCTTTGAATGCACTCTGCGACAGCGGAGGGCAGCCCATTTCTCTTGAAAAATGCAAGAAAAAAAATTGCACTAACGTAAAAGTTAGCTTTTAGGCCGATTTTCGTCCAAAATGGCCGAAATTCGGGTCCCCCCAAATTTTCAAGTGATGATTACTCCACGTACACTTCAGCTACAAACGTCGTTTTGGGCTCCTTGGAATTGTCCTGAGCTCAAATTGATGAAACGAGATGAAAAAATTGAACTTTGAACGAAAAAAAAAACAAAAATTTTGAAAATTTCATTTTTTGCACCACGCTCGATTAGGCTTAACTTTTTGGTATCATCGAGATTTCAAAAGCTTATAACTTTGTGTTGGACCGACGAAAATGGTTCATTTTCTCAGTCCCCCAAGATTTGACTATGATCTTGTGATCCAAATAATAAAATTTGGAAATTTTACAATTTTTGGGCAAGTTATGGCCGTTCGCGCAATTCACCAGGCTCGATTGGGCTTATTTTTTTGACATCACGGAAATTCAAAAGGCTATAACTCAAAGACCCCAAAAATTATCTCCATTTTTTTTGACCTATCAGCAGCTGATTGTACACAAAATTGATACTGCAAAAGAAAATTTTCGGTTTTCTTTTGTTTTGGCCAAAATTTGACCCATTGAAAATTTTTGCACCACGCTCGGTTAGGCTTAACTTCTTGACATCACCGAACTTTAAACAGCAATAACTCTTAGCGCATAAAAGTAAAAGAATTACTTTTGCTTTAAATAAAAGCCTACAACACCTGGTGTTCCCAGGCGGTCTCCCATCCAAGTACTAACCAGGCCCAATGTTGCTTAACTTCGGTGATCGGACGAGAACCGGTGCATTCAACATGGTATGGTCGTAGGCATTTGAGTTACTCCGCTTTCATTTATATCCTTACTAGCTTATGTCTATGTACATTACTTTTAAAACACTCGCCCTCGCGCGAGAGTAAAAATATGCTCTTATACCATGTAAAATTTTGCACGCTCACGTTATAATTTATGCATTTCAAACAAAATACTGAAAATTGACATTGTTTGGAATTTTTTTGGCCCAATGTGTTTTATGGCCAAATCAGCTGGTCAAAACCTAAGGAGCGTGTACAAGGTGCCTTGAATGACCATCTATGGCATGATAGCCGCACATCCACTGTAAGTGGCATATGATTGAATACCAGCCAGGATACTGTCAGTTGCTTTTAGCCTAATTGTTGTGATAAACTTATTAAATAGGTAAGTATTCAAATCTATTTGATAAGTTTTCTTTGAATGCACTCTGCGACAGCGGAGGGCAGCCCAATTCTCTTGAAAAATGCAAGAAAAAAAATTGCACTAACTGAAAAGTTAGCTTTTAGGCCGATTTTCGTCCAAAATGGCCGAAATTCGGGTCCCCCAAAATTTTCAACTGATGATTACTCCACGTACACTTGAGCTACAAACGTCGTTTTGGGCTCGTTGGAATTGTCCTGAGCTCAAATTTATGAAACGAGATGAAAAAAATGAACTTTGAACGAAAAAAAAACAAAATTTTGGAAAATTTCATTTTTTGCACCACGCTCGATTAGGCTTAACTTTTTGGTATCACCGAGATTTCAAAAGCTTATAACTTTGTGTTGGACCGACGAAATTGGTTCATTTTCTCAGTCCCCCAAGATTTGACTATGATCTTGTGATCAAAATAATAAAATTTGGAAATTTTAAAATTTTTGGGCAAGTTATGGCCGTTCGCGCAATTCACCAGGCTCGATTGGGCTTATTTTTTTGACATCACGGAAATTCAAAAGGCTATAACTCAAAGACCCCAAAAGTTATCTCCATTTTTTTTTGACCTATCAGCAGCTGATTGTACACAAAATTGATACTGCAAAATAAATTTTTCGGTTTTCTTTTGTTTTGGCCAAAATTTGACCCATTGAAAATTTTTGCACCACGCTCGATTAGGCTTAACTTTTTGACATCACCGAACTTTAAACAGCAATAACTCTTAGCGCATAAAAGTAAAAGAACTACTTTTGCTTTAAATAAAAGCCTACAACACCTGGTGTTCCCAGGCGGTCTCCCATCCAAGTACTAACCAGGCCCAATGTTGCTTAACTTCGGTGATCGGACGAGAACCGGTGCATTCAACATGGTATGGTCGTAGGCATTTGAGTTACTCCGCTTTCATTTATATCCTTACTAGCTTATGTCTATGTACATTACTTTTAAAACACTCGCCCTCGCGCGAGAGTAAAAATATGCTCTTATACCATGTAAAATTTTGCACGCTCACGTTATAATTTATGCA
Organism: Symsagittifera roscoffensis; assembly: GCF_963678635.1. Lineage (NCBI taxonomy): Eukaryota > Metazoa > Xenacoelomorpha > Acoela > Convolutidae > Symsagittifera > Symsagittifera roscoffensis. Next base: position 33,823,067 of record NC_087067.1, on the reverse strand, counting down.
TTTCAAACAAAATACTAAAAATTGACATTGTTTGGAATTTTTTTGGCCCAATGTGTTTTATGGCCAAATCAGCTGGTCAAAACCTAAGGAGCGTGTACAAGGTGCCTTGAATGACCATCTATGGCATGATAGCCGCACATCCACTGTAAGTGGCATATGATTGAATACCAGCCAGGATACTGTCAGTTGCTTTTAGCCTAATTGTTGTGATAAACTTATTAAATAGGTAAGTATTCAAATCTATTTGATAAGTTTTCTTTGAATGCACTCTGCGACAGCGGAGGGCAGCCCAATTCTCTTGAAAAATGCAAGAAAAAAAATTGCACTAACTGAAAAGTTAGCTTTTAGGCCATTTTTCGTCCAAAATGGCCGAAATTCGGGTCCCCCAAAATTTTCAACTGATGATTACTCCACGTACACTTGAGCTACAAACGTCGTTTTGGGCTCGTTGGAATTTTCCTGAGCTCAAATTTATGAAACGAGATGAAAAAAATGAACTTTGAACGAAAAAAAAAACAAAAATTTTGAAAATTTCATTTTTTGCACCATGCTCGATTAGGCTTAACTTTTTGGTATCACCGAGATTTCAAAAGCTTATAACTTTGCGTTGGATCGACGAAATTGGTTCATTTTCTCAGTCCCTCAATATTTGACTATGATCTTGTGATCCAAATAATAAAATTTGGAAATTTTAAAATTTTTGGGCAAGTTATGGCCGTTCGCGCAATTCACCAGGCTCGATTGGGCTTATTTTTTTGACATCACCGAAATTCAAAAGGCTATAACTCAAAGACCCCAAAAGTTATCTCCATTATTTTTGACCTATCAGCAGCTGATTGTACACAAAATTGATGCTGCAAAAGAAATTTTTCGGTTTTCTTTTGTTTTGGCCAAAATTTGACCCATTGAAAAATTTTGCACCACGCTCGATTAGGCTTAACTTTTTGACATCACCGAACTTTAAACAGCAATAACTCTTAGCGCATAAAAGTAAAAGAATTACTTTTGCTTTAAATAAAAGCCTACAGCACCTGGTGTTCCCAGGCGGTCTCCCATCCAAGTACTAACCAGGCCCAATGTTGCTTAACTTCGGTGATCGGACGAGAACCGGTGCATTCAACATGGTATGGTCGTAGGCATTTGAGTTACTCCGCTTTCATTTATATCCTTACTAGCTTATGTCTATGTACATTACTTTTAAAACACTCGCCCTCGCCCATGTAAAATTTTGCACGCTCACGTTATAATTTATGCATTTCAAACAAAATACTGAAAATTGACATTGTTTGGAATTTTTTTGGCCCAATGTGTTTTATGGCCAAATCAGCTGGTCAAAACCTATGGAGCGTGTACAAGGTGCCTTGAATGACCATCTATGTCATGATAGCCGCACATCCACTGTAAGTGGCATATGATTGAATACCAGCCAGGATACTGTCAGTTGCTTTTACGCCTAATTGTTGTGATAAACTTATTAAATAGGTAAGTATTCAAATTTATTTGATAAGTTTTCTTTGAATGCACTCTGCGACAGCGGAGGGCAGCCCAATTCTCTTGAAACATGCAAGAAAAAAAATTGATTTAACATAAAAGTTAGCTTTTAGGCCGATTTTCGTCCAAAATGGCCGAAGTTCGGGTCCCCCCAAATTTTCAACTGATGATTACTCCACGTACACTTGAGCTACAAACGTCGTTTTGGGCTCGTTGGAATTTTCCTGAGCTCAAATTTATGAAACAAGATGAAAAAAATGAAGTTTGAACGAAAAAAAAACAAAAATTTTGAAAATTTCATTTTTTGCACCACGCTCGATTAGGCTTAACTTTTTGGTATCACCGAGATTTCAAAAGCTTCTAACTTTGTGTTGGACCGACGAAATTGGTTCATTTTTTCAGTCCCCCAAGATTTGACTATGATCTTGTGATCCAAATAATAAAATTTGAAATTTTAAAAATTTTGGGCAAGTTATGGCCGTTCGCGCAATTCACCAGGCTCGATTGGGCTTAACTTTTTGACATCACCGAAATTTAAACAGCAATAACTCTTAGCGCATAAAAGTAAAAGAATTACTTTTGCTTTAAATAAAAGCCTACAACACCTGGTGTTCCCAGGCGGTCTCCCATCCAAGTACTAACCAGGCCCAATGTTGCTTAACTTCGGTGATCGGACCAGAACCGGTGCATTCAACATGGTATGGTCGTAGGCATTTGAGTTACTCCGCTTTCATTTATATCCTTACTAGCTTATGTCTATGTACATTACTTTTAAAACACTCGCCCTCGCGCGAGAGTAAAATAATGCTCGTATACCATGTAAAATTTTGCACGATCACGTTATAATTTATGCATTTCAAACAAAATACTGAAAATTGACATTGTTTGGAATTTTTTTGGCCCAATGTGTTTTATGGCCAAATCAGCTGGTCAAAACCTATGGAGCGTGTACAAGGTGCCTTGAAGGACCATCTATGTCATGATAGCCGCACATCCACTGTAAGTGGCATATGATTGAATACCAGCCAGGATACTGTCAGTTGCTTTTAAGCCTAATTGTTGTGATAAACTGATTAAATAGGTAAGTATTCAAATCTATTTGATAAGTTTTCTTTGAATGCACTCTGCGACAGCGGAGGGCAGCCCAATTCTCTTGAAACATGCAAGAAAAAAAATTGAACTAACATAAAAGTTAGCTTTTAGGCCGATTTTCGTCCAAAATGGCCGAAGTTCGGGTCCCCCCAAATTTTCAACTGATGATTACTCCACGTACACTTGAGCTACAAACGTCGTTTTGGGCTCGTTGGAATTTTCCTGAGCTCAAAATTATGAAACAAGATGAAAAAAATGAAGTTTGAACGAAAAAAAAAAAACAAAAATTTTGAAAATTTCATTTTTTGCACCACGCTCGATTAGGCTTAACTTTTTGGTATCACCGAGATTTCAAAAGCTTATAACTTTGTGTTGGACCGACGAAATTGGTTCATTTTCTCAGTCCCCCAAGATTTGACTATGATCTTGTGACCAAATAATAAAATTTGAAATTTTAAAAATTTTGGGCAAGTTATGGCCGTTCGCGCAATTCACCAGGCTCGATTGGGCTTAACTTTTTGACATCACCGAAATTTAAACAGCAATAACTCTTAGCGCATAAAAGTAAAAGAATTACTTTTGCTTTAAATAAAAGCCTACAACACCTGGTGTTCCCAGGCGGTCTCCCATCCAAGTACTAACCAGGCCCAATGTTGCTTAACTTCGGTGATCGGACGAGAACCGGTGCATTCAACATGGTATGGTCGTAGGCATTTGAGTTACTCCGCTTTCATTTATATCCTTACTAGCTTATGTCTATGTACATTACTTTTAAAACACTCGCCCTCGCGCGAGAGTAAAAATATGCTCGTATACCATGTAAAGTTTTGCACGATCACGTTATAATTTATGCATTTCAAACAAAATACTGAAAATTGACATTGTTTGGAATTTTTTTGGCCCAATGTGTTTTATGGCCAAATCAGCTGGTCAAAACCTATGGAGCGTGTACAAGGTGCCTTGAATGACCATCTATGGCATGATAGCCGCACATCCACTGTAAGTGGCATATGATTGAATACCAGCCAGGATACTGTCAGTTGCTTTTAGCCTAATTGTTGTGATAAACTTATTAAATAGGTAAGTATTCAAATCTATTTGATAAGTTTTCTTTGAATGCACTCTGCGACAGCGGAGGGCAGCCCAATTCTCTTGAAACATGCAAGAAAAAAAAATGCACTAACTTAAAAGTTAGCTTTTAGGCCGATTTTCGTCCAAAATGGCCGAAATTCGGGTCCCCCCAAATTTTCAACTGATGATTACTCCACGTACACTTGAGCTACAAACGTCGTTTTGGGCTCGTTGGAATTGTCCTGAGCTCAAATTTATGAAACGAGATGAAAAAATGAACTTTGAACGAAAAAAAAAACAAAAATTTTGAAAATTTCATTTTTTGCACCACGCTCGATTAGGCTTAACTTTTTGGTATCACCGAGATTTCAAAAGCTTATAACTTTGTGTTGGACCGACGAAATTGGTTCATTTTCTCAGTCCCCCAAGATTTGACTATCATCTTGTGATCCAAATAATAAAATTTGGAAATTTTAAAATTTTTGGGCAAGTTATGGCCGTTCGCGCAATTCACCAGGCTCGATTGGGCTTATTTTTTTGACATCACCGAAATTCAAAAGGCTATAACTCAAAGACCCCAAAATTTATCTCCATTCTTTTTGACCTATCAGCAGCTGATTGTACACAAAATTGATACTGCAAAAGAAATTTTTCGGTTTTCTTTTGTTTTGGCCAAAATTTGACCCATTGAAAATTTTTGCACCACGCTCGATTAGGCTTAACTTTTTGACATCACCGAACTTTAAACAGCAATAACTCTTAGCGCATAAAAGTAAAAGAATTACTTTTGCTTTAAATAAAAGCCTACAACACCTGGTGTTCCCAGGCGGTCTCCCATCCAAGTACTAACCAGGCCCAATGTTGCTTAACTTCGGTGATCGGACGAGAACCGGTGCATTCAACATGGTATGGTCGTAGGCATTTGAGTTACTCCGCTTTCATTTATATCCTTACTAGCTTATGTCTATGTACATTACTTTTAAAACACTCGCCCTCGCGCGAGAGTAAAAATAAGCTCTTATACCATGTAAAATTTTGCACGATCACGTTATAATTTATGCATTTCAAACAAAATACTGAAAATTGACATTGTTTGGAATTTTTTTGGCCCAATGTGTTTTATGGCCAAATCAGCTGGTCAAAACCTATGGAGCGTGTACAAAGTGCCTTGAATGACCATCTATGGCATGATAGCCGCACATCCACTGTAAGTGGCATATGATTGAATACCAGCCAGGATACTGTCAGTTGCTTTTAGCCTAATTGTTGTGATAAACTTATTAAATAGGTAAGTATTCAAATCTATTTGATAAGTTTTCTTTGAATGCACTCTACGACAGCGGAGGGCAGCCTAATTCTCTTGAAAAATGCATGAAAAAAATTAACTTAAAAGTTAGCTTTTAGGCCGATTTTCGTCCAAAATGGCCGAAATTCGGGTCCCCCCAAATTTTCAAGTGATGATTACTCCACGTACACTTGAGCTACAAACGTCGTTTTGGGCTCGTTGGAATTGTCCTGAGCTCAAATTTATGAAACAAGATGAAAAAAATGAACTTTGAACGAAAAAAAAAAAAATTGAAAATTTCATTTTTTGCACCACGCTCGATTAGGCTTAACTTTTTGGTATCACCGAGATTTCAAAAGCTTATAACTTTGTGTTGGACAGACGAAATTGGTTCATTTTCTCAGTCCCCCAAGATTTGACTATCATCTTGTGATCCAAATAATAAAATTTGGAAATTTTAAAATTTTTGGGCAAGTTATGGCCGTTCGCGCAATTCACCAGGCTCGATTGGGCTTATTTTTTTGACATCACCGAAATTCAAAAGGCTATAACTCAAAGACCCCAAAATTTATCTCCATTATTTTTGACCTATCAGCAGCTGATTGTACACAAAATTGATACTGCAAAAGAAATTTTTGGGTTTTCTTTTGTTTTGGCCAAAATTTGACCCATTGAAAATTTTTGCACCACGCTCGATTAGGCTTAACTTTTTGACATCACCGAACTTTAAACAGCAATAACTCTTAGCGCATAAAAGTAAAAGAATTACTTTTGCTTTAAATAAAAGCCTACAACACCTGGTGTTCCCAGGCGGTCTCCCATCCAAGTACTAACCAGGCCCAATGTTGCTTAACTTCGGTGATCGGACGAGAACCGGTGCATTCAACATGGTATGGTCGTAGGCATTTGATTTACTCCGCTTTCATTTATATCCTTACTAGCTTATGTCTATGTACATTACTTTTAAAACACTCGCCCTCGAGCGAGAGTAAAATATGCTCTTATACCATGTAAAATTTTGCACGATCACGTTATAATTTATGCATTTCAAACAAAATACTGAAAATTGACATTGTTTGGAATTTTTTTGGCCCAATGTGTTTTATGGCCAAATCAGCTAGTCAAAACCTATGGAGCGTGTACAAGGTGCCTTGAATGACCATCTATGGCATGATAGCCGCACATCCACTGTAAGTGGCATATGATTGAATACCAGCCAGGATACTGTCAGTTGCTTTTAGCCTAATTGTTGTGATAAACTTATTAAATAGGTAAGTATTCAAATCTATTTGATAAGTTTTCTTTGAATGCACTCTGCGACAGCGGAGGGCAGCCCATTTCTCTTGAAAAATGCAAGAAAAAAAATTGCACTAAGTTAAAAGTTAGCTTTTAGGCCGATTTTCGTCCAAAATGGCCGAAATTCGGGTCCCCCCAAATTTTCAACTGATGATTACTCCACGTACACTTGAGCTACAAACGTCGTTTTGGGCTCGTTGGAATTGTCCTGAGCTCAAATTTATGAAACAAGATGAAAAAAATGAACTTTGAACAAAAAAAAAACAAAAATTTTGAAAATTTCATTTTTTGCACCACGCTCGATTAGGCTTAACTTTTTGGTATCACCGAGATTTCAAAAGCTTATAACTTTGTGTTGGACCGACGAAATTGGTTCAATTTCTCAGTCCCCCAAGATTTGACTTTGATCTTGTGATCCAAATAATAAAATTTGGAAATTTTAAAATTTTTGGGCAAGTTATGGCCGTTCGCGCAGTTCACCAGGCTCGATTGGGCTTGTTTTTTTGACATCACCGAAATTCAAAAGGCTATAACTCAAAGACCCCAAAAGTTATCTCCATTATTTTTGACCTATCAGCAGCTGATTGTACACAAAATTGATACTGCAAAAGAAATTTTTCGGTTTTCTTTTGTTTTGGCCAAAATTTGACCCATTGAAAATTTTTGCACCACGCTCGATTAGGCTTAACTTTTTGACATCACCGAACTTTAAACAGCAATAACTCTTAGCGCATAAAAGTAAAAGAATTACTTTTGCTTTAAATAAAAGCTTACAACACCTGGTGTTCCCAGGCGGTCTCCCATCCAAGTACTAACCAGGCCCAATGTTGCTTAACTTCGGTGATCGGACGAGAACCGGTGCATTCAACATGGTATGGTCGTAGGCATTTGAGTTACTCCGCTTTCATTTATATACTTACTAGCTTATGTCTATGTACATTACTTTTAAAACACTCGCCCTCGCGCGAGAGTAAAAATATGCTCTTATACCATGTAAAATTTTGCACGATCACGTTATAATTTATGCATTTCAAACAAAATACTGAAAATTGACATTGTTTGGAATTTTTTTGGCCCAATGTGTTTTATGGCCAAATCAGCTAGTCAAAACCTATGGAGCGTGTACAAGGTGCCTTGAATGACCATCTATGGCATGATAGCCGCACATCCACTGTAAGTGGCATATGATTGAATACCAGCCAGGATACTGTCAGTTGCTTTTAGCCTAATTGTTGTGATAAACTTATTAAATAGGTAAGTATTCAAATCTATTTGATAAGTTTTCTTTGAATGCACTCTGCGACAGCGGAGGGCAGCCCATTTCTCTTGAAAAATGCAAGAAAAAAAATTGCACTAAGTTAAAAGTTAGCTTTTAGGCCGATTTTCGTCCAAAATGGCCGAAATTCGGGTCCCCCCAAATTTTCAACTGATGATTACTCCACGTACACTTGAGCTACAAACGTCGTTTTGGGCTCGTTGGAATTGTCCTGAGCTCAAATTTATGAAACAAGATGAAAAAAATGAACTTTGAACAAAAAAAAAACAAAAATTTTGAAAATTTCATTTTTTGCACCACGCTCGATTAGGCTTAACTTTTTGGTATCACCGAGATTTCAAAAGCTTATAACTTTGTGTTGGACCGACGAAATTGGTTCAATTTCTCAGTCCCCCAAGATTTGACTTTGATCTTGTGATCCAAATAATAAAATTTGGAAATTTTAAAATTTTTGGGCAAGTTATGGCCGTTCGCGCAGTTCACCAGGCTCGATTGGGCTTGTTTTTTTGACATCACCGAAATTCAAAAGGCTATAACTCAAAGACCCCAAAAGTTATCTCCATTATTTTTGACCTATCAGCAGCTGATTGTACACAAAATTGATACTGCAAAAGAAATTTTTCGGTTTTCTTTTGTTTTGGCCAAAATTTGACCCATTGAAAATTTTTGCACCACGCTCGATTAGGCTTAACTTTTTGACATCACCGAACTTTAAACAGCAATAACTCTTAGCGCATAAAAGTAAAAGAATTACTTTTGCTTTAAATAAAAGCTTACAACACCTGGTGTTCCCAGGCGGTCTCCCATCCAAGTACTAACCAGGCCCAATGTTGCTTAACTTCGGTGATCGGACGAGAACCGGTGCATTCAACATGGTATGGTCGTAGGCATTTGAGTTACTCCGCTTTCATTTATATACTTACTAGCTTATGTCTATGTACATTACTTTTAAAACACTCGCCCTCGCGCGAGAGTAAAAATATGCTCTTATACCATGTAAAATTTTGCACGATCACGTTATAATTTATGCATTTCAAACAAAATACTGAAAATTGACATTGTTTGGAATTTTTTTGGCCCAATGTGTTTTATGGCCAAATCAGCTAGTCAAAACCTATGGAGCGTGTACAAGGTGCCTTGAATGACCATCTATGGCATGATAGCCGCACATCCACTGTAAGTGGCATATGATTGAATACCAGCCAGGATACTGTCAGTTGCTTTTAGCCTAATTGTTGTGATAAACTTATTAAATAGGTAAGTATTCTAATCTATTTGATAAGTTTTCTTTAAATGCACTCTGCGACAGCGGAGGGCAGCCCATTTCTCTTGAAAAATGCAAGAAAAAAAATTGCACTAACTTAAAAGTTAGCTTTTAGGCCGATTTTCGTCCAAAATGGCCGAAATTCGGGTCCCCCGAAATTTTCAAGTGATGATTACTCCACGTACACTTGAGCTACAAACGTCGTTTTGGGCTCGTTGGAATTTTCCTGAGCTCAAATTTATGAAACAAGATGAAAAAAATGAACTTTGATCGAAAAAAAAACAAAAGTTTTGAAAATTTCTTTTTTTGCACCACGCTCGATTAGGCTTAACTTTTTGGTATCACCGAGATTTCAAAAGCTTATAACTTTGTGTTGGACCGACGAAATTGGTTCATTTTCTCAGTCCCCCAAGATTTGACTATCATCTTGTGATCCAAATAATAAAATTTGGAAATTTTAAAATTTTTGGGCAAGTTATGGCCGTTCGCGCAATTCACCAGGCTCGATTGGGCTTATTTTTTTGACATCACCGAAATTCAAAAGGCTATAACTCAAAGACCCCAAAATTTATCTCCATTATTTTTGACCTATCAGCAGCTGATTGTACACAAAATTGATACTGCAAAAAAAAATTTTCGGTTTTCTTTTGTTTTGGCCAAAATTTGACCCATTGAAAATTTTTGCACCACGCTCGATTAGGCTTAACTTTTTGACATCACGGAACTTTAAACAGCAATAACTCTTAGCGCATAAAAGTAAAAGAATTACTTTTGCTTTAAATAAAAGCCTAAAACACCTGGTGTTCCCAGGCGGTCTCCCATCCAAGTACTAACCAGGCCCAATGTTGCTTAACTTCGGTGATCGGACGAGAACCGGTGCATTCAACATGGTATGGTCGTAGGCATTTGAGTTACTCCGCTTTCATTTATATCCTTACTAGCTTATGTCTATGTACATTACTTTTAAAACACTCGCCCTCGCGCGAGAGTAAAAATAAGCTCTTATACCATGTAAAATTTTGCACGATCACGTTATAATTTATGCATTTCAAACAAAATACTGAAAATTGACATTGTTTGGAATTTTTTTGGCCCAATGTGTTTTATGGCCAAATCAGCTGGTCAAAACCTATGGAGCGTGTACAAGGTGCCTTGAATGACCATCTATGGCATGATAGCCGCACATCCACTGTAAGTGGCATATGATTGAATACCAGCCAGGATACTGTCAGTTGCTTTTAGCCTAATTGTTGTGATAAACTTATTAAAAAGGTAAGTATTCAAATCTATTTGATAAGTTTTCTTTGAATGCACTCTGCGACAGCGGAGGGCAGCCCATTTCTCTTGAAAAATGCAAGAAAAAAAATTGCACTAACGTAAAAGTTAGCTTTTAGGCCGATTTTCGTCCAAAATGGCCGAAATTCGGGTCCCCCCAAATTTTCAAGTGATGATTACTCCACGTACACTTGAGCTACAAACGTCGTTTTGGGCTCGTTGGAATTGTCCTGAGCTCAAATTGATGAAACGAGATGAAAAAAATGAATTTTGAATAAAAAAAAAAACAAAAATTTTGAAAATTTCATTTTTTGCACCACGCTCGATTAGGCTTATTTTTTTGGTATCACCGAGATTTCAAAAGCTTATAACTTTGTGTTGGACCGACGAAATTGGTTCATTTTTCAGTCCCCCAAGATTTGACTATGATCTTGTGATCCAAATAATAAAATTTGGAAATTTTACAATTTTTGGGCAAGTTATGGCCGTTCGCGCAATTCACCAGGCTCGATTGGGCTTATTTTTTTGACATCACCGAAATTCAAAAGGCTATAACTCAAAGACCCCAAACGTTATCTCCATTATTTTTGACCTATCAGCAGCTGATTGTACACAAAATTGATACTGCAAAAGATATTTTTCGGTTTTCTTTTGTTTTGGTCAAAATTTGACCCATTGAAAATTTTTGCACCACGCTCGATTAGGCTTAACTTTTTGACATCACCGAACTTTAAACAGCAATAACTCTTAGCGCATAAAAGTAAAAGAATTACTTTTGCTTTAAATAAAAGCCTACAACACCTGGTGTTCCCAGGCGGTCTCCCATCCAAGTACTAACCAGGCCCAATGTTGCTTAACTTCGGTGATCGGACGAGAACCGGTGCATTCAGCATGGTATGGTCGTAGGCATTTGAGTTACTCCGCTTTCATTTATATCCTTACTAGCTTATGTCTAAGTACATTACTTTTAAAACACTCGCCCTCGCGCGAGAGTAAAAATAAGCTCTTATACCATGTAAAATTTTGCACGATCACGTTATAATTTATGCATTTCAAACAAAATACTGAAAATTGACATTGTTCGGAATTTTTTTGGCCCAATGTGTTTTATGGCCAAATCAGCTGGTCAAAACCTATGGAGCGTGTACAAGGTGCCTTGAATGACCATCTATGGCATGATAGCCGCACACCCACTGTAAGTGGCATATGATTGAATACCAGCCAGGATACTGTCAGTTGCTTTTAGCCTAATTGTTGTGATAAACTTATTAAATAGGTAAGTATTCAAATCTATTTGATAAGTTTTCTTTTAATGCACTCTGCGACAGCGGAGAGCAGCCCAATTCTCTTGAAAAATGCAAGAAAAAAAATTGCTCAACTTAAAAGTTAGCTTTTAGGCCGATTTTCGTCCAAAATGGCCGAAATTCGGGTCCCCCCAAATTTTCAAGTGATGATTACTCCACGTACACTTGAGCTACAAACGTCGTTTTGGGCTCGTTGGAATTGTCCTGAGCTCAAATTTATGAAACGAGATGAAAAAAATGAACTTTGAACGAAAAAAAAACAAAAATTTTGAAAATTTCATTTTTTGCACCACGCTCGATTAGGCTTAACTTTTTGGTATCACCGAGATTTCAAAAGCTTATAACTTTGTGTTGGACCGACGAAATTGGTTCATTTTCTCAGTCCCCCAAGATTTGACTATCATCTTGTGATCCAAATAATAAAATTTGGAAATTTTAAAATTTTTGGGCAAGTTATGGCCGTTCGCGCAATTCACCAGGCTCGATTGGGCTTATTTTTTTGACATCACCGAAATTCAAAAGGCTATAACTCAAAGACCCCAAAATTTATTTCCATTATTTTTGACCTATCAGCAGCTGATTGTACACAAAACTGATACTGCAAAAGAAATGTTTCGGTTTTCTTTTGTTTTGGCCAAAATTTGACCCATTGAAAATTTTTGCACCACGCTCGATTAGGCTTAACTTTTTGACATCACCGAACTTTAAACAGCAATAACTCTTAGCGCATAAAAGTAAAAGAATTACTTTTGCTTTAAATAAAAGCCTAAAACACCTGGTGTTCCCAGGCGGTCTCCCATCCAAGTACTAACCAGGCCCAATGTTGCTTAACTTCGGTGATCGGACGAGAACCGGTGCATTCAACATGGTATGGTCGTAGGCATTTGAGTTACTCCGCTTTCATTTATATCCTTACTAGCTTATGTCTATGTACATTACTTTTAAAACACTCGCCCTCGCGCGAGAGTAAAAATAAGCTCTTATACCATGTAAAATTTTGCACGATCACGTTATAATTTATGCATTTCAAACAAAATACTGAAAATTGACATTGTTTGGAATTTTTTTGGCCCAATGTGTTTTATGGCCAAATCAGCTGGTCAAAACCTATGGAGCGTGTACAAGGTGCCTTGAATGACCATCTATGGCATGATAGCCGCACATCCACTGTAAGCGGCATATGATTGAATACCAGCCAGGATACTGTCAGTTGCTTGTAGCCTAATTGTTGTGATAAACTTATTAAATAGGTAAGTATTCAAATCTATTTGATAAGTTTTATTTGAATGCACTCTGCGACAGCGGAGGGCAGCCCAATTCTCTTGAAAAATGCATGAAAAAAATTGCACTTACTTAAAAGTTAGCTTTTAGGCCGATTTTCGTCCAAAATGGCCGAAATTCGGGTCCCCCAAATTTTCAACTGATGATTACTCCACGTACACTTGAGCTACAAACGTCGTTTTGGGCTCGTTGGAATTTTCCTGAGCTCAAATTTATGAAACAAGATGAAAAAAAATGAACTTTGAACGAAAAAAAAAACAAAAATTTTGAAAATTTCATTTTTTGCACCACGCTCGATTAGGCTTAACTTTTTGGTATCACCGAGATTTCAAAAGCTTATAACTTTGTGTTGGACCGACGAAATTGGTTCATTTTCTCAGTCCCCCAAGATTTGACTATCATCTTGTGATCCAAATAATAAAATTTGGAAATTTTAAAATTTTTGGGCAAGTTATGGCCGTTCGCGCAATTCACCAGGCTCGATTGGGCTTATTTTTTTGACATCACCGAAATTCAAAAGGCTATAACTCAAAGACCCCAAAATTTATCTCCATTATTTTTGACCTATCAGCAGCTGATTGTACACAAAATTGATACTGCAAAAGAAATTTTTCGGTTTTCTTTTGTTTTGGCCAAAATTTGACCCATTGAAAATTTTTGCACCACGCTCGATTAGGCTTAACTTTTTGACATCACCGAACTTTAAACAGCAATAACTCTTAGCGCATATAAGTAAAAGAATTACTTTTGCTTTAAATAAAAACCTACAACAACTGGTGTTCCCAGGCGGTCTCCCATCCAAGTACTAACCAGGCCCAATGTTGCTTAACTTCGGTGATCGGACGAGAACCGGTGCATTCAACATGGTATGGTCGTAGGCATTTGAGTTACTCCGCTTTCATTTATATCCTTACTAGCTTATGTCTATGTACATTACTTTTAAAACACTCGCCCTCGCGCGAGAGTAAAAATATGCTCTTATACCATGTAAAATTTTACACGCTCACGTTATAATTTATGCATTTCAAACAAAATACTGAAAATTGACATTGTTTGGATTTTTTTTGGCCCAATGTGTTTTATGGCCAAATCAGCTGGTCAAAACCTATGGAGCGTGTACAAGGTGCCTTGAATGACCATCTATGGCATGATAGCCGCACATCCACTGTAAGCGGCATATGATTGAATACCAGCCAGGATACTGTCAGTTGCTTGTAGCCTAATTGTTGTGATAAACTTATTAAATAGGTAAGTATTCAAATCTATTTGATAAGTTTTCTTTGAATGCACTCTGCGACAACGGAGGGCAGCCCAATTCTCTTGAAAAATGCATGAAAAAAATTGCACTTACTTAAAAGTTAGCTTTTATGCCGATTTTCGTCCAAAATGGCCGAAATTCGGGTCCCCCCAAATTTTCAACTGATGATTACTCCACGTACACTTGAGCTACAAACATCGTTTTGGGCTCGTTGGAATTGTCCTGAGCTCAAATTTATGAAACAAGATGAAAAAAATGAACTTTGAACGAAAAAAAAACAAAAATTTTGAAAATTTCATTTTTTGCACCACGCTCGATTAGGCTTAACTTTTTGGTATCACCGAGATTTCAAAAGCTTATAACTTTGTGTTGGACCGACGAAATTGGTTCATTTTTTCAGTCCCCCAAGATTTGACTATCAGCTTGTGAATCAAATAATAAAATTTGGAAATTTTAAAATTTTTGGGCAAGTTATGGCCGTTCGCGCAATTCACCAGGCTCGATTGGGCTTATTTTTTTGACATCACCGAAATTCAAAAGGCTATAACTCAAAGACCCCAGAATTTATCTCCATTATTTTTGACCTATCAGCAGCTGATTGTACACAAAATTGATACTGCAAAAGAAATTTTTCGGTTTTCTTTTGTTTTGGCCAAAATTTGACCCATTGAAAATTTTTGCACCACGCTCGATTAGGCTTAACTTTTTGACATCACCGAACTTTAAACAGCAATAACTCTTAGCGCATATAAGTAAAAGAATTACTTTTGCTTTAAATAAAAACCTACAACAACTGGTGTTCCCAGGCGGTCTCCCATCCAAGTACTAACCAGGCCCAATGTTGCTTAACTTCGGTGATCGGACGAGAACCGGTGCATTCAACATGGTATGGTCGTAGGCATTTGAGTTACTCCGCTTTCATTTATATCCTTACTAGCTTATGTCTATGTACATTACTTTTAAAACACTCGCCCTCGCGCGAGAGTAAAAATATGCTCTTATACCATGTAAAATTTTACACGCTCACGTTATAATTTATGCATTTCAAACAAAATACTGAAAATTGACATTGTTTGGAATTTTTTTGGCCCAATGTGTTTTATGGCCAAATCAGCTGGTCAAAACCTATGGAGCGTGTACAAGGTGCCTTGAATGACCATCTATGGCATGATAGCCGCACATCCACTGTAAGCAGCATATGATTGAATACCAGCCAGGATACTGTCAGTTGCTTTTAGCCTAATTGTTGTGATAAACTTATTAAATAGGTAAGTATTCAAATCTATTTGATAAGTTTTCTTTGAATGCACTCTGCGACAGCGGAGGGCAGCCCAATTCTCTTGAAAAATGCATGAAAAAAATTGCACTTACTTAAAAGTTAGCTTTTAGGCCGATTTTCGTCCAAAATGGCCGAAATTCGGGTCCCCCCAAATTTTCAACTGATGATTACTCCACGTACACTTGAGCTACAAACATCGTTTTGGGCTCGTTGGAATTGTCCTGAGCTCAAATTTATGAAACAAGATGAAAAAAATGAACTTTGAACGAAAAAAAACAAAAATTTTGAAAATTTCATTTTTTGCACCACGCTCGATTAGGCTTAACTTTTTGGTATCACCGAGATTTCAAAAGCTTATAACTTTGTGTTGGACCGACGAAATTGGTTCATTTTCTCAGTCCCCCAAGATTTGACTATCATCTTGTGATCCAAATAATAAAATTTGGAAATTTTAAAATTTTTGGGCAAGTTATGGCCGTTCGCGCAATTCACCAGGCTCGATTGGGCTTATTTTTTTGACATCACCGAAATTCAAAAGGCTATAACTCAAAGACCCCAGAATTTATCTCCATTATTTTTGACCTATCAGCAGCTGATTGTACACAAAATTGATACTGCAAAAGAAATTTTTCGGTTTTCTTTTGTTTTGGCCAAAATTTGACCCATTGAAAATTTTTGCACCACGCTCGATTAGGCTTAACTTTTTGACATCACCGAACTTTAAACAGCAATAACTCTTAGCGCATAAAAGTAAAAGAATTACTTTTGCTTTAAATAAAAGCCTACAACACCTGGTGTTCCCAGGCGGTCTCCCATCCAAGTACTAACCTTGCTCAATGTTGCTTAACTTCGGTGATCGGACGAGAACCGGTGCATTCAACATAGTATGGTCGTAGGCATTTGAGTTACTCCGCTTTCATTTATATCCTTACTAGCTTATGTCTATGTACATTACTTATAAAACACTCGCCCTCGCGCGAGAGTAAAAATATGCTCTTATACCATGTAAAATTTTACACGCTCACGTTATAATTTATGCATTTCAAACAAAATACTGAAAATTGACATTGTTTGGAATTTTTTTGGCCCAATGTGTTTTATGGCCAAATCAGCTGGTCAAAACCTATGGAGCGTGTACAAGGTGCCTTGAATGACCATCTATGGCATGATAGCCGCACATCCACTGTAAGCGGCATATGATTGAATACCAGCCAGGATACTGTCAGTTGCTTTTAGCCTAATTGTTGTGATAAACTTATTAAATAGGTAAGTATTCAAATCTATTTGATACGTTTTCTTTGAATGCACTCTGCGACAGCGGAGGGCAGCCCAATTCTCTTGAAAAATGCAAGAAAAAAAATTGCACTAACAAGTTAGCTTTAGGCCGATTTTCGTCCAAAATGGCCGAAATTCGGGTCCCCCCAAATTTTCAACTGATGATTACTCCACGTACACTTGAGCTACAAACGTCGTTTTGGGCTCGTTGGAATTGTCCTGAGCTCAAATTTATGAAACGAGATGAAAAAAATGAACTTTGAACGAAAAAAAAACAAAAATTTTGAAAATTTCATTTTTTGCACCACGCTCGATTAGGCTTAACTTTTTGGTATCACCGAGATTTCAAAAGCTTATAACTTTGTGTTGCACCGACGAAATTGGTTCATTTTCTCAGTCCCCCAAGATTTGACTATCATCTTGTGAACCAAATAAAAAAATTTGGAAATTTTAAAATTTTTGGGCAAGTTATGGCCGTTCGCGCAATTCACCAGGCTCGATTGGGCTTATTTTTTTGACATCACCGAAATTCAAAAGGCTATAACTCAAAGACCCCAAAAATTATCTCCATTTTTTTTGACCTATCAGCGGCTGATTGTACACAAAATTGATACTGCAAAAGAAATTTTTCGGTTTTCTTTTGTTTTGGCCAAAATTTGACCCATTGAAAATTTTTGCACCACGCTCGATTAGGCTTAACTTTTTGACATCACCGAACTTTAAACAGCAATAACTCTTAGCGCATAAAAGTAAAAGAGTTACTTTTGCTTTAAATAAAAGCCTACAAACCTGGTGTTCCCAGGCGGTCTCCCATCCAAGTACTAACCAGGCCCAATGTTGCTTAACTTCGGTGATCGGACGAGAACCGGTGCATTCAACATGGTATTGTCGTAGGCATTTGAGTTACTCCGCTTTCATTTATATCCTTACTAGCTTATGTCTATGTACATTACTTTTAAAACACTCGCCCTCGCGCGAGAGTAAAAATATGCTCTTATACCATGTAAAATTTTGCACGCTCACGTTATAATTTATGCATTTCAAACAAAATACTGAAAATTGACATTGTTTGGAATTTTTTTGGCCCAATGTGTTTTACGGCCAAATCAGCTGGTCAAAACCTGTGGAGCGTGTACAAGGTGCCTTGAATGACCATCTATGGATGATAGCCGCACATCCACTGTAAGTGGCATATGATTGAATACCAGCCAGGATACTGTCAGTTGCTTTTAGCCTAATTGTTGTGATAAACTTATTAAATAGGTAAGTATTCAAATCTATTTGATAAGTTTTCTTTGAATGCACTCTGCGACAGCGGAGGGCAGCCCAATTCTCTTGAAAAATGCAAGAAAAAAAATTGCACTAACAAGTTAGCTTTTAGGCCGATTTTCGTCCAAAATGGCCGAAATTCGGGTCCCCCCAAATTTTCAACTGATGATTACTCCACGTACACTTGAGCTACAAACGTCGTTTTGGGCTCGTTGGAATTGTCCTCCTGAGCTCAAATTTGTGAAACAAGATGAAAAAAATGAACTTTGAACGAAAAAAAAAATTTGAAAATTTCATTTTTTGCACCACGCTCGATTAGGCTTAACTTTTTGGTATCACCGAGATTTCAAAAGCTTATAACTTTGTGTTGGACCGACGAAATTGGTTCATTTTCTCAGTCCCTCAAGATTTGACTATGATCTTGTGATCCAAATAATAAATCTTGGAAATTTTAAAATTTTTGGGCAAGTTATGGCCGTTCGCGCAATTCACCAGGCTCGATTGGGCTTATTTTTTTGACATCACCGAAATTTAAAAGGCTATAACTCAAAGACCCCAAAAGTTATCTCCATTATTTTTGACCTATCAGCAGCTGATTGTACACAAAATTGATACTGCAAAAAAAAAATTTTCGGTTTTCTTTTGTTTTGGCCAAAATTTGACCCATTGAAAATTTTTGCACCACGCTCGATTAGGCTTAACTTTTTGACATCACCGAACTTTAAACAGCAATAACTCTTAGCGCATAAAAGTAAAAGAATTACTTTTGCTTTAAATAAAAGCCTACAACACCTGGTGTTCCCAGGCGGTCTCCCATCCAAGTACTAACCAGGCCCAATGTTGCTTAACTTCGGTGATCGGACGAGAACCGGTGCATTCAACATGGTATGGTCGTAGGCATTTGAGTTACTCCGCTTTCATTTCTATCCTTACTAGCTTATGTCTATGTACATTACTTTTAAAACACTCGCCCTCGCGCGAGAGTAAAAATATGCTCTTATACCATGTAAAATTTTGCACGCTCACGTTATAATTTATGCATTTCAAACAAAATACTGAAAATTGACATTATTTGGAATTTTTTGGCCCAATGTGTTTTATGGCCAAATCAGCTGGTCAAAACCTATGGAGCGTGTACAAGGTGCCTTGAATGACCATCTATGGCATGATAGCCGCACATCCACTGTAAGTGGCATATGATTGAATACCAGCCAGGATACTGTCAGTTGCTTTTAGCCTAATTGTTGTGATAAACTTATTAAATAGGTAAGTATTCAAATCTATTTGATAAGTTTTCTTTGAATGCACTCTGCGACAGCGGAGGGCAGCCCAATGCTCTTGAAAAATGCAAGAAAAAAAATTGCACTAACTTAAAAGTTAGCTTTTAGGCCGATTTTCGTCCAAAATGGCCGAAATTCGGGTCCCCCCAAATTTTCAACTGATGATTACTCCACGTACACTTGAGCTACAAACGTCGTTTTGGGCTCGTTGGAATTTTCCTGAGCTCAAATTTGTGAAACGAGATGAAAAAAATGAACTTTGAAAAAAAAAACAGAAATTTTGAAAATTTCTTTTTTTGCACCACGCTCGATTAGGCTTAACTTTTTGACATCACCGAACTTTAAACAGCAATAACTCTTAGCGCATAAAAGTAAAAGAATTACTTTTGCTTTAAATAAAAGCCTACAACACCTGGTGTTCCCAGGCGGTCTCCCATCCAAGTACTAACCAGGCCCAATGTTGCATAACTTCGGTGATCGGACGAGAACCGGTGCATTCAACATGGTATGGTCGTAGGCATTTGAGTTACTCCGCTTTCATTTATATCCTTACTAGCTTATGTCTATGTACATTACTTTTAAAACACTCGCCCTCGCGCGAGAGTAAAAATATGCTCTTATACCATGTAAAATTTTGCACGCTCACGTTATAATTTATGCATTTCAAACAAAATACTGAAAATTGACATTGTTTGGAATTTTTTTGGCCCAATGTGTTTTATGGCCAAATCAGCTGGTCAAAACCTATGGAGCGTGTACAAGGTGCCTTGAATGACCATCTATGGCATGATAGCCGCACATCCACTGTAAGTGGCATATGATTGAATACCAGCCAGGATACTGTCAGTTGCTTTTAGCCTAATTGTTGTGATAAACTTATTAAATAGGTAAGTATTCAAATCTATTTGATAAGTTTTCTTTGAATGCACTCTGCGACAGCGGAGGGCAGCCCAATGCTCTTGAAAAATGCAAGAAAAAAAATTGCACTAACTTAAAAGTTAGCTTTTAGGCCGATTTTCGTCCAAAATGGCCGAAATTCGGGTCTCCCCAAATTTTCAACTGATGATTACTCCACGTACACTTGAGCTACAAACGTCGTTTTGGGCTCGTTGGAATTGTCCTGAGCTCAAATTTGTGAAACAAGATGAAAAAAATGAACTTTGAAAAAAAAACAGAAATTTTGAAAATTTCTTTTTTTGCACCACGCTCGATTAGGCTTAACTTTTTGACATCACCGAACTTTAAACAGCAATAACTCTTAGCGCATAAAAGTAAAAGAATTACTTTTGATTTAAATAAAAGCCTACAACACCTGGTGTTCCCAGGCGGTCTCCCATCCAAGTACTAACCAGGCCCAATGTTGCTTAACTTCGGTGATCGGACGAGAACCGGTGCATTCAACATGGTATGGTCGTAGGCATTTGAGTTACTCCGCTTTCATTTATATCCTTACTAGCTTATGTCTATGTACATTACTTTTAAAACACTCGCCCTCGCGCGAGAGTAAAAATATGCTCTTATACCATGTAAAATTTTGCACGCTCACGTTATAATTTATGCATTTCAAACAAAATACTGAAAATTGACATTGTTTGGAATTTTTTTGGCCCAATGTGTTTTATGGCCAAATCAGCTGGTCAAAACCTATGGAGCGTGTACAAGGTGCCTTGAATGACCATCTATGGCATGATAGCCGCACATCCACTGTAAGTGGCATATGATTGAATACCAGCCAGGATACTGTCAGTTGCTTTTAGCCTAATTGTTGTGATAAACTTATTAAATAGGTAAGTATTCAAATCTATTTGATAAGTTTTCTTTGAATGCACTCTGCGACAGCGGAGGGCAGCCCAATTCTCTTGAAAAATGCAAGAAAAAAAATTGCACTAACGTAAAAGTTAGCTTTTAGGCCGATTTTCGTCCAAAATGGCCGAAATTCGGGTCCCCCCAAATTTTCAACTGATGATTACTCCACGTACACTTGAGCTACAAACGTCGTTTTGGGCTCGTTGGAATTGTCCTGAGCTCAAATTTATGAAACAAGATGAAAAAAATGAATTTTGAGCGAAAAAAAAACAAAAATTTTGAAAATTTCATTTTTTGCACCACGCTCGATTAGGCTTAACTTTTTGGTATCACCGAGATTTCAAAAGCTTACAACTTTGTGTTGGACCGACGAAATTGGTTCATTTTCTCAGTCCCCCAAGATTTGACTATGATCTTGTGATCCAAATAATAAAATTTGGAAATTTTAAAATTTTTGGGCAAGTTATGGCCGTTCGCGCAATTCACCAGGCTCGATTGGGCTTATTTTTTTGACATCACCGAAATTCAAAAGGCTATAACTCAAAGACCCCAAAAGTTATCTCCATTATTTTTGACCTATCAGCAGCTGATTGTACACAAAATTGATCTCGCAAAAGAAATTTCTCGGTTTTCTTTTGTTTTCGCCAAAATTTGACCCATTGAAAATTTTTGCACCACGCTCGATTAGGCTTAACTTTTTGACATCACCGAACTTTAAACAGCAATAACCTTAGCGCATAAAAGTAAAAGAATTACTTTTGCTTTAAATAAAAGCCTACAACACCTGGTGTTCCCAGGCGGTCTCCCATCCAAGTACTAACCAGGCCCAATGTTGCTTAACTTCGGTGATCGGACGAGAACCGGCGCATTCAACATGGTATGGTCGTAGGCATTTGAGTTACTCCGCTTTCATTTATATCCTTACTAGCTTATGTCTATGTACATTACTTTTAAAACACTCGCCCTCGCGCGAGAGTAAAAATATGCTCTTATACCATGTAAAATTTTGCACGCTCACGTTATAATTTATGCATTTCAAACAAAATACTGAAAAATGACATTGTTTGGAATTTTTTTTGGCCCAATGTGTTTTATGGCCAAATCAGCTGGTCAAAACCTATGGAGCGTGTACAAGGTGCCTTGAATGACCATCTATGGCATGATAGCCGCACATCCACTGTAAGTGGCATATGATTGAATACCAGCCAGGATACTGTAAGTTGCTTTTAGCCTAATTGTTGTGATAAACTTATTAAATAGGTAAGTATTCAAATCTATTTGATAAGTTTTCTTTGAATGCACTCTGCGACAGCGGAGGGCAGCCCAATTCTCTTGAAAAATGCAAGAAAAAAAATTGCACTAACGTAAAAGTTAGCTTTTAGGCCGATTTTCGTCCAAAATGGCCGAAATTCGGGTCCCCCCAAATTTTCAACTGAAGATTACTCCACGTACACTTGAGCTACAAACGTCGTTTTGGGCTCGTTGGAATTGTCCTGAGCTCAAATTTATGAAACAAGATGAAAAAAATGAACTTTGAACGAAAAAAAAACAGAAATTTTGAAAATTTCATTTTTTTGCACCACGCTCGATTAGGCTTAACTTTTTGGTATCACCGAGATTTCAAAAGCTTATAACTTTGTGTTGGACCGACGAAATTGGTTCATTTTCTCAGTCCCCCAAGATTTGACTATGATCTTGTGATCCAAATAATAAAATTTGGAAATTTTAAAATTTTTGGGCAAGTTATGGCCGTTCGCGCAATTCACCAGGCTCGATTGGGCTTATTTTTTTGACATCACCGAAATTCAAAAGGCTATAACTCAAAGACCCCAAAAGTTATCTCCATTATTTTTGACCTATCAGCAGCTGATTGTACACAAAATTGATACTGCAAAAGAAATTTTTCGGTTTTCTTTTGTTTTGGCCAAAATTTGACCCATTGAAATTTTTTGCACCACGCTCGATTAGGCTTAACTTTTTGACATCACCGAACTTTAAACAGCAATAACTCTCAGCGCATAAAAGTAAAAGAATTACTTTTGCTTTAAATAAAAGCCTACAACACCTGGTGCTCCCAGGCGGTCTCCCATCCAAGTACTAACCAGGCCCAATGTTGCTTAACTTCGGTGATCGGACGAGAACCGGTGCATTCAACATGGTATGGTCGTAGGCATTTGAGTTACTCCGCTTTCATTTATATCCTTACTAGCTTATGTCTATGTACATTACTTTTAAAACACTCGCCCTCGCGCGAGAGTAAAAATTTGCTCTTATACCATGTAAAATTTTGCACGCTCACGTTATAATTTATGCATTTCAAACAAAATACTGAAAATTGACATTGTTTGGAATTTTTTTGCCCCAATGTGTTTTATGGCCAAATCAGCTGGTCAAAACCTATGGAGCGTGTACAAGGTGCCTTGAATGACCATCTATGGCATGATAGCCGCACATCCACTGTAAGTGGCATATGATTGAATACCAGCCAGGATACTGTCAGTTGCTTTTAGCCTAATTGTTGTGATAAACTTATTAAATAGGTAAGTATTCAAATCTATTTGATAAGTTTTCTTTGAATGCACTCTGCGACGGCGGAGGGCGGCCCAATTCTCTTGAAAAATGCAAGAAAAAAAATTGCACCAACTTACAAGTTAGCTTTTAGGACGATTTTCGTCCAAAATGGCCGAAATTCGGGTCCCCCCAAATTTTCAACTGATGATTACTCCACGTACACTTGAGCTACAAACGTCGTTTTGGGCTCGTTGGAATTTTTCTGAGCTCAAATTTATCAAACAAGATGAAAAAAAATGAATTTTGAACGAAAAAAAAAACAAAAATTTTGAAAATTTCATTTTTTGCACCACGCTCGATTAGGCTTAACTTTTGACATCACCGAACTTTAAACAGCAATAACTCTTAGCGCATAAAAGTAAAAGAATTACTTTTGCTTTAAATAAAAGCCTACAACACCTGGTTTTCCCAGGCGGTCTCCCATCCAAGTACTAACCAGGCCCAATGTTGCTTAACTTCGGTGATCGGACGAGAACCGGTGCATTCAACATGGTATGGTCGTAGGCATTTGAGTTACTCCGCTTTCATTTATATCCTTACTAGCTTATGTCTATGTACATTACTTTTAAAACACTCGCCCTCGCGCGAGAGTAAAAATATGCTCTTATACCATGTAAAATTTTGCACGCTCACGTTATAATTTATGCATTTCAAACAAAATACTGAAAATTGACATTGTTTGGAATTTTTTTGGCCCAATGTGTTTTATGGCCAAATCAGCTGGTCAAAACCTATGGAGCGTGTACAAGGTGCCTTGAATGACCATCTATGGCATGATAGCCGCACATCCACTGTAAGTGGCATATGATTGAATACCAGCCAGGATACTGTCAGTTGCTTTTAGCCTAATTGTTGTGATAAACTTATTAAGTAGGTAAGTATTCAAATCTATTTGATAAGTTTTCTTTGAATGCACTCTGCGACGGCGGAGGACAGCCCAATTCTCTTGAAAAATGCAAGAAAAAAATTGCACTAACTTAAAAGTAGGTTTTTAGGCCGATTTTCGTCCAAAATGGCCGAAACTCGGGTCCCCCCAAATTTTCAACTGATGATTACTCCACGTACACTTGAGCTAAAAACGTCGTTTTGGGCTCATTGGAATTGTCCTGAGCTCAAATTTTTGAAACAAGATGAAAAAAATGAACTTTGAACGAAAAAAAAACAAAAATTTTGAAAATTTCATTTTTTGCACCACGCACGATTAGGCTTAACTTTTTGACATCACCGAACTTTAAACAGCAATAACTCTTAGCGCATAAAAGTAAAAGAATTACTTTTGCTTTAAATAAAAGCCTACAATACCTGGTGTTCCCAGGCGGTCTCCCATCCAAGTACTAACCAGGCCCAATGTTGCTTAACTTCGGTGATCGGACGAGAACCGGTGCATTCAACATGGTATGGTCGTAGGCATTTGAGTTACTCCGCTTTCATTTATATCCTTACTAGCTTATGTCTATGTACATTACTTTTAAAACACTCGCCCTCGCGCGAGAGTAAAAATATGCTCTTATACCATGTAAAATTTTGCACGCTCACGTTATAATTTATGCATTTCAAACAAAATACTGAAAATTGACATTGTTTGGAATTTTTTTGGCCCAATGTGTTTTATGGCCAAATCAGCTGGTCAAAACCTATGGAGCGTGTACAAGGTGCCTTGAATGACCATCTATGGCATGATAGCCGCACATCCACTGTAAGTGGCATATGATTGAATACCAGCCAGGATACTGTCAGTTGCTTTTAGCCTAATTGTTGTGATAAACTTATTAAGTAGGTAAGTATTCAAATCTATTTGATAAGTTTTCTTTGAATGCACTCTGCGAAGGCGGAGGACAGCCCAATTCTCTTGAAAAATGCAAGAAAAAAAATTGCACTAACTTAAAAGTTAGCTTTTAGGCCGATTTTCGTCCAAAATGGCCGAAACTCGGGTCCCCCCAAATTTTCAACTGATGATTACTCCACGTACACTTGAGCTAAAAACGTCGTTTTGGGCTCGTTGGAATTGTCCTGAGCTCAAATTTTTGAAACAAGATGAAAAAAATGAACTTTGAACGAAAAAAAAACAAAAATTTTGAAAATTTCATTTTTTGCACCACGCTCGATTAGGCTTAACTTTTTGACATCACCGAACTTTAAACAGCAATAACTCTTAGCGCATAAAAGTAAAAGAATTACTTTTGCTTTAAATAAAAGCCTACAATACCTGGTGTTCCCAGGCGGTCTCCCATCCAAGTACTAACCAGGCCCAATGTTGCTTAACTTCGGTGATCGGACGAGAACCGGTGCATTCAACATGGTATGGTCGTAGGCATTTGAGTTACTCCGCTTTCATTTATATCCTTACTAGCTTATGTCTATGTACATTACTTTTAAAACACTCGCCCTCGCGCGAGAGTAAAAATATGCTCTTATACCATGTAAAATTTTGCACGCTCACGTTATAATTTTTGCATTTCAAACAAAATACTGAAAATTGACATTGTTTGGAATTTTTTTGGCCCAATGTGTTTTATGGCCAAATCAGCTGGTCAAAACCTATGGAGCGTGTACAAGGTGCCTTGAATGACCATCTATGGCATGATAGCCGCACATCCACTGTAAGTGGCATATGATTGAATACCAGCCAGGATACTGTCAATTGCTTTTAGCCTAATTGTTGTGATAAACTTATTAAATAGGTAAGTATTCAAATCTATTTGATAAGTTTTCTTTGAATACACTCTGCGACGGCGGAGGGCAGCCCAATTCTCTTGAAAAATGCAAGAAAAAAAATTGCACTAACTTAAAAGTTAGCTTTAGGCCGATTTTCGTCCAAAATGGCCGAAATTCGGGTCCCCCCAAATTTTCAACTGATGATTACTCCACGTACACTTGAGCTAAAAACGTCGTTTTGGGCTCGTTGGAATTGTCCTGAGCTCAAATTTTTGAAACAAGATGAAAAAAATGAACTTTGAACGAAAAAAAAACAAAAATTTTGAAAATTTCATTTTTTGCACCACGCTCGATTAGGCTTAACTTTTTGACATCACCGAACTTTAAACAGCAATAACTCTTAGCGCATAAAAGTAAAAGAATTACTTTTGCTTTAAATAAAAGCCTACAATACCTGGTGTTCCCAGGCGGTCTCCCATCCAAGTACTAACCAGGCCCAATGTTGCTTAACTTCGGTGATCGGACGAGAACCGGTGCATTCAACATGGTATGGTCGTAGGCATTTGAGTTACTCCGCTTTCATTTATATCCTTACTAGCTTATGTCTATGTACATTACTTTTAAAACACTCGCCCTCGCGCGAGAGTAAAAATATGCTCTTATACCATGTAAAATTTTGCACGCTCACGTTATAATTTTTGCATTTCAAACAAAATACTGAAAATTGACATTGTTTGGAATTTTTTTGGCCCAATGTGTTTTATGGCCAAATCAGCTGGTCAAAACCTATGGAGCGTGTACAAGGTGCCTTGAATGACCATCTATGGCATGATAGCCGCACATCCACTGTAAGTGGCATATGATTGAATACCAGCCAGGATACTGTCAATTGCTTTTAGCCTAATTGTTGTGATAAACTTATTAAATAGGTAAGTATTCAAATCTATTTGATAAGTTTTCTTTGAATACAGTCTGCGACGGCGGAGGGCAGCCCAATTCTCTTGAAAAATGCAAGAAAAAAAATTGCACTAACTTAAAAGTTAGCTTTAGGCCGATTTTCGTCCAAAATGGCCGAAATTCGGGTCCCCCCAAATTTTCAACTGATGATTACTCCACGTACACTTGAGCTAAAAACGTCGCTTTGGGCTCGTTGGAATTGTCCTGAGCTCAAATTTTTGAAACAAGATGAAAAAAATGAACTTTGAACGAAAAAAAAACAAAAATTTTGAAAATTTCATTTTTTGCACCACGCTCGATTAGGCTTAACTTTTTGACATCACCGAACTTTAAACAGCAATAACTCTTAGCGCATAAAAGTAAAAGAATTACTTTTGCTTTAAATAAAAGCCTACAATACCTGGTGTTCCCAGGCGGTCTCCCATCCAAGTACTAACCAGGCCCAATGTTGCTTAACTTCGGTGATCGGACGAGAACCGGTGCATTCAACATGGTATGGTCGTAGGCATTTGAGTTACTCCGCTTTCATTTATATCCTTACTAGCTTATGTCTATGTACATTACTTTTAAAACACTCGCCCTCGCGCGAGAGTAAAAATATGCTCTTATACCATGTAAAATTTTGCACGCTCACGTTATAATTTATGCATTTCAAACAAAATACTGAAAATTGACATTGTTTGGAATTTTTTTGGCCCAATGTGTTTTATGGCCAAATCAGCTGGTCAAAACCTATGGAGCGTGTACAAGGTGCCTTGAATGACCATCTATGGCATGATAGCCGCACATCCACTGTAAGTGGCATATGATTGAATACCAGCCAGGATACTGTCAGTTGCTTTTAGCCTAATTGTTGTGATAAACTTATTAAGTAGGTAAGTATTCAAATCTATTTGATAAGTTTTCTTTGAATGCACTCTGCAACGGCGGAGGACAGCCCAATTCTCTTGAAAAATGCAAGAAAAAAAATTGCACTAACTTAAAAGTTAGCTTTTAGGCCGATTTTCGTCCAAAATGGCCGAAACTCGGGTCCCCCCAAATTTTCAACTGATGATTACTCCACGTACACTTGAGCTAAAAACGTCGTTTTGGGCTCGTTGGAATTGTCCTGAGCTCAAATTTTTGAAACAAGATGAAAAAAATGAACTTTGAAGGAAAAAAAAAACAAAAATTTTGAAAATTTCATTTTTTGCACCACGCTCGATTAGGCTTAACTTTTTGACATCACCGAACTTTAAACAGCAATAACTCTTAGCGCATAAAAGTAAAAGAATTACTTTTGCTTTAAATAAAAGACTACAATACCTGGTGTTCCCAGGCGGTCTCCCATTCAAGTACTAACCAGGCCCAATGTTGCTTAACTTCGGTGATCGGACGAGAACCGGTGCATTCAACATGGTATGGTCGTAGGCATTTGAGTTACTCCGCTTTCATTTATATCCTTACTAGCTTATGTCTATGTACAGGACTTTAAAAACACTCGCCCTCGCGCGAGAGTAAAAATATGCTCTTATACCATGTAAAATTTTGCACGCTCACGTTATAATTTATGCATTTCAAACAAAATACTGAAAATTGACATTGTTTGGAATTTTTTTGGCCCAATGTGTTTTATGGCCAAATCAGCTGGTCAAAACCTATGGAGCGTGTACAAGGTGCCTTGAATGACCATCTATGGCATGATAGCCGCACATCCACTGTAAGTGGCATATGATTGAATACCAGCCAGGATACTGTCAATTGCTTTTAGCCTAATTGTTGTGATAAACTTATTAAATAGGTAAGTATTCAAATCTATTTGATAAGTTTTCTTTGAATACACTCTGCGACGGCGGAGGGCAGCCCAATTCTCTTGAAAAATGCAAGAAAAAAAATTGCACTAACTTAAAAGTTAGCTTTTAGGCCGATTTTCGTCCAAAATGGCCGAAACTCGGGTCCCACCAAATTTTCAACTGATGATTACTCCACGTACACTTGAGCTAAAAACGTCGTTTTGGGCTCGTTGGAATTGTCCTGAGCTCAAATTTTTGAAACAAGATGAAAAAAATGAACTTTGAACGAAAAAAAAAACAAAAATTTTGAAAATTTCATTTTTTGCACCACGCTCGATTAGGCTTAACTTTTTGACATCACCGAACTTTAAACAGCAATAACTCTTAGCGCATAAAAGTAAAAGAATTACTTTTGCTTTAAATAAAAGCCTACAATACCTGGTGTTCCCAGGCGGTCTCCCATCCAAGTACTAACCAGGCCCAATGTTGCTTAACTTCGGTGATCGGACGAGAACCGGTGCATTCAACATGGTATGGTCGTAGGCATTTGAGTTACTCCGCTTTCATTTATATCCTTACTAGCTTATGTCTATGTACATTACTTTTAAAACACTCGCCCTCGCGCGAGAGTAAAAATATGCTCTTATACCATGTAAAATTTTGCACGCTCACGTTATAATTTATGCATTTCAAACAAAATACTGAAAATTGACATTGTTTGGAATTTTTTTGGCCCAATGTGTTTTATGGCCAAATCAGCTGGTCAAAACCTATGGAGCGTGTACAAGGTGCCTTGAATTACCATCTATGGCCTGATAGCCGCACATCCACTGTAAGTGGCATATGATTGAATACCAGCCAGGATACTGTCAGTTGCTTTTAGCCTAATTGTTGTGATAAACTTATTAAATAGGTAAGTATTCAAATCTATTTGATAAGTTTTCTTTGAATGCACTCTGCGACAGCGGAGGGCAGCCCAATGCTCTTGAAAAATGCAAGAAAAAAAATTGCACTAACTTAAAAGTTAGCTTTTAGGCCGATTTTCGTCCAAAATGGCCGAAATTCGGGTCCCCCGAAATTTTCAACTGATGATTACTCCACGTACACTTGAGCTACAAACGTCATTTTGGGCTCGTTGGAATTGTCCTGAGCTCAAATTTATGAAACAATATGAAAAAAATGAACTTTGAACGAAAAAAAAAACAAAAATTTTGAAAATTTCATTTTTTGCACCACGCACGATTAGGCTTAACTTTTTGACATCACCGAACTTTAAACAGCAATAACTCTTAGCGCATAAAAGTAAAAGAATTACTTTTGCTTTAAATGAAAGCCTACAACACCTGGTGTTCCCAGGCGGTCTCCCATCCAAGTACTTACCAGGCCCAATGTTGCTTAACTTCGGTGATCGGACGAGAACCGGTGCATTCAACATGGTATGGTCGTAGGCATTTGAGTTACTCCGCTTTCATTTATATCCTTACTAGCGTATGTCTATGTACATTACTTTTAAAACACTCGCCCTCGCGCGAGAGTAAAAATATGCTCTTATACCATGTAAAATTTTGCACGCTCACGTTATAATTTATGCATTTCAAACAAAATACTGAAAATTGACATTGTTTGGAATTTTTTTGGCCCAATGTGTTTTATGGCCAAATCAGCTGGTCAAAACCTATGGAGCGTGTACAAGGTGCCTTGAATGACCATCTATGGCATGATAGCCGCACATCCACTGTAAGTGGCATATGATTGAATACCAGCCAGGATACTGTCAGTTGCTTTTAGCCTAATTGTTGTGATAAACTTATTAAGTAGGTAAGTATTCAAATCTATTTGATAAGTTTTCTTTGAATGCACTCTGCAACGGCGGAGAACAGCCCAATTCTCTTGAAAAATGCAAGAAAAAAAATTGCACTAACTCAAAAGTTAGCTTTTAGGCCGATTTTCGTCCAAAATGGCCGAAACTCGGGTCCCCCCAAATTTTCAACTGATGATTACTCCACGTACACTTGAGCTACAAACGTCATTTTGGGCTCGTTGGAATTGTCCTGAGCTCAAATTTATGAAACAATATGAAAAAAATGAACTTTGAACGAAAAAAAAAACAAAAATTTTGAAAATTTCATTTTTTGCACCACGCACGATTAGGCTTAACTTTTTGACATCACCGAACTTTAAACAGCAATAACTCTTAGCGCATAAAAGTAAAAGAATTACTTTTGCTTTAAATGAAAGCCTACAACACCTGGTGTTCCCAGGCGGTCTCCCATCCAAGTACTAACCAGGCCCAATGTTGCTTAACTTCGGTGATCGGACGAGAACCGGTGCGTTCAACATGGTATGGTCGTAGGCATTTGAGTTACTCCGCTTTCATTTATATCCTTACTAGCGTATGTCTATGTACATTACTTTTAAAACACTCGCCCTCGCGCGAGAGTAAAAATATGCTCTTATACCATGTAAAATTTTGCACGCTCACGTTATAATTTATGCATTTCAAACAAAATACTGAAAATTGACATTGTTTGGAATTTTTTTGGCCCAATGTGTTTTATGGCCAAATCAGCTGGTCAAAACCTATGGAGCGTGTACAAGGTGCCTTGAATGACCATCTATGGCATGATAGCCGCACATCCACTGTAAGTGGCATATGATTGAATACCAGCCAGGATACTGTCAGTTGCTTTTAGCCTAATTGTTGTGATAAACTTATTAAGTAGGTAAGTATTCAAATCTATTTGATAAGTTTTCTTTGAATGCACTCTGCAACGGCGGAGGACAGTCCAATTCTCTTGAAAAATGCAAGAAAAAAAATTGCACTAACTTAAAAGTTAGCTTTTAGGCCGATTTTCGTCCAAAATGGCCGAAACTCGGGTCCCCCCAAATTTTCAACTGATGATTACTCCACGTACACTTGAGCTAAAAACGTCGTTTTGGGCTCGTTGGAATTGTCCTGAGCTCAAATTTTTGAAACAAGATGAAAAAAATGAACTTTGAACGAAAAAAAAACAAAAATTTTGAAAATTTCATTTTTTGCACCACGCTCGATTAGGCTTAACTTTTTGACATCACCGAACTTTAAACAGCAATAACTCTTAGCGCATAAAAGTAAAAGAATTACTTTTGCTTTAAATAAAAGCCTACAATACCTGGTGTTCCCAGGCGGTCTCCCATCCAAGTACTAACCAGGCCCAATGTTGCTTAACTTCGGTGATCGGACGAGAACCGGTGCATTCAACATGGTATGGTCGTAGGCATTTGAGTTACTCCGCTTTCATTTATATCCTTACTAGCTTATGTCTATGTACATTACTTTTAAAACACTCGCCCTCGCGCGAGAGTAAAAATATGCTCTTATACCATGTAAAATTTTGCACGCTCACGTTATAATTTATGCATTTCAAACAAAATACTGAAAATTGACATTGTTTGGAATTTTTTTGGCCCAATGTGTTTTATGGCCAAATCAGCTGGTCAAAACCTATGGAGCGTGTACAAGGTGCCTTGAATGACCATCTATGGCATGATAGCCGCACATCCACTGTAAGTGGCATATGATTGAATACCAGCCAGGATACTGTCAGTTGCTTTTAGCCTAATTGTTGTGATAAACTTATTAAGTAGGTAAGTATTCAAATCTATTTGATAAGTTTTCTTTGAATGCACTCTGCAACGGCGGAGGACAGCCCAATTCTCTTGAAAAATGCAAGAAAAAAAATTGCACTAACTTAAAAGTTAGCTTTTAGGCCGATTTTCGTCCAAAATGGCCGAAACTCGGGTCCCCCCAAATTTTCAACTGATGATTACTCCACGTACACTTGAGCTAAAAACGTCGTTTTGGGCTCGTTGGAATTGTCCTGAGCTCAAATTTTTGAAACAAGATGAAAAAAATGAACTTTGAAGGAAAAAAAAACAAAAATTTTGAAAATTTCATTTTTTGCACCACGCTCGATTAGGCTTAACTTTTTGACATCACCGAACTTTAAACAGCAATAACTCTTAGCGCATAAAAGTAAAAGAATTACTTTTGCTTTAAATAAAAGCCTACAATACCTGGTGTTCCCAGGCGGTCTCCCATCCAAGTACTAACCAGGCCCAATGTTGCTTAACTTCGGTGATCGGACGAGAACCGGTGCATTCAACATGGTATGGTCGTAGGCATTTGAGTTACTCCGCTTTCATTTATATCCTTACTAGCTTATGTCTATGTACAGGACTTTAAAAACACTCGCCCTCGCGCGAGAGTAAAAATATGCTCTTATACCATGTAAAATTTTGCACGCTCACGTTATAATTTATGCATTTCAAACAAAATACTGAAAATTGACATTGTTTGGAATTTTTTTGGCCCAATGTGTTTTATGGCCAAATCAGCTGGTCAAAACCTATGGAGCGTGTACAAGGTGCCTTGAATGACCATCTATGGCATGATAGCCGCACATCCACTGTAAGTGGCATATGATTGAATACCAGCCAGGATACTGTCAATTGCTTTTAGCCTAATTGTTGTGATAAACTTATTAAATAGGTAAGTATTCAAATCTATTTGATAAGTTTTCTTTGAATACACTCTGCGACGGCGGAGGGCAGCCCAATTCTCTTGAAAAATGCAAGAAAAAAAATTGCACTAACTTAAAAGTTAGCTTTTAGGCCGATTTTCGTCCAAAATGGCCGAAACTCGGGTCCCACCAAATTTTCAACTGATGATTACTCCACGTACACTTGAGCTAAAAACGTCGTTTTGGGCTCGTTGGAATTGTCCTGAGCTCAAATTTTTGAAACAAGATGAAAAAAATGAACTTTGAACGAAAAAAAAACAAAAATTTTGAAAATTTCATTTTTTGCACCACGCTCGATTAGGCTTAACTTTTTGACATCACCGAACTTTAAACAGCAATAACTCTTAGCGCATAAAAGTAAAAGAATTACTTTTGCTTTAAATAAAAGCCTACAATACCTGGTGTTCCCAGGCGGTCTCCCATCCAAGTACTAACCAGGCCCAATGTTGCTTAACTTCGGTGATCGGACGAAAACCGGTGCATTCAACATGGTATGGTCGTAGGCATTTGAGTTACTCCGCTTTCATTTATATCCTTACTAGCTTATGTCTATGTACATTACTTTTAAAACACTCGCCCTCGCGCGAGAGTAAAAATATGCTCTTATACCATGTAAAATTTTGCACGCTCACGTTATAATTTATGCATTTCAAACAAAATACTGAAAATTGACATTGTTTGGAATTTTTTTGGCCCAATGTGTTTTATGGCCAAATCAACTGGTCAAAACCTATGGAGCGTGTACAAGGTGCCTTGAATTACCATCTATGGCCTGATAGCCGCACATCCACTGTAAGTGGCATATGATTGAATACCAGCCAGGATACTGTCAGTTGCTTTTAGCCTAATTGTTGTGATAAACTTATTAAATAGGTAAGTATTCAAATCTATTTGATAAGTTTTCTTTGAATGCACTCTGCGACAGCGGAGGGCAGCCCAATGCTCTTGAAAAATGCAAGAAAAAAAATTGCACTAACTTAAAAGTTAGCTTTTAGGCCGATTTTCGTCCAAAATGGCCGAAATTCGGGTCCCCCGAAATTTTCAACTGATGATTACTCCACGTACACTTGAGCTACAAACGTCATTTTGGGCTCGTTGGAATTGTCCTGAGCTCAAATTTATGAAACAATATGAAAAAAATGAACTTTGAACGAAAAAAAAACAAAAATTTTGAAAATTTCATTTTTTGCACGATTAGGCTTAACTTTTTGACATCACCGAACTTTAAACAGCAATAACTCTTAGCGCATAAAAGTAAAAGAATTACTTTTGCTTTAAATGAAAGCCTACAACACCTGGTGTTCCCAGGCGGTCTCCCATCCAAGTACTAACCAGGCCCAATGTTGCTTAACTTCGGTGATCGGACGAGAACCGGTGCATTCAACATGGTATGGTCGTAGGCATTTGAGTTACTCCGCTTTCATTTATATCCTTACTAGCGTATGTCTATGTACATTACTTTTAAAACACTCGCCCTCGCGCGAGAGTAAAAATATGCTCTTATACCATGTAAAATTTTGCACGCTCACGTTATAATTTATGCATTTCAAACAAAATACTGAAAATTGACATTGTTTGGATTTTTTTTGGCCCAATGTGTTTTATGGCCAAATCAGCTGGTCAAAACCTATGGAGCGTGTACAAGGTGCCTTGAATTACCATCTATGGCCTGATAGCCGCACATCCACTGTAAGTGGCATATGATTGAATACCAGCCAGGATACTGTCAGTTGCTTTTAGCCTAATTGTTGTGATAAACTTATTAAATAGGTAAGTATTCAAATCTATTTGATAAGTTTTCTTTGAATACACTCTGCGACGGCGGAGGGCAGCCCAATTCTCTTGAAAAATGCAAGAAAAAAAATTGCACTAACTTAAAAGTTAGCTTTAGGCCGATTTTCGTCCAAAATGGCCGAAATTCGGGTCCCCCCAAATTTTTAACTGATGATTACTCCACGTACACTTGAGCTACAAACGTCGTTTTGGGCTCGTTGGAATTGTCCTGAGCTCAAATTTATGAAACAATATGAAAAAAATGAACTTTGAACGAAAAAAAAAACAAAAATTTTGAAAATTTCATTTTTTGCACCACGCACGATTAGGCTTAACTTTTTGACATCACCGAACTTTAAACAGCAATAACTCTTAGCGCATAAAAGTAAAAGAATTACTTTTGCTTTAAATGAAAGCCTACAACACCTGGTGTTCCCAGGCGGTCTCCCATCCAAGTACTAACCAGGCCCAATGTTGCTTAACTTCGGTGATCGGACGAGAACCGGTGCATTCAACATGGTATGGTCGTAGGCATTTGAGTTACTCCGCTTTCATTTATATCCTTACTAGCGTATGTCTATGTACATTACTTTTAAAACACTCGCCCTCGCGAGAGAGTAAAAATATGCTCTTATACCATGTAAAATTTTGCACGCTCACGTTATAATTTATGCATTTCAAACAAAATACTGAAAATTGACATTGTTTGGAATTTTTTTGGCCCAATGTGTTTTATGGCCAAATCAGCTGGTCAAAACCTATGGAGCGTGTACAAGGTGCCTTGAATTACCATCTATGGCCTGATAGCCGCACATCCACTGTAAGTGGCATATGATTGAATACCAGCCAGGATACTGTCAGTTGCTTTTAGCCTAATTGTTGTGATAAACTTATTAAATAGGTAAGTATTCAAATCTATTTGATAAGTTTTCTTTGAATACACTCTGCGACGGCGGAGGGCAGCCCAATTCTCTTGAAAAATGCAAGAAAAAAAATTGCACTAACTTAAAAGTTAGCTTTAGGCCGATTTTCGTCCAAAATGGCCGAAATTCGGGTCCCCCCAAATTTTTAACTGATGATTACTCCACGTACACTTGAGCTACAAACGTCGTTTTGGGCTCGTTGGAATTGTCCTGAGCTCAAATTTATGAAACGAGATGAAAAAAATGAACTTTGAACGAAAAAAAAAAACAAAAATTTTGAAATTTTCATTTTTTGCACCACGCTCGATTAGGCTTAACTTTTTGACATCACCGAACTTTAAACAGCAATAACTCGTAGCGCATAAAAGTAAAAGAATTACTTTTGCTTTAAATAAAAGCCTACAACACCTGGTGTTCCCAGGCGGTCTCCCATCCAAGTACTAACCAGGCCCAATGTTGCTTAACTTCGGTGATCGGACGAGAACCGGTGCATTCAACATGGTATGGTCGTAGGCATTTGAGTTACTCCGCTTTCATTTATATCCTTACTAGCTTATGTCTATGTACATTACTTTTAAAACACTCGCCCTCGCGCGAGAGTAAAAATATGCTCTTATACCATGTAAAATTTTGCACGCTCACGTTATAATTTATGCATTTCAAACAAAATACTGAAAATTGACATTGTTTGGAATTTTTTTGGCCCAATGTGTTTTATGGCCAAATCAGCTGGTCAAAACCTATGGAGCGTGTACAAGGTGCCTTGAATTACCATCTATGGCCTGATAGCCGCACATCCACTGTAAGTGGCATATGATTGAATACCAGCCAGGATACTGTCAGTTGCTTTTAGCCTAATTGTTGTGATAAACTTATTAAATAGGTAAGTATTCAAATCTATTTGATAAGTTTTCTTTGAATACACTCTGCGACGGCGGAGGGCAGCCCAATTCTCTTGAAAAATGCAAGAAAAAAATTGCACTAACTTAAAAGTTAGCTTTAGGCCGATTTTCGTCCAAAATGGCCGAAATTCGGGTCCCCCCAAATTTTTAACTGATGATTACTCCACGTACACTTGAGCTACAAACGTCGTTTTGGGCTCGTTGGAATTGTCCTGAGCTCAAATTTATGAAACGAGATGAAAAAAATGAACTTTGAACGAAAAAAAAAACAAAAATTTTGAAATTTTCATTTTTTGCACCACGCTCGATTAGGCTTAACTTTTTGACATCACCGAACTTTAAACAGCAATAACTCGTAGCGCATAAAAGTAAAAGAATTACTTTTGCTTTAAATAAAAGCCTACAACACCTGGTGTTCCCAGGCGGTCTCCCATCCAAGTACTAACCAGGCCCAATGTTGCTTAACTTCGGTGATCGGACGAGAACCGGTGCATTCAACATGGTATGGTCGTAGGCACCAACATGGTATGGTCGTAGTTACTCCGCTTTCATTTATATCCTTACTAGCTTATGTCTATGTACATTACTTTTAAAACACTCGCCCTCGCGCGAGAGTAAAAATATGCTCTTATAACATGTAAAATTTTGCACGCTCACGTTATAATTTATGCATTTCAAACAAAATACTGAAAATTGACATTGTTTGGAATTTTTTTGGCCCAATGTGTTTTATGGCCAAATCAGCTGGTCAAAACCTATGGAGCGTGTACAAGGTGCCTTGAATTACCATCTATGGCCTGATAGCCGCACATCCACTGTAAGTGGCATATGATTGAATACCAGCCAGGATACTGTCAGTTGCTTTTAGCCTAATTGTTGTGATAAACTTATTAAATAGGTAAATATTCAAATCTATTTGATAAGTTTTCTTTGAAAGCACTCTGCGACAGCGGAGGGCAGCCCAATTCTCTTGAAAAATGCAAGAAAAAAAATTGCACTAACTTAAAAGTTAGCTTTTAGGCCGATTTTCGTCCAAAATGGCCGAAATTCGGGTCCCCCCAAATTTTCAACTGATGATTACTCCACGTACACTTGAGCTATAAACGTCGTTTTGGGCTCGTTGGAATTGTCCTGAGCTCAAATTTATGAAACTAGATGAAAAAAATGAACTTTGAAAGAAAAAAAAAAATTTGAAAATTTCATTTTTTGCACCACGCTCGATTAGGCTTAACTTTTTGACATCACCGAACTTTAAACAGCAATAACTCTTAGCGCATAAAAGTAAAAGAATTACTTTTGCTTTAAATAAAAGCCTACAACACCTGGTGTTCCCAGGCGGTCTCCCATCCAAGTACTAACCAGGCCCAATGTTGCTTAACATCGGTGATCGGACGAGAACCGGTGCATTCAACATGGTATGGTCGTAGGCATTTGAGTTACTCCGCTTTCATTTATATCCTTACTAGCTTATGTCTATGTACATTACTTTTAAAATACTCGCCCTCGCGCGAGAGTAAAAATATGCTCTTATACCATGTAAAATTTTGCACGCTCACGTTATAATTTATGCATTTCAAACAAAATACTGAAAATTGACATTGTTTGGAATTTTTTTGGCCCAATGTGTTTTATGGCCAAATCAGCTGGTCAAAACCTATGGAGCGTGTACAAGGTGCCTTGAATGACCATCTATGGCATGATAGCCGCACATCCACTGTAAGTGGCATATGATTGAATACCAGCCAGGATACTGTCAGTTGCTTTTAGCCTAATTGTTGTGATAAACTTATTAAATAGGTAAGTATTCAAATCTATTTGATAAGTTTTCTTTGAATGCACTCTGCGACAGCGGAGGGCAGCCCAATTCTCTTGAAAAATGCAAGAAAAAAAATTGCACTAACGTAAAAGTTAGCTTTTAGGCCGATTTTCGTCCAAAATGGCCGAAATTCGGGTCCCCCCAAATTTTCAACTGATGATTACTCCACGTAAACTTGAGCTACAAACGTCGTTTTGGGCTCGTTGGAATTTTCCTGAGCTCAAATTTATGAAACGAGATGAAAAAAATGAATTTTGAATAAAAAAAAAAACAAAAATTTTGAAAATTTCATTTTTTGCACCACGCTCGATTAGGCTTATTTTTTTGGTATCACCGAGATTTCAAAAGCTTATAACTTTGTGTTGGACCGACGAAATTGGTTCATTTTTCAGTCCCCCAAGATTTGACTATGATCTTGTGATCCAAATAATAAAATTTGGAAATCTTAAAATTTTTGGGCAAGTTATGGCCGTTCGCGCAATTCACCAGGCTCGATTGGGCTTATTTTTTTGACATCACCGAAATTCAAAAGGCTATAACTCAAAGACCCCAAAAGTTATCTCCATTATTTTTGACCTATCAGCAGCTGATTGTACACAAAATTGATACTGCAAAAGAAATTTTTCGGTTTTCTTTTGTTTTGGCCAAAATTTGACCCATTGAAAATTTTTGCACCACGCTCGATTAGGCTTAATTTTTTGACATCACCGAACTTTAAACAGCAATAACTCTTAGCGCATAAAAGTAAAAGAATTACTTTTGCTTTAAATAAAAGCCTACAACACCTGGTGTTCCCAGGCGGTCTCCCATCCAAGTACTAACCAGGCCCAATGTTGCTTAACTTCGGTGATCGGACGAGAACCGTTGCATTCAACATGGTTTGGTCGTAGGCATTTGAGTTACTCCGCTTTCATTTATATCCTTACTAGCTTATGTCTATGTACATTACTTTTAAAATACTCGCCCTCGCGCGAGTGTAAAAATATGCTCTTATACCATGTAAAATTTTGCACGCTCACGTTATAATTTATGCATTTCAAACAAAATACTGAAAATTGACATTGTTTGGAATTTTTTTGGCCCAATGTGTTTTATGGCCAAATCAGCTGGTCAAAACCTATGGAGCGTGTACAAGGTGCCTTGAATGACCATCTATGGCATGATAGCCGCACATCCACTGTAAGTGGCACATGATTGAATACCAGCCAGGATACTGTCAGTTGCTTTTAGCCTAATTGTTGTGATAAACTTATTAAATAGGTAAGTATTCAAATCTATTTGATAAGTTTTCTTTGAATGCACTCTGCGACAGCGGAGGGCAGCCCAATTCTCTTGAAAAATGCAAGAAAAAAAAATTGCACTAACTTAAAAGTTAGCTTTTAGGCCGATTTTCGTCCAAAATGGCCGAAATTCGGGTCCCCCCAAATGTTCAACTGATGATTACTCCACGTACACTTGAGCTACAAACGTCGTTTTGTGCTCGTTGGAATTGTTCTGAGCTTAAATTTATGAAACAAGATGGAAAAAATGAATTTGAACGAAAAAAAAACAAAAATTTTGAAAATTTCATTTTTTGCACCACGCTCGATTAGGCTTAACTTTTTGACATCACCGAACTTTAAACAGCAATAACTCTTAGCGCATAAAAGTAAAAGAATTACTTTTGCTTTAAATAAAAGCCTACAAAACTTGGTGTTCCCAGGCGGTCTCCCAAACAAGTACTAACCAGGCCCAATGTTGCTTAACTTCGGTGATCGGACGAGAACCGGTGCATTCAACATGGTATGGTCGTAGGCATTTGAGTTACTCCGCTTTCATTTATATCCTTACTAGCTTATGTCTATGTACATTACTTTTAAAACACTCGCCCTCGCGCGAGAGTAAAAATATGCTCTTATACCATGTAAAATTTTGCACGCTCACGTTATAATTTATGCATTTCAAACAAAATACTGAAAATTGACATTGTTTGGAATTTTTTTTTGGCCCAATGTGTTTTATGGCCAAATCAGCTGGTCAAAACCTATGGAGCGTGTACAAGGTGCCTTGAATGACCATCTATGGCATGATAGCCGCACATCCACTGTAAGTGGCATATGATTGAATACCAGCCAGGATACTGTCAGTTGCTTTTAGCCTAATTGTTGTGATAAACTTATTAAATAGGTAAGTATTCAAATCTATTTGATAAGTTTTCTTTGAATGCACTCAGCGACGGCGGAGGGCAGCCCAATTCTCTTGAAAAATGCAAGAAAAAAAATTGCACTAACTTAAAAGTTAGCTTTTAGGCCGATTTTCGTCCAAAATGGCCGAAATTCGGGTCCCCCCAAATTTTCAACTGATGATTACTCCACGTAAACTTGAGCTACAAACGTCGTTTTGGGCTCGTTGGAATTGTCGTGAGCTCAAATTTATGAAACTAGATGAAAAAAATGAACTTTGAACGAAAAAAAAACAAAAATTTTGAAAATTTCATTTTTTGCACCACGCTCGATTAGGCTTAACTTTTTGACATCACCGAACTTTAAACAGCAATAACTCTTAGCGCATAAAAGTAAAAGAATTACTTTTGCTTTTTAAAAAAAGCCTACAATACCTGGTGTTCCCAGGCGGTCTCCCATCCAAGTACTAACCAGGCCCAATGTTGCTTAACTTCGGTGATCGGGAGAAGAGAACCGGTGCATTCAACATAGTATGGTCGTAGGCATTTGAGTTACTCCGCTTTCATTTATATCCTTACTAGCTTATGTCTATGTACATTACTTTTAAAACACTCGCCCTCGCGCGAGAGTAAAAATATGCTCTTATACCATGTAAAATTTTGCACGCTCACGTTATAATTTATGCATTTCAAACAAAATACTGAAAATTGACATTGTTTGGAATTTTTTTGGCCCAATGTGTTTTATGGCCAAATCAGCTGGTCAAAACCTATGGAGCGTGTACAAGGTGCCTTGAATGACCATCTATGGCATGATAGCCGCACATCCACTGTAAGTGGCATATGATTGAATACCAGCCAGGATACTGTCAGTTGCTTTTAACCGAATTGTTGTGATAAACTTATTAAGTAGGTAAGTATTCAAATCTATTTGATAAGTTTTCTTTGAATGCACTCTGCGACAGCGGAGGGCAGCCCAATTCTCTTGAAAAATGCAAGAAAAAAAATTGCACTAACTAAAAGTTAGCTTTTAGGCCGATTTTCGTCCAAAATGGCCGAAATTCGGGTCCCCCCAAATTTTCAACTGATGATTACTCCACGTACACTTGAGCTACAAACGTCGTTTTGGGCTCGTTGGAATTGTCCTGAGCTCAAATTTATGAAACAAGATGAAAAAAATGAACTTTGATTGAAAAAAAAAAACAAAAACTTTGAAAATTTCATTTTTTGCACCACGCTCGATTAGGCTTAACTTTTTGACATCACCGAACTTTAAACAGCAATAACTCTTAGCGCATAAAAGTAAAAGGATTACTTTTGCTTTAAATAAAAGCCTACAACACCTGGTGTTCCCAGGCGGTCTCCCATCCAAGTACTAACCAGGCCCAATGTTGCTTAACTTCGGTGATCGGACGAGAACCGGTGCATTCAACATGGTATGGTCGTAGGCATTTGAGTTACTCCGCTTTCATTTATATCCTTACTAGCTTATGTCTATGTACATTACTTTTAAAACACTCGCCCTCGCGCGAGAGTAAAAATATGCTCTTATACCATGTAAAATTTTGCACGCTCACGTTATAATTTTTGCATTTCAAACAAAATACTGAAAATTGACATTGTTTGGAATTTTTTTGGCCCAATGTGTTTTATGGCCAAATTAGCTGGTCAAAACCTATGGAGCGTGTACAAGGTGCCTTGAATGACCATCTATGGCATGATAGCCGCACATCCACTGTAAGTGGCATATGATTGAATACCAGCCAGGATACTGTCAGTTGCTTTTAGCCTAATTGTTGTGATAAACTTATTAAATAGGTAAGTATTCAAATCTATTTGATAAGTTTTCTTTGAATGCACTCTGCGACAGCGGAGGGCAGCCCAATTCTCTTGAAAAATGCAAGAAAAAAAATTGCACTAACTTAAAAATTAGCTTTTAGGCCGATTTTCGTCCAAAATGGCCGAAATTCGGGTCCCCCCAAATTTTCAACTGATGATTGCTCCACGTACACTTGAGCTACAAACGTCGTTTTGGGCTCGTTGGAATTGTCCTGAGCTCAAATTTATGAAACAAGATGAAAAAAATGAACTTTGAACGAAAAAAAAAAACAAAAATTTTGAAAATTTCATTTTTTGCACCACGCTCGATTAGGCTTAACTTTTTGACATCACTGAACTTTAAACAACAATAACTCTTAGCGCATAAAAGTAAAAGGATTACTTTTGCTTTAAATAAAAGCCTACAACACCTGGTGTTCCCAGGCGGTCTCCCATCCAAGTACTAACCAGGCCCAATGTTGCTTAACTTCGGTGATCGGACGAGAACCGTTGCATTCAACATGGTATGGTCGTAGGCATTTGAGTTACTCCGCTTTCATTTATATCCTTACTAGCTTATGTCTATGTACATTACTTTTAAAACACTCGCCCTCGCGCGAGAGTAAAAATATGCTCTTATACCATGTAAAATTTTGCACGCTCACGTTATAATTTATGCATTTCAAACAAAATACTGAAAATTGACATTGTTTGGAATTTTTTTGGCCCAATGTGTTTTATGGCCAAATCAGCTGGTCAAAACCTATGAAGCGTGTACAAGGTGCCTTGAATGACCATCTATGGCATGATAGCCGCACATCCACTGTAAGTGGCATATGATTGAATACCAGCCAGGATACTGTCAGTTGCTTTTAGCCTAATTGTTGTGATAAACTTATTAAATAGGTAAGTATTCAAATCTATTTGCTAAGTTTTCTTTGAATGCACTCTGCGACGGCGGAGGGCAGCCCAATTCTCTTGAAAAATGCAAGAAAAAAAATTGCACTAACTTAAAAGTTAGCTTTTAGGCCGATTTTCGTCCAAAATGGCCGAAATTCGGGTTCCCCCAAATTTTCAACTGATGATTACTCCACGTACACTTGAGCTACAAACGTCGTTTTGGGCTCGTTGGAATTGTCCTGAGCTCAAATTTATGAAACGAGATGAAAAAAATGAACTTTGAAAGAAAAAAAAACAAAAATTTTGAAAATTTCATTTTTTGCACCACGCTCGATTAGGCTTAACTTTTTGACATCACCGAACTTTAAACAGCAATAACTCTTAGCGCATAAAAGTAAAAGGATTACTTTTGCTTTAAATAAAAGCCTACAACACCTGGTGTTCCCAGGCGGTCTCCCATCCAAGTACTAACCAGGCCCAATGTTGCTTAACTTCGGTGATCGGACGAGAACCGGTGCATTCAACATGGTATGGTCGTAGGCATTTGAGTTACTCCGCTTTCATTTATATCCTTACTAGCTTATGTCTATGTACATTACTTTTAAAACACTCGCCCTCGCGCGAGAGTAAAAATATGCTCTTATACCATGTAAAATTTTGCACGCTCACGTTATAATTTATGCATTTCAAACAAAATACTGAAAATTGACATTGTTTGGAATTTTTTTGGCCCAATGTGTTTTATGGCCAAATCAGCTGGTCAAAACCTATGGAGCGTGTACAAGGTGCCTTGAATGACCATCTATGGCATGATAGCCGCACATCCACTGTAAGTGGCATATGATTGAATACCAGCCAGGATACTGTCAGTTGCTTTTAGCCTAATTGTTGTGATAAACTCATTAAATAGGTAAGTATTCAAATCTATTTGATAAGTTTTCTTTGAATGCACTCTGCGACAGCGGAGGGTAGCCCAATTCTTTTGAAAAAT
This sequence comes from Symsagittifera roscoffensis, assembly GCF_963678635.1. Lineage (NCBI taxonomy): Eukaryota > Metazoa > Xenacoelomorpha > Acoela > Convolutidae > Symsagittifera > Symsagittifera roscoffensis. The sequence continues at coordinate 33,778,464 of NC_087067.1, read as the reverse complement.
GCAAGAAAAAAAATTGCACTAACTTAAAAATTAGCTTTTAGGCCGATTTTCGTCCAAAATGGCCGAAATTCGGGTCCCCCCAAATTTTCAACTGATGATTGCTCCACGTACACTTGAGCTACAAACGTCGTTTTGGGCTCGTTGGAATTGTCTTGAGCTCAAATTTATGAAACGAGATGAAAAAAATGAACTTTGAACGAAAAAAAAAAAACTAAAATTTTGAAAATTTCATTTTTTGCACCACGCTCGATTAGGCTTAACTTTTTGACATCACCGAACTTTAAACAACAATAACTCTTAGCGCATAAAAGTAAAAGGATTACTTTTGCTTTAAATAAAAGCCTACAACACCTGGTGTTCCCAGGCGGTCTCCCATCCAAGTACTAACCAGGCCCAATGTTGCTTAACTTCGGTGATCGGACGAGAACCGGTGCATTCAACATGGTATGGTCGTAGGCATTTGAGTTACTCCGCTTTCATTTATATCCTTACTAGCTTATGTCTATGTACATTACTTTTAAAACACTCGCCCCCGCGCGAGAGTAAAAATATGCTCTTATACCATGTAAAATTTTGCACGATCACGTTATAATTTATGCATTTCAAACAAAATACTGAAAATTGACATTGTTTGGAATTTTTTTGGCCCAATGTGTTTTATGGCCAAATCAGCTGGTCAAAACCTATGGAGCGTGTACAAGGTGCCTTGAATGACCATCTATGGCATGATAGCCGCACATCCACTGTAAGTGGCATATGATTGAATACCAGCCAGGATACTGTCAGTTGCTTTTAGCCTAATTGTTGTGATACACTTATTAAATAGGTAAGTATTCAAATCTATTTGATAAGTTTTCTTTGAATGCACTCTGCGACGGCGGAGGGCAGCCCAATTCTCTTGAAAAATGCAAGAAAAAAAATTGCACTAACTTAAAAGTTAGCTTTTATGCCGATTTTCGTCCAAAATGGCCGAAATTCGGGTTCCCCCAAATTTTCAACTGATGATTACTCCACGTACACTTGAGCTACAAACGTCGTTTTGGGCTCGTTGGAATTGTCCTGAGCTCAAATTTATGAAACGAGATGAAAAAAATGAACTTTGAAAGAAAAAAAAACAAAAATTTTGAAAATTTCATTTTTTGCACCACGCTCGATTAGGCTTAACTTTTTGACATCACCGAACTTTAAACAGCAATAACTCTTAGCGCATAAAAGTAAAAGGATTACTTTTGCTTTAAATAAAAGCCTACAACACCTGGTGTTCCCAGGCGGTCTCCCATCCAAGTACTAACCAGGCCCAATGTTGCTTAACTTCGGTGATCGGACGAGAACCGGTGCATTCAACATGGTATGGTCGTAGGCATTTGAGTTACTCCGCTTTCATTTATATCCTTACTAGCTTATGTCTATGTACATTACTTTTAAAACACTCGCCCTCGCGCGAGAGTAAAAATATGCTCTTATACCATGTAAAATTTTGCACGCTCACGTTATAATTTATGCATTTCAAACAAAATACTGAAAATTGACATTGTTTGGAATTTTTTTGGCCCAATGTGTTTTATGGCCAAATCAGCTGGTCAAAACCTATGGAGCGTGTACAAGGTGCCTTGAATGACCATCTATGGCATGATAGCCGCACATCCACTGTAAGTGGCATATGATTGAATACCAGCCAGGATACTGTCAGTTGCTTTTAGCCTAATTGTTGTGATAAACTCATTAAATAGGTAAGTATTCAAATCTATTTGATAAGTTTTCTTTGAATGCACTCTGCGACAGCGGAGGGTAGCCCAATTCTTTTGAAAAATGCAAGAAAAAAAATTGCACTAACTTAAAAATTAGCTTTTAGGCCGATTTTCGTCCAAAATGGCCGAAATTCGGGTCCCCCCAAATTTTCAACTGATGATTGCTCCACGTACACTTGAGCTACAAACGTCGTTTTGGGCTCGTTGGAATTGTCTTGAGCTCAAATTTATGAAACGAGATGAAAAAAATGAACTTTGAACGAAAAAAAAAAACTAAAATTTTGAAAATTTCATTTTTTGCACCACGCTCGATTAGGCTTAACTTTTTGACATCACCGAACTTTAAACAACAATAACTCTTAGCGCATAAAAGTAAAAGGATTACTTTTGCTTTAAATAAAAGCCTACAACACCTGGTGTTCCCAGGCGGTCTCCCATCCAAGTACTAACCAGGCCCAATGTTGCTTAACTTCGGTGATCGGACGAGAACCGGTGCATTCAACATGGTATGGTCGTAGGCATTTGAGTTACTCCGCTTTCATTTATATCCTTACTAGCTTATGTCTATGTACATTACTTTTAAAACACTCGCCCCCGCGCGAGAGTAAAAATATGCTCTTATACCATGTAAAATTTTGCACGATCACGTTATAATTTATGCATTTCAAACAAAATACTGAAAATTGACATTGTTTGGAATTTTTTTGGCCCAATGTGTTTTATGGCCAAATCAGCTGGTCAAAACCTATGGAGCGTGTACAAGGTGCCTTGAATGACCATCTATGGCATGATAGCCGCACATCCACTGTAAGTGGCATATGATTGAATACCAGCCAGGATACTGTCAGTTGCTTTTAGCCTAATTGTTGTGATAAACTTATTAAATAGGTAAGTATTCAAATCTATTTGATAAGTTTTCTTTGAATGCACTCTGCGACAGCGGAGGGCAGCCCAATTCTCTTGAAAAATGCAAGAAAAAAAATTGCACTAACTTAAAAGTTAGCTTTTAGGCCGATTTTCGTCCAAAATGGCCGAAATTCGGGTCCCCCCAAATTTTCAACTGATGATTACTCCACGTACACTTGAGCTACAAACGTCGTTTTGGGCTCGTTGGAATTGTCCTGAGCTCAAATTTATGAAACAAGATGAAAAAAATGAACTTTTTTGAACGAAAAAAAAACAAAAATTTTGAAAATTTCATTTTTTGCACCACGCTCGATTAGGCTTAACTTTTTGGTATCACCGAGATTTCAAAAGCTTATAACTTTGTGTTGGACCGACGAAATTGGTTCATTTTCTCAGTCCCCCAAGATTTGACTACGATATTGTGATCCAAATAATAAAATTTGGAAATTTTAAAATTTTTGGGCAAGTTATGGCCGTTCGCGCAATTCACCAGGCTCGATTGGGCTTATTTTTTTGACATCACCGAAATTCAAAAGGCTATAACTCAAAGACCCAAAAACTTATCTCTATTATTTTTGACCTATCAGCAGCTGATTGTACACAAAACTGATACTGCAAAAGAAATTTTTCGGTTTTCTTTTGTTTTGGCCAAAATTTGACCCATTGAAATTTTTTGCACCACGCTCGATTAGGCTTAACTTTTTGACATCACCGAACTTTAAACAGCAATAACTCTTAGCGCATAAAAGTAAAAGAATTACTTTTGCTTTAAATAAAAGCCTACAACACCTGGTGTTCCCAGGCGGTCTCCCATCCAAGTACTTACCAGGCCCAATGTTGCTTAACTTCGGTGATCGGACGAGAACCGGTGCATTCAACATGGTATGGTCGTAGGCATTTGAGTTACTCCGCTTTCATTTATATCCTTACTAGCGTATGTCTATGTACATTACTTTTAAAACACTCGCCCTCGCGCGAGAGTAAAAATATGCTCTTATACCATGTAAAATTTTGCACGCTCACGTTATAATTTATGCATTTCAAACAAAATACTGAAAATTGACATTGTTTGGAATTTTTTTGGCCCAATGTGTTTTATGGCCAAATCAGCTGGTCAAAACCTATGGAGCGTGTACAAGGTGCCTTGAATTGCCATCTATGGCATGATAGCCGCACATCCACTGTAAGTGGCATATGATTGAATACCAGCCAGGATACGGTCAGTTGCTTTTAGCCTAATTGTTGTGATAAACTTATTAAATAGGTAAGTATTCAAATCTATTTGATAAGTTTTCTTTGAATGCACTCTGCGACAGCGGAGGGCAGCCTAATTCTCCTGAAAAATGCAAGAAAAAAAATTGCACTAACGTAAAATGTAGCTTTTAGGCCCATTTTCGTCCAAAATGGCCGAAATTCGGGTCCCCCCAAATTTTCAACTGATGATTACTCCACGTACACTTGAGCTACAAACGTCGTTTTGGGCTCGTTGGAATTGTCCTGAGCTCAAACTTATGAAACAAGATGAAAAAATTGAACTTTGAACGAAAAAAAAACAAAAATTTTGAAAATTTCATTTTTTGCACCACGCTCGATTAGGCTTAACTTTTTGGTATCACCGAGATTTCAAAAGCTTATAACTTTGTGTTGGACCGACGAAATTGGTTCATTTTCTCAGTCCCCCAAGATTTGACTACGATCTTGTGATCCAAATAATAAAATTTGGAAATTTTAAAATTTTTGGGCAAGTTATGGCCGTTCGCGCAATTCACCAGGCTCGATTGGGCTTATTTTTTTGACATCACCGAAATTCAAAAGGCTATAACTCAAAGACCCCAAAAGTTATCTCCATTATTTTTGACCTATCAGCAGCTGATTGTACACAAAATTGATACTGCAAAAGAAATTTTTCGGTTTTCTTTTGTTTTGGCCAAAATTTGACCCATTGAAAATTTTTGCACCACAATCGATTAGGCTTAACTTTTTAACATCACCGAACTTTGAACAGCAATAACTCTTAGCGCATAAAAGTAAAAGAATTAATTTTGCTTTAAATAAAAGCCTACACTACCTGGTGTTCCCAGGCGGTCTCCCATCCAAGTACTAACCAGGCCCAATGTTGCTTAACTTCGGTGATCGGACGAGAACCAGTGCATTCAACATGGTATGGTCGTAGGCATTTGAGTTACTCCGCTTTCATTTATATCCTTACTAGCTTATGTCTATGTACATTACTTTTAAAACACTCGCCCTCGCGCGCGAGTAAAAATATGCTCTTATACCATGTAAAATTTTGCACGCTCACGTTATAATTTATGCATTTCAAACAAAATACTGAAAATTGACATTGTTTGGAATTTTTTTGGCCCAATGTGTTTTATGGCCAAATCAGCTGGTCAAAACCCATGGAGCGTGTACAAGGTGCCTTGAATGACCATCTATGGCATGATAGCCGCACATCCACTGTAAGTCGCATATGATTGAATACCAGCCAGGATACTGTCAGTTGCATTTAGCCTAATTGTTGTGATAAACTTATTCAATAGGTAAGTATTCAAATCTATTTGATAAGTTTTCTTTGAATGCAATATGCGACAGCGGAGGGCAGCCCAATTCTCTTGAAAAATGCAAGAAAAAAAATTGCACCAACTTAAAAGTTAGCTTTTAGGCCGATTTTCGTCCAAAATGGCCGAAATTCGGGTCCCCCCAAATTTTCAACTGATGATTACTCCACGTAAACTTGAGCTACAAACGTCGTTTTGGGCTCGTTGGAATTGTCCTGAGCTCAAACTTATGAAACAAGATGAAAAAATCGAACTTTGAACGAAAAAAAAACAAAAATTTTGAAAATTTCATTTTTTGCACCACGCTCGATTAGGCTTAACTTTTTGGTATCACCGAGATTTCAAAAGCTTATAACTTTGTGTTGGACCGACGAAATTGGTTCATTTTCTCAGTCCCCCAAGACTTGACTATGATCTTGTGATCCAAATAATAAAATTGGGTAATTTTAAAATGTTTGGGCAAGTTATGGCCGTTCGCGCAATTCACCAGGCTCGATTGGGCTTATTTTTTTGACATCACCGAAATTCAAAAGGCTATAACTCAAAGACCCCAAAAGTTATCTCCATTATTTTTGACCTATCAGCAGCTGATTGTACACAAAATTGATACTGCAAAAGAAATTTTTCGGTTTTCTTTTGTTTTGGCCAAAATTTGACCCATTGAAATTTTTTGCACCACGCTCGATTAGGCCTAACTTTTTGACATCACCGAACTTTAAACAGCAATAACTCTTAGCGCATAAAAGTAAAAGAATTACTTTTGCTTTAAATAAAATCCTACAACACCTGGTGTTCCCAGGCGGTCTCCCATCCAAGTACTAACCAGGCCCAATGTTGCTTAACTTCGGTGATCGGACGAGAACCGGTGCATTCAACATGGTATGGTCGTAGGCATTTGAGTTACTCCGCTTTCATTTATATCCTTACTAGCTTATGTCTATGTACATTACTTTTAAAACACTCGCCCTCGCGCGAGAGTAAAAATATGCTCTTATACCATGTAAAATTTTGCACGCTCACGTTATAATTTATGCATTTCAAACAAAATACTGAAAATTGACATTGTTTGGAATTTTTTTGGCCCAATGTGTTTTATGGCCAAATCAGCTGGTCAAAACCTATGGAGCGTGTACAAGGTGCCTTGAATGACCATCTATGGCATGATAGCCGCACATCCACTGTAAGTGGCATATGATTGAATACCAGCCAGGATACTGTCAGTTGCTTTTAGCCTAATTGTTGTGATAAACTTATTAAATAGGTAAGTATTCAAAGCTATTTGATAAGTTTTCTTTGAATGCACTCTGCGACAGCGGAGGGCAGCCCAATTCTCTTGAAAAATGCAAGAAAAAAAATTGCACTAACTGAAAAGTTAGCTTTTAGGCCGATTTTCGTCCAAAATGGCCGAAATTCGGGTTCCCCAAAATTTTCAACTGATGATTACTCCACGTACACTTGAGCTACAAACGTCGTTTTGGGCTCGTTGGAATTGTCCTGAGCTCAAATTTATGAAACAAGATGATAAAAATGAACTTTGAACGGAAAAAAAACAAAAATTTTGAAAATTTCATTTTTTGCACCACGCTCGATTAGGCTTAACTTTTTGGTATCACCGAGATTTCAAAAGCTTATAACTTTGTGTTGGACCGACGAAATTGGTTCATTTTCTCAGTCCCCCAAGATTTGACTATGATCTTGTGATCCAAATAATAAAATTTGGTAATTTTAAAATTTTTGGGCAAGTTATGGCCGTTCGCGCAATTCACCAGGCTCGATTGGGCTTATTTTTTTGACATCACCGAAATTCAAAAGGCTATAACTCAAAGACCCCAAAAGTTATCTCCATTATTTTTGACCTATCAGCAGCTGATTGTACACAAAATTGATACTGCAAAAGAAATTTTTCGGTTTTCTTTTGTTTTGGCCAAAATTTGACCCATTGAAAATTTTTGCACCACGCTCGATTAGGCTTAACTTTTTGACATCATCGAACTTTAAACAGCAATAACTCTTAGCGCATAAAAGTAAAAGAATTACTTTTGCTTTAAATAAAAGCCTACAACACCTGGTGTTCCCAGGCGGTCTCCCATCCAAGTACTAACCAGGCCCAATGTTGCTTAACTTCGGTGATCGGACGAGAACCGGTGCATTCAACATGGTATGGTCGTAGGCATTTGAGTTACTCCGCTTTCATTTATATCCTTACTAGCTTATGTCTATGTACATTACTTTTAAAACACTCGTCCTCGCGCGAGAGTAAAAATATGCTCTTATACCATGTAAAATTTTGCACGCTCACGTTATAATTTATGCATTTCAAACAAAATACTGAAAATTGACATTGTTTGGAATTTTTTTGGCCCAATGTGTTTTATGGCCAAATCAGCTGGTCAAAACCTATGGAGCGTGTACAAGGTGCCTTGAATGACCATCTATGGCATGATATCCACACATCCACTGTAAGTGGCATATGATTGAATACCAGCCAGGATACTGTCAGTTGCTTTTAGCCTAATTGTTGTGATAAACTTATTAAATAGGTAAGTATTCAAATCTATTTGATAAGTTTTCTTTGAATGCACTCTGCGACAGCGGAGGGCAGCCCAATTCTCTTGAAAAATGCAAGACAAAAAAATGCACTAACTTAAAAATTAGCTTTTAGGCCGATTTTCGTCCAAAATGGCCGAAATTCGGGTCCCCCCAAATTTTCAACTGATGATTGCTCCACGTACACTTGAGCTACAAACGTCGTTTTGGGCTCGTTGGAATTTTCCTGAGCTCAAATTTATGAACCAAGATGATAAAAATGAACTTTGATCGGAAAAAAAACAAAAATTTTGAAAATTTCATTTTTTGCACCACGCTCGATTAGGCTTAACTTTTTGGTATCACCGAGATTACAAAAGCTTATAACTTTGTGTTGGACCGACGAAATTGGTTCATTTTCTCAGTCCCCCAAGATTTGACTATGATCTTGTGATCCAAATAATAAAATATGGAAATTTTAAAATTTTTGGGCAAGTTATGGCCGTTCGCGCAATTCACCAGGCTCGATTGGGCTTATTTTTTTGACATCACCGAAATTCAAAAGGCTATAACTCAAAGACCCCAAAAGTTATCTCCATTATTTTTGTCCTATCAGCAGCTGATTGTACACAAAATTGATACTGCAAAAGAAATTTTTCGGTTTTCTTTTGTTTTGGCCAAAATTTGACCCATTGAAAATTTTTGCACCACGCTCGATTAGGCTTAACTTTTTGACATCATCGAACTTTAAACAGCAATAACTCTTAGCGCATAAAAGTAAAAGAATTACTTTTGCTTTAAATAAAAGCCTACAACACCTGGTGTTCCCAGGCGGTCTCCCATCCAAGTACTAACCAGGCCCAATGTTGCTTAACTTCGGTGATCGGACGAGAACCGGTGCATTCAACATGGTATGGTCGTAGGCATTTGAGTTACTCCGCTTTCATTTATATCCTTACTAGCTTATGTCTATGTACATTACTTTTAAAACACTCGCCCTCGCGCGAGAGTAAAAATATGCTCTTATACCATGTAAAATTTTGCACGCTCACGTTATAATTTATGCATTTCAAACAAAATACTGAAAATTGACATTGTTTGGAATTTTTTTGGCCCAATGTGTTTTATGGCCAAATCAGCTGGTCAAAACCTATGGAGCGTGTACAAGGTGCCTTGAATGACCATCTATGGCATGATAGCCGCACATCCACTGTAAGTGGCATATGATTGAATACCAGCCAGGATACTGTCATTTGCTTTTAGCCTAATTGTTGTGATAAACTCATTAAATAGGTAAGTATTCAAATCTATTTGATAAGTTTTCTTTGAATGCACTCTGCGACAGCGGAGGGTAGCCCAATTCTTTTGAAAAATGCAAGAAAAAAAATTGCACTAACTTAAAAATTAGCTTTTAGGCCGATTTTCGTCCAAAATGGCCGAAATTCGGGTCCCCCCAAATTTTCAACTGATGATTGCTCCACGTACACTTGAGCTACAAACGTCGTTTTGGGCTCGTTGGAATTGTCCTGAGCTCAAATTTATGAAACGAGATGAAAAAAATGAACTTTGAACGAAAAAAAAAACTAAAATTTTGAAAATTTCATTTTTTGCACCACGCTCGATTAGGCTTAACTTTTTGACATCACCGAACTTTAAACAACAATAACTCTTAGCGCATAAAAGTAAAAGGATTACTTTTGCTTTAAATAAAAGCCTACAAAACCTGGTGTTCCCAGGCGGTCTCCCATCCAAGTACTAACCAGGCCCAATGTTGCTTAACTTCGGTGATCGGACGAGAACCGGTGCATTCAACATGGTATGGTCGTAGGCATTTGAGTTACTCCGCTTTCATTTATATCCTTACTAGCTTATGTCTATGTACATTACTTTTAAAACACTCGCCCTCGCGCGAGAGTAAAAATATGCTCTTATACCATGTAAAATTTTGCACGATCACGTTATAATTTATGCATTTCAAACAAAATACTGAAAATTGACATTGTTTGGAATTTTTTTGGCCCAATGTGTTTTATGGCCAAATCAGCTGGTCAAAACCTATGGAGCGTGTACAAGGTGCCTTGAATGACCATCTATGGCATGATAGCCGCACATCCACTGTAAGTGGCATATGATTGAATACCAGCCAGGATACTGTCAGTTGCTTTTAGCCTAATTGTTGTGATAAACTTATTAAATAGGTAAGTATTCAAATCTATTTGATAAGTTTTCTTTGAATGCACTCTGCGACAGCGGAGGGCAGCCCAATTCTCTTGAAAAATGCAAGAAAAAAAATTGCACTAACTTAAAAGTTAGCTTTTAGGCCGATTTTCGTCCAAAATGGCCGAAATTCGGGTCCCCCCAAATTTTCAACTGATGATTACTCCACGTACACTTGAGCTACAAACGTCGTTTTGGGCTCGTTGGAATTGTCCTGAGCTCAAATTTATGAAACAAGATGAAAAAAATGAACTTTTTTGAACGAAAAAAAAAACAAAAATTTTGAAAATTTCATTTTTTGCACCACGCTCGATTAGGCTTAACTTTTTGGTATCACCGAGATTTCAAAAGCTTATAACTTTGTGTTGGACCGACGAAATTGGTTCATTTTCTCAGTCCCCCAAGATTTGACTACGATATTGTGATCCAAATAATAAAATTTGGAAATTTTAAAATTTTTGGGCAAGTTATGGCGGTTCGCGCAATTCACCAGGCTCGATTGGGCTTATTTTTTTGACATCACCGAAATTCAAAAGGCTATAACTCAAAGACCCCAAAACTTATCTCTCTTATTTTTGACCTATCAGCAGCTGATTGTACACAAAACTGATACTGCAAAAGAAAATTTTCGGTTTTCTTTTGTTTTGGCCAAAATTTGACCCATTGAAATTTTTTGCACCACGCTCGATTAGGCTTAACTTTTTGACATCACCGAACTTTAAACAGCAATAACTCTTAGCGCATAAAAGTAAAAGAATTACTTTTGCTTTAAATAAAAGCCTACAACACCTGGTGTTCCCAGGCGGTCTCCCATCCAAGTACTTACCAGGCCCAATGTTGCTTAACTTCGGTGATCGGACGAGAACCGGTGCATTCAACATGGTATGGTCGTAGGCATTTGAGTTACTCCGCTTTCATTTATATCCTTACTAGCGTATGTCTATGTACATTACTTTTAAAACACTCGCCCTCGCGCGAGAGTAAAAATATGCTCTTATACCATGTAAAATTTTGCACGCTCACGTTATAATTTATGCATTTCAAACAAAATACTGAAAATTGACATTGTTTGGAATTTTTTTGGCCCAATGTGTTTTATGGCCAAATCAGCTGGTCAAAACCTATGGAGCGTGTACAAGGTGCCTTGAATTGCCATCTATGGCATGATAGCCGCACATCCACTGTAAGTGGCATATGATTGAATACCAGCCAGGATACGGTCAGTTGCTTTTAGCCTAATTGTTGTGATAAACTTATTAAATAGGTAAGTATTCAAATCTATTTGATAAGTTTTCTTTGAATGCACTCTGCGACAGCGGAGGGCAGCCTAATTCTCTTGAAAAATGCAAGAAAAAAAATTGCATTAACGTAAAATGTAGCTTTTAGGCCGATTTTCGTCCAAAATGGCCGAAATTCGGGTCCCCCAAATTTTCAACTGATGATTACTCCACGTTGGAATTGTCCTGAGCTCAAATTTATGAAACGAGATGAAAAAAATGAACTTTGAACGAAAAAAAACAGAAATTTTGAAAATTTCATTTTTTGCACCACGCTCGATTAGGCTTAACTTTTTGGTATCACCGAGATTTCAAAAGCTTATAACTTTGTGTTGGACCGACGAAATTGGTTCATTTTCTCAGTCCCCCAAGATTTGACTATGATCTTGTGATCCAAATAATAAAATTTGGAAATTTTAAAATTTTTGGGCAAGTTATGGCCGTTCGCGCAATTCACCAGGCTCGATTGGGCTTATTTTTTTGACATCACCGAAATTCAAAAGGCTATAACTCAAAGACCCCAAAAGTTATCTCCATTATTTTTGACCTATCAGCAGCTGATTGTACACAAAATTGATACTGCAAAAGAAATTTTTCGGTTTTCTTTTGTTTTGGCCAAAATTTGACCCATTGAAAATTTTTGCACCACGCTCGATTAGGCTTAACTTTTTGACATCACCGAACTTTGAACAGCAATAACTCTTAGCGCATAAAAGTAAAAGAATTAATTTTGCTTTAAATAAAAGCCTACACCACCTGGTGTTCCCAGGCGGTCTCCCATCCAAGTACTAACCAGGCCCAATGTTGCTTAACTTCGGTGATCGGACGAGAACCAGTGCATTCAACATGGTATGGTCGTAGGCATTTGAGTTACTCCGCTTTCATTTATATCCTTACTAGCTTATGTCTATGTACATTACTTTTAAAACACTCGCCCTCGCGCGCGAGTAAAAATATGCTCTTATACCATGTAAAATTTTGCACGCTCACGTTATAATTTATGCATTTCAAACAAAATACTGAAAATTGACATTGTTTGGAATTTTTTTGGCCCAATGTGTTTTATGGCCAAATCAGCTGGTCAAAACCCATGGAGCGTGTACAAGGTGCCTTGAATGACCATCTATGGCATGATAGCCGCACATCCACTGTAAGTGGCATATGATTGAATACCAGCCAGGATACTGTCAGTTGCATTTAGCCTAATTGTTGTGATAAACTTATTCAATAGTAAGTATTCAAATCTATTTGATAAGTTTTCTTTGAATGCAATATGCGACAGCGGAGGGCAGCCCAATTCTCTTGAAAAATGCAAGAAAAAAAATTGCACCAACTTAAAAGTTAGCTTTTAGGCCGATTTTCGTCCAAAATGGCCGAAATTCGGGCCCCCCAAATTTTCAACTGATGATTACTCCACGTACACTTGAGCTACAAACGTCGTTTTGGGCTCGTTGGAATTGTCCTGAGCTCAAACTTATGAAACAAGATGAAAAAATTGAACTTTGAACGAAAAAAAAAAAATTTGAAAATTTCATTTTTTGCACCACGCTCGATTAGGCTTAACTTTTTGGTATCACCGAGATTTCAAAAGCTTATAACTTTGTGTTGGACCGACGAAATTGGTTCATTTTCTCAGTCCCCCAAGATTTGACTATGATCTTGTGATCCAAATAATAAAATTTGGAAAATTTAAAATTTTTGGGCAAGTTATGGCCGTTCGCGCAATTCACCAGGCTCGATTGGGCTTATTTTTTTGACATCACCGAAATTCAAAAGGCTATAACTCAAAGACCCCAAAAGTTATCTCCATTATTTTTAACCTATCAGCAGCTGATTGTACACAAAATTGATACTGCAAAAGAAATTTTTCGGTTTTCTTTTGTTTTGGCCAAAATTTGACCCATTGAAATTTTTTGCACCACGCTCGATTAGGCCTAACTTTTTGACATCACCGAACTTTAAACAGCAATAACTCTTAGCGCATAAAAGTAAAAGAATTACTTTTGCTTTAAATAAAATCCTACAACACCTGGTGTTCCCAGGCGGTCTCCCATCCAAGTACTAACCAGGCCCAATGTTGCTTAACTTCGGTGATCGGACGAGAACCGGTGCATTCAACATGGTATGGTCGTAGGCATTTGAGTTACTACGCTTTCATTTATATCCTTACTAGCTTATGTCTATGTACATTACTTTTAAAACACTCGCCCTCGCGCGAGAGTAAAAATATGCTCTTATACCATGTAAAATTTTGCACGCTCACGTTATAATTTATGCATTTCAAACAAAATACTGAAAATTGACATTGTTTGGAATTTTTTTGGCCCAATGTGTTTTATGGCCAAATCAGCTGGTCAAAACCTATGGAGCGTGTACAAGGTGCCTTGAATGACCATCTATGGCATGATAGCCGCACATCCACTGTAAGTGGCATATGATTGAATACCAGCCAGGATACTGTCAGTTGCTTTTAGCCTAATTGTTGTGATAAACTTATTAAATAGGTAAGTATTCAAAGCTATTTGATAAGTTTTCTTTGAATGCACTCTGCGACAGCGGAGGGCAGCCCAATTCTCTTGAAAAATTAAATTGCACTAACTGAAAAGTTAGCTTTTAGGCCGATTTTCGTCCAAAATGGCCGAAATTCGGGTCCCCCAAAATTTTCAACTGATGATTACTCCACGTACACTTGAGCTACAAACGTCGTTTTGGGCTCGTTGGAATTGTCCTGAGCTCAAATTTATGAAACAAGATGATAAAAATGAACTTTGAGCGGAAAAAAAAACAAAAATTTTGAAAATTTCATTTTTTGCACCACGCTCGATTAGGCTTAACTTTTTGGTATCACCGAGATTTCAAAAGCTTATAACTTTGTGTTGGACCGACGAAATTGGTTCATTTTCTCAGTCCCCCAAGATTTGACTATGATCTTGTGATCCAAATAATAAAATTTGGTAATTTTAAAATTTTTGGGCAAGTTATGGCCGTTCGCGCAATTCACCAGGCTCGATTGGGCTTATTTTTTTGACATCACCGAAATTCAAAAGGCTATAACTCAAAGACCCCAAAAGTTATCTCCATTATTTTTGACCTATCAGCAGCTGATTGTACACAAAATTGATACTGCAAAAGAAATTTTTCGGTTTTCTTTTGTTTTGGCCAAAATTTGACCCATTGAAAATTTTTGCACCACGCTCGATTAGGCTTAACTTTTTGACATCATCGAACTTTAAACAGCAATAACTCTTAGCGCATAAAAGTAAAAGAATTACTTTTGCTTTAAATAAAAGCCTACAACACCTTGTGTTCCCAGGCGGTCTCCCATCCAAGTACTAACCAGGCCCAATGTTGCTTAACTTCGGTGATCGGACGAGAACCGGTGCATTCAACATGGTATGGTCGTAGGCATTTGAGTTACTCCGCTTTCATTTATATCCTTACTAGCTTATGTCTATGTACATTACTTTTAAAACACTCGCCCTCGCGCGAGAGTAAAAATATGCTCTTATACCATGTAAAATTTTGCACGCTCACGTTATAATTTATGCATTTCAAACAAAATACTGAAAATTGACATTGTTTGGAATTTTTTTGGCCCAATGTGTTTTATTGCCAAATCAGCTGGTCAAAACCTATGGAGCGTGTACAAGGTGCCTTGAATGACCATCTATGGCATGATAGCCGCACATCCACTGTAAGTGGCATATGATTGAATACCAGCCAGGATACTGTCAGTTGCTTTTAGCCTAATTGTTGTGATAAACTTATTAAATAGGTAAGTATTCAAATCTATTTGATAAGTTTTCTTTGAATGCACTCTGCGACAGCGGAGGGCAGCCCAATTCTCTTGAAAAATGCAAGACAAAAAAATGCACTAACTTAAAAGTTAGCTTTTAGGCCGATTTTCGTCCAAAATGGCCGAAATTCGGGTCCCCCCAAATTTTCAACTGATGATTGCTCCACGTACACTTGAGCTACAAACGTCGTTTTGGGCTCGTTGGAATTGTCCTGAGCTCAAATTTATGAAACAAGATGATAAAAATGAACTTTGAACGGAAAAAAACAAAAATTTTGAAAATTTCATTTTTTGCACCACGCTCGATTAGGCTTAACTTTTTGGTATCACCGAGATTACAAAAGCTTATAACTTTGTGTTGGACCGACGAAATTGGTTCATTTTCTCAGTCCCCCAAGATTTGACTATGATCTTGTGATCCAAATAATAAAATATGGAAATTTTAAAATTTTTGGGCAAGTTATGGCCGTTCGCGCAATTCACCAGGCTCGATTGGGCTTATTTTTTTGACATCACCGAAATTCAAAAGGCTATAACTCAAAGACCCCAAAAGTTATCTCCATTATTTTTGTCCTATCAGCAGTTGATTGTACACAAAATTGATACTGCAAAAGAAATTTTTCGGTTTTCTTTTGTTTTGGCCAAAATTTGACCCATTGAAAATTTTTGCACCACGCTCGATTAGGCTTAACTTTTTGACATCATCGAACTTTAAACAGCAATAACTCTTAGCGCATAAAAGTAAAAGAATTACTTTTGCTTTAAATAAAAGCCTACAACACCTGGTGTTCCCAGGCGGTCTCCCATCCAAGTACTAACCAGGCCCAATGTTGCTTAACTTCGGTGATCGGACGAGAACCGGTGCATTCAACATGGTATGGTCGTAGGCATTTGAGTTACTCCGCTTTCATTTATATCCTTACTAGCTTATGTCTATGTACCCTACTTTTAAAACACTAGCCCTCGCGCGAGAGTAAAAATATGCTCTTATACCATGTAAAATTTTGCACGCTTACGTTATAATTTATGCATTTCAAACAAAATACTGAAAATTGACATTGTTTGGAATTTTTTTGGCCCAATGTGTTTTATGGCCAAATCAGCTGGTCAAAACCTATGAAGCGTGTACAAGGTGCCTTGAATGACCATCTATGGCATGATAGCCGCACATCCACTGCAAGTGGCATATGATTGAATACCAGCCAGGATACTGTCAGTTGCTTTTAGCCTA
The DNA here is from genome assembly GCF_963678635.1 of Symsagittifera roscoffensis. Taxonomy (NCBI): domain Eukaryota; kingdom Metazoa; phylum Xenacoelomorpha; order Acoela; family Convolutidae; genus Symsagittifera; species Symsagittifera roscoffensis. The sequence goes on along the minus strand of NC_087067.1, from coordinate 33,762,202 downwards.
ATTGTTGTGATAAACTTATTAAATAGGTAAGTATTCAAATCTATTTGATAAGTTTTCTTTTAATACACTCTGCGACAGCGGAGAGCAGCCCAATTCTCTTGAAAAATGCAAGAAAAAAAATTGCTCAACTTAAAAGTTAGCTTTTAGGACGATTTTCGTCCAAAATGGCCGAAATTCGGGTCCCCCCAAATTTTCAACTGATGATTACTCCACGTACACTTGAGCTACAAACGTCGTTTTGGGCTCGTTGGAATTGTCCTGAGCTCAAATTTATGAAACAAGATGAAAAAAATGAACTTTGAACGAAAAAAAAAAACAAAAATTTTGAAAATTTCATTTTTTGCACCACGCTCGATTAGGCTTAACTTTTTGGTATCACCGAGATTTCAAAAGCTTATAACTTTGTGTTGGACCGACGAAATTGGTTCATTTTCTCAGTCCCTCAAGATTTGACTATGATCTTGTGATCCAAATAATAAAATTTGGAAATTTTAAAATTTTTGGGCAAGTTATGGCCGTTCGCGCAATTCACCAGGCTCGATTGGGCTTATTTTTTTGACATCACCGAAATTCAAAAGGCTATAACTCAAAGACCCCAAAAGTTATCTCCATTATTTTTGACCTATCAGCAGCTGATTGTACACAAAATTGATACTGCAAAAAAAAATTTTCGGTTTTTTTTTTGTTTTGGCCAAAATTTGACCCATTGAAAATTTTTGCACCACGCTCGATTAGGCTTAACTTTTTGACATCACCGAACTTTAAACAGCAATAACTCTTAGCGCATAAAAGTAAAAGAATTACTTTTGCTTAAAATAAAAGCCTACAACACCTGGTGTTCCCAGGCGGTCTCCCATCCAAGTACTAACCAGGCCCAATGTTGCTTAACTTCGGTGATCGGACGAGAACCGGTGCATTCAACATGGTATGGTCGTAGGCATTTGAGTTACTCCGCTTTCAATTATATCCTTACTAGCTTATGTCTATGTACATTACTTTTAAAACACTCGCCCTCGCGCGAGAGTAAAAATATGCTCTTATACCATGTAAAATTTTGCACGCTCACGTTATAATTTATGCATTTCAAACAAAATACTGAAAATTGACATTGTTTGGAATTTTTTTGGCCCAATGTGTTTTATGGCCAAATCAGCTGGTCAAAACCTATGGAGCGTGTACAAGGTGCCTTGAATGACCATCTATGGCATGATAGCCGCACATCCACTGTAAGTGGCATATGACTGAATACCAGCCAGGATACTGTCAGTTACTTTTAGCCTAATTGTTGTGATAAACTTATTAAATAGGTAAGTATTCAAATCTATTTGATAAGTTTTCTTTGAATGCACTCTGAGACAGCGGAGGGCAGCCCAATTCTCTTGAAAAATGCAAGAAAAAAAAACTGCACTAACTTAAAAGTTAGCTTTTAGGCCGATTTTCGTCCAAAATGGCCGAAATTCGGGTCCCCCAAATTTTCAACTGATGATTACTCCACGTACACTTGAGCTACAAACGTCGTTTTGGGCTCGTTGGAATTATCCTGAGCTCAAATTTATGAAACAAGATGAAAAAAATGAACTTTGAACGGAAAAAAAACAAAAATTTTGAAAACTTCATTTTTTGCACCACGCTCGATTAGGCTTAACTTTTTGGTATCACCGAGATTTCAAAAGCTTATAACTTTGTGTTGGACCGACGAAATTGGTTCATTTTCTCAGTCCCCCAAGATTTGACTATGATCTTGTGATCCAAATAATAAAATTTGGAATTTTTAAAATTTTTGGGCAAGTTATGGCCGTTAGCGCAATTCACCAGGCTCGATTGGGCTTATTTTTTTGACATCACCGAAATTCAAAAGGCTATAACTCAAAGACCCCAAAAGTTATCTCCATTATTTTTGACCTATCAGCAGCTGATTGTACACAAAATTGATACTGCAAAAGAAATTTTTCGGTTTTCTTTTGTTTTGGCCAAAATTTGACCCATTGAAAATTTTTGCACCACGCTCGATTAGGCTTAACTTTTTGACATCACCGAACTTTAAACAGCAATAACTCTTAGCGCATAAAAGTAAAAGAATTACTTTTGCTTTAAATAAAAGCCTACAACACCTGGTGTTCCCAGTCGGTCTCCCATCCAAGTACTAACCAGGCCCAATGTTGCTTAACTTCGGTGATCGGACGAGAACCGGTGCATTCAACATGGTATGGTCGTAGGCATTTGAGTTACTCCGCTTTCATTTATATCCTTACTAGCTTATGTCTATGTACATTACTTTTAAAACGCTCGCCCTCGCGCGAGAGTAAAAATATGCTGTTATACCATGTAAAATTTTGCACGCTCACGTTATAATTTATGCATTTCAAACAAAATACTGAAAATTGACATTGTTTGGAATTTTTTTGGCCCAATGTGTTTTATGGCCAAATCAGCTGGTCAAAACCTATGGAGCGTGTACAAGGTGCCTTGAATGACCATCTATGGCATGATAGCCGCACATCCACTGTAAGTGGCATATGATTGAATACCAGCCAGGATACTGTCAGTTGCTTTTAGCCTAATTGTTGTGATAAACTTATTAAATAGGTAAGTATTCAAATCTATTTGATAAGTTTTCTTTGAATGCACTCTGCGACAGCGGAGGGCAGCCCAATTCTCTTGAAAAATGCAAGAAAAAAAATTGCACTAACTTAGCTTTTAGGCCGATTTTCGTCCAAAATGGCCGAAATTCGGGTCCCCCAAATTTTCAACTGATGATTACTCCACGTACACTTGAGCTACAAACGTCGTTTTGGGCTCGTTGGAATTATCCTGAGCTCAAATTTATGAAACAAGATGAAAAAAATGAACTTTGAACGGAAAAAAAACAAAAATTTTGAAAACTTCATTTTTTGCACCACGCTCGATTAGGCTTAACTTTTTGGTATCACCGAGATTTCAAAAGCTTATAACTTTGTGTTGGACCGACGAAATTGGTTCATTTTCTCAGTCCCCCAAGATTTGACTATGATCTTGTGATCCAAATAATAAAATTTGGAAATTTTAAAATTTTTGGGCAAGTTATGGCCGTTAGCGCAATTCACCAGGCTCGATTGGGCTTATTTTTTTGACATCACCGAAATTCAAAAGGCTATAACTCAAAGACCCCAAAAGTTATCTCCATTATTTTTGACCTATCAGCAGCTGATTGTACACAAAATTGATACTGCAAAAGAAATTTTTCGGTTTTCTTTTGTTTTGGCCAAAATTTGACCCATTGAAAATTTTTGCACCACGCTCGATTAGGCTTAACTTTTTGACATCACCGAACTTTAAACAGCAATAACTCTTAGCGCATAAAAGTAAAAGAATTACTTTTGCTTTAAATAAAAGCCTACAACACCTGGTGTTCCCAGTCGGTCTCCCATCCAAGTACTAACCAGGCCCAATGTTGCTTAACTTCGGTGATCGGACGAGAACCGGTGCATTCAACATGGTATGGTCGTAGGCATTTGAGTTACTCCGCTTTCATTTATATCCTTACTAGCTTATGTCTATGTACATTACTTTTAAAACGCTCGCCCTCGCGCGAGAGTAAAAATATGCTCTTATACCATGTAAAATTTTGCACGCTCACGTTATAATTTATGCATTTCAAACAAAATACCGAAAATTGACATTGTTTGGAATTTTTTTGGCCCAATGTGTTTTATGGCCAAATCAGCTGGTCAAAACCTATGGAGCGTGTACAAGGTGCCTTGAATGACCATCTATGGCATGATAGCCGCACATCCACTGTAAGTGGCATATGATTGAATACCAGCCAGGATACTGTCAGTTGCTTTTAGCCTAATTGTTGTGATAAACTTATTAAATAGGTAAGTATTCAAATCTATTTGATAAGTTTTCTTTGAATGCACTCTGCGACAGCGGAGGGCAGCCCAATTCTCTTGAAAAATGCAAGAAAAAAAATTGCACTAACTTAGCTTTTAGGCCGATTTTTGTCCAAAATGGCCGAAATTCGGGTCCCCCCAAATTTTCAACTGATGATTACTCCACGTACACTTGAGCTACAAACGTCGTTTTGGGCTCGTTGGATTTGTCCTGAGCTCAAATTTATGAAACAAGATGAAAAAAATGAACTTTGAACAAAAAAAAAACAAAAATTTTGAAAATTTCATTTTTTGCACCACGCTCGATTAGGCTTAACTTTTTGGTATCACCGAGATTTCAAAAGCTTATAACTTTGTGTTGGACCGACGAAATTGGCTCATTTTCTCAGTCCCCCAAGATTTGACTATGATCTTGTGATCCAAATAATAAAATTTGGAAATTTTAAAATTTTTGGGCAAGTTATGGCCGTTCGCGCAATTCACCAGGCTCGATTGGGCTTATTTTTTTGACATCACCGAAATTCAAAAGGCTATAACTCAAAGACCCCAAAAGTTATCTCCATTATTTTTGACCCATCAGCAGCTGATTGTACACAAAATTGATACTGCAAAAGAAATTTTTCGGTTTTCTTTTGTTTTGGCCAAAATTTGACCCATTGAAAATTTTTGCACCACGCTCGATTAGGCTTAATTTTTTGACATCACCGAACTTTAAACAGCAATAACTCTTAGCGCATAAAAGTAAAAGAATTACTTTTGCTTTAAATAAAAGCCTACAACACCTGGTGTTCCCAGGCGGTCTCCCATCCAAGTACTAACCAGGCCCAATGTTGCTTAACTTCGGTGATCGGACGAGAACCGGTGCATTCAACATGGTATGGTCGTAGGCATTTGAGTTACTCCGCTTTCATTTATATCCTTACTAGCTTATGTCTATGTACATTACTTTTAAAACACTCGCCCTCGCGCGAAAGTAAAAATATGCTCTTATACCATGTAAAATTTTGCACGCTCACGTTATAATTAATGCATTTCAAACAAAATACTGAAAATTGACATTGTTTGGAATTTTTTTGGCCCAATGTGTTTTATGGCCAAATCAGCTGGTCAAAATCTATGGAGCGTGTACAAGGTGCCTTGAATGACCATCTATGGCATGATAGCTGCACATCCACTGTAAGTGGCATATGATTGAATACCAGCCAGGATACTGTCAGTTGCTTTTAGCCTAATTGTTGTGATAAACTTATTAAATAGGTAATTATTCAAATCTATTTGATAAGTTTTCTTTGAATGCACTCTGCGACAGCGGAGGGCAGCCCAATTCTCTTGAAAAATGCAAGAAAAAAAATTGCACTAACTTAGCTTTTAGGCCGATTTTCGTCCAAAATGGCCGAAATTCGGGTCCCCCCAAATTTTCAACTGATGATTACTCCACGTACACTTGAGCTACAAACGTCGTTTTGGGCTCGTTGGATTTGTCCTGAGCTCAAATTTATGAAACAAGATGGAAAAAAATGAACTTTGAACAAAAAAAAAACAAAAATTTTGAAAATTTCATTTTTTGCACCACGCTCGATTAGGCTTAACTTTTTGGTATCACCGAGATTTCAAAAGCTTATAACTTTGTGTTGGACCGACGAAATTGGTTCATTTTCTCAGTCCCCCAAGATCTGACTATGATCTTGTGATCCAAATAATAAAATTTGGAAATTTTAAAATTTTTGGGCAAGTTATGGCCGTTCGCGCAATTCACCAGGCTCGATTGGGCTTATTTTTTTGACATCACCGAAATTCAAAAGGCTATAACTCAAAGACCCCAAAAGTTATCTCCATTATTTTTGACCCATCAGCAGCTGATTGTACACAAAATTGATACTGCAAAAGAAATTTTTCGGTTTTCTTTTGTTTTGGCCAAAATTTGACCCATTGAAAATTTTTGCACCACGCTCTATTAGGCTTAACTTTTTGACATCACCGAACTTTAAACAGCAATAACTCTTAGCGCATAAAAGTAAAAGAATTACTTTTGCTTTAAATAAAAGCCTACAACACCTGGTGTTCCCAGGCGGTCTCCCATCCAAGTACTAACCAGGCCCAATGTTGCTTAACTTCGGTGATCGGACGAGAACCGGTGCATTCAACATGGTATGGTCGTAGGCATTTGAGTTACTCCGCTTTCATTTATATCCTTACTAGCTTATGTCTATGTACATTACTTTTAAAACACTCGCCCTCGCGCGAAAGTAAAAATATGCTCTTATACCATGTAAAATTTTGCACGCTCACGTTATAATTAATGCATTTCAAACAAAATACTGAAAATTGACATTGTTTGGAATTTTTTTGGCCCAATGTGTTTTATGGCCAAATCAGCTGGTCAAAACCTATGGAGCGTGTACAAGGTGCCTTGAATGACCATCTATGGCATGATAGCTGCACATCCACTGTAAGTGGCATATGATTGAATACCAGCCAGGATACTGTCAGTTGCTTTTAGCCTAATTGTTGTGATAAACTTATTAAATAGGTAAGTATTCAAATCTATTTGATAAGTTTTCTTTGAATGCACTCTGCGACAGCGGAGGGCAGCCCAATTCTCTTGAAAAATGCAAGAAAAAAAATTGCACTAACGTAAAAGTTAGCTTTTAGGCCGATTTTCGTCCAAAATGGCCGAAATTTGGGTCCCCCCAAATTTTCAACTGATGATTACTCCACGTACACTTGAGCTACAAACGTCGTTTTGGGCTCGTTGGATTTGTCCTGAGCTCAAATTTATGAAACGAGATGAAAAAAATGAACTTTGAACAAAAAAAAAACAAAAATTTTGAAAATTTCATTTTTTGCACCACGCTCGATTAGGCTTAACTTTTTGGTATCACCGAGATTTCAAAAGCTTATAACTTTGTGTTGGACCGACGAAATTGGTTCATTTTCTCAGTCCCCCAAGATCTGACTATGATCTTGTGATCCAAATAATAAAATTTGGAAATTTTAAAATTTTTGGGCAAGTTATGGCCGTTCGCGCAATTCACCAGGCTCGATTGGGCTTATTTTTTTGACATCACCGAAATTCAAAAGGCTATAACTCAAAGACCCCAAAAGTTATCTCCATTATTTTTGACCCATCAGCAGCTGATTGTACACAAAATTGATACTGCAAAAGAAATTTTTCGGTTTTCTTTTGTTTTGGCCAAAATTTGACCCATTGAAAATTTTTGCACCACGCTCTATTAGGCTTAACTTTTTGACATCACCGAACTTTAAACAGCAATAACTCTTAGCGCATAAAAGTAAAAGAATTACTTTTGCTTTCAATAAAAGCCTACAACACCTGGTGTTCCCAGGCGGTCTCCCATCCAAGTACTAACCAGGCCCAATGTTGCTTAACTTCGGTGATCGGACGAGAACCGGTGCATTCAACATGGTATGGTCGTAGGCATTTGAGTTACTCCGCTTTCATTTATATCCTTACTAGCTTATGTCTATGTACATTACTTTTAAAACAGTCGCCCTCGCGCGAAAGTAAAAATATGCTCTTATACCATGTAAAATTTTGCACGCTCACGTTATAATTAATGCATTTCAAACAAAATACTGAAAATTGACATTGTTTGGAATTTTTTTGGCCCAATGTGTTTTATGGCCAAATCAGCTGGTCAAAACCTATGGAGCGTGTACAAGGTGCCTTGAATGACCATCTATGGCATGATAGCTGCACATCCACTGTAAGTGGCATATGATTGAATACCAGCCAGGATACTGTCAGTTGCTTTTAGCCTAATTGTTGTGATAAACTTATTAAATAGGTAAGTATTCAAATCTATTTGATAAGTTTTCTTTGAATGCACTCTGCGACAGCGGAGGGCAGCCCAATTCTCTTGAAAAATGCAAGAAAAAAAATTGCACTAACGTAAAAGTTAGCTTTTAGGCCGATTTTCGTCCAAAATGGCCGAAATTTGGGTCCCCCCAAATTTTCAACTGATGATTACTCCACGTACACTTGAGCTACAAACGTCGTTTTGGGCTCGTTGGATTTGTCCTGAGCTCAAATTTATGAAACAAGATGAAAAAAATGAACTTTGAACAAAAAAAAACAAAAATTTTGAAAATTTCATTTTTTGCACCACGCTCGATTAGGCTTAACTTTTTGGTATCACCGAGATTTCAAAAGCTTATAACTTTGTGTTGGACCGACGAAATTGGTTCATTTTCTCAGTCCCCCAAGATCTGACTACGATCTTGTGATCCAAATAATAAAATTTGGAAATTTTAAAATTTTTGGGCAAGTTATGGCCGTTCGCGCAATTCACCAGGCTCGATTGGGCTTATTTTTTTGACATCACCGAAATTCAAAAGGCTATAACTCAAAGACCCCAAAAGTTATCTCCATTATTTTTGACCCATCAGCAGCTGATTGTACACAAAATTGATACTGCAAAAGAAATTTTTCGGTTTTCTTTTGTTTTGGCCAAAATTTGACCCATTGAAAATTTTTGCACCACGCTCTATTAGGCTTAACTTTTTGACATCACCGAACTTTAAACAGCAATAACTCTTAGCGCATAAAAGTAAAAGAATTACTTTTGCTTTAAATAAAAGCCTACAACACCTGGTGTTCCCAGGCGGTCTCCCATCCAAGTACTAACCAGGCCCAATGTTGCTTAACTTCGGTGATCGGACGAGAACCGGTGCATTCAACATGGTATGGTCGTAGGCATTTGAGTTACTCCGCTTTCATTTATATCCTTACTAGCTTATGTCTATGTACATTACTTTTAAAACACTCGCCCTCGCGCGAAAGTAAAAATATGCTCTTATACCATGTAAAATTTTGCACGCTCACGTTATAATTAATGCATTTCAAACAAAATACTGAAAATTGACATTGTTTGGAATTTTTTTGGCCCAATGTGTTTTATGGCCAAATCAGCTGGTCAAAACCTATGGAGCGTGTACAAGGTGCCTTGAATGACCATCTATGGCATGATAGCTGCACATCCACTGTAAGTGGCATATGATTGAATACCAGCCAGGATACTGTCAGTTGCTTTTAGCCTAATTGTTGTGATAAACTTATTAAATAGGTAAGTATTCAAATCTATTTGATAAGTTTTCTTTGAATGCACTCTGCGACAGCGGAGGGCAGCCCAATTCTCTTGAAAAATGCAAGAAAAAAAATTGCACTAACGTAAAAGTTAGCTTTTAGGCCGATTTTCGTCCAAAATGGCCGAAATTTGGGTCCCCCCAAATTTTCAACTGATGATTACTCCACGTACACTTGAGCTACAAACGTCGTTTTGGGCTCGTTGGATTTGTCCTGAGCTCAAATTTATGAAACGAGATGAAAAAAATGAACTTAGAACGAAAAAAAAACAAAAATTTTGAAAATTTCATTTTTTGCACCACGCTCGATTAGGCTTAACTTTTTGGTATCACCGAGATTTCAAAAGCTTATAACTTTGTGTTGGACCGACGAAAATGGTTCATTTTCTCATTCCCCCAAGATTTGACTATGATCTTGTGATTCAAATAATAAAATTTGGAAATTTTAAAATTTTTGGGCAAGTTATGGCCGTTCGCGCAATTCACCAGGCTCGATTGGGCTTATTTTTTTGACATCACCGAAATTCAAAAGGCTATAACTCAAAGACCCCAAAAGTTATCTCCATTACTTTTGACCCATCAGCAGCTGATTGTACACAAAATTGATACTGCAAAAGAAATTTTTCGGTTTTTTTTTGTTTTGGACAAAATTTGACCCATTGAAAATTTTTGCACCACGCTCGATTAGGCTTAACTTTTTGACATCACCGAACTTTAAACAGCAATAACTCTTAGCGCATAAAAGTAAAAGAAATACTTTTGCTTTAAATAAAAGCCTACAACACCTGGTGTTCCCAGGCGGTCTCCCATCCAAGTACTAACCAGGCCCAATGTTGCTTAACTTCGGTGATCGGACGAGAACCGGTGCATTCAACATGGTATGGTCGTAGGCATTTGAGTTACTCCGCTTTCATTTATATCCTTACTAGCTTATGTCTATGTACATTACTTTTAAAACACTCGCCCTCGCGCGAAAGTAAAAATATGCTCTTATACCATGTAAAATTTTGCACGCTCACGTTATAATTAATGCATTTCAAACAAAATACTGAAAATTGACATTGTTTGGATTTTTTTTGGCCCAATGTGTTTTATGGCCAAATCAGCTGGTCAAAACCTATGAAGCGTGTACAAGGTGCCTTGAATGACCATCTATGGCATGATAGCTGCACATCCACTGTAAGTGGCATATGATTGAATACCAGCCAGGATACTGTCAGTTGCTTTTAGCCTAATTGTTGTGATAAACTTATTAAATAGGTAAGTATTCAAATCTTTTTGATAAGTTTTCTTTGAATGCACTCTGCGACAGCGGAGGGCAGCCCAATTCTCTTGAAAAATGCAAGAAAAAAAATTGCACTAACTAAAAAATTAGCTTTTAGGCCGATTTTCGTCCAAAATGGCCGAAATTCGGGTCCCCCCAAATTTTCAACTGATGATTACTCCACGTACACTTGAGCTACAAACGTCGTTTTGGGCTCGTTGGATTTGTCCTGAGCTCAAATTTATGAAACGAGATGAAAAAAATGAACTTTGAACGGAAAAAAAACAAAAATTTTGAAAATTTCATTTTTTGCACTACGCTCGATTAGGCTTAACTTTTTGGTATCACCGAGATTTCAAAAGCTTATAACTTTGTGTTGGACCGACGAAATTGGTTCATTTTATCAGTCCCCCAAGATTTGACTATGATCTTGTGATCCAAATTAAAAAATTTGGGAATTTTAAAACTTTTGGGCAAGTTATGGCCGTTCGCGCAATTCACCAGGCTCGATTGGGCTTATTTTTTTGACATCACCGAAATTCAAAAGGCTATAACTCAAAGACCCCAAAAGTTATCTCCATTATTTTTGACCTATCAGCAGCTGATTGTACACAAAATTGATACTGCAAAAGAAATTTTTCGGTTTTCTTTTGTTTTGGCCAAAATTTGACCCATTGAAAATTTTTGCACCACGCTCGACTAGGCTTAACTTTTTGACATCACCGAAATTTAAACAGCAATAACTCTTAGCGCATAAAAGTAAAAGAATTACTTTTGCTTTAAATAAAAGCCTACAACACCTGGTGTTCCCAGGCGGTCTCCCATCCAAGTACTAACCAGGCCCAATGTTGCTTAACTTCGGTGATCGGACGAGAACCGGTGCATTCAACATGGTATGGTCGTAGGCATTTGAGTTACTCCGCTTTCATTTATATCCTTACTAGCTTATGTCTATGTACATTACTTTTAAAACACTCGCCCTCGCGCGAAAGTAAAAATATGCTCTTATACCATGTAAAATTTTGCACGCTCACGTTATAATTTATGCATTTCAAACAAAATACTGAAAATTGACATTGTTTGGAATTTTTATGGCCCAATGTGTTTTATGGCCAAATCAGCTGGTCAAAACCTATGGAGCGTGTACAAGGTGCCTTGAATGATCATCTATGACATGATAGCCGCACATCCACTGTAAGTGGCATATGATTGAATACCAGCCAGGATACTGTCAGTTGCTTTTAGCCTAATTGTTGTGATAAACTTATTAAATAGGTAAGTATTCAGATCTATTTGATAAGTTTTCTTTGAATGCACTCTGCGACAACGGAGGGCAGCCCAATTCTCTTGAAAAATGCAAGAAAAAAAATTGCACTAACTTAAAAGTTAGCTTTAAGTTAGCAAAATGGCCGAAATTCGGGTCCCCCCAAATTTTCAACTGATGATTACTCCACGTACACTTGAGCTACAAACGTCGTTTTGGGCTCTTTGGAATTGTCCTGAGCTCAAATTTATGAAACAAGATGAAAAAAAGGAACTTTGAACGAAAAAAAAAACAAAAATTTTGAAAATTTCATTTTTTTTCACCACGCTCGATTAGGCTTAACTTTTTGGTATCACCGAGATTTCAAAAGCTTATAACTTTGTGTTGGACCGACGAAATTGGTTCATTTTCTCAGTCTCCCAAGATTTGACTATGATCTTGTGATCCAAATAATAAAATTTGGAAATTTTAAAATTTTTGGGCAAGTTATGGCCGTTCGCGCAATTCACCAGGCTCGATTGGGCTTATTTTTTTGAAATCACCGAAATTCAAAAGGCTATAACTCAAAGACCCCAAAAGTTATCTCCATTATTTTTGACCTATCAGCAGCTGATTGTACACAAAATTGATACTGCAAAAAAAAATTTCGGTTTTCTTTTGTTTTGGACAAAATTTGACCCATTGAAAATTTTTGCACCACGCTCGATTAGGCTTAACTTTTTGACATCACCGAACTTTAAACAGCAATAACTCTTAGCGCATAAAAGTAAAAGAATTACTTTTGCTTTAAATAAAAGCCTACAACACCTGGTGTTCCCAGGCGGTCTCCCATCCAAGTACTAACCAGGCCCAATGTTGCTTAACTTCGGTGATCGGACGAGAACCGGTGCATTCAACATGGTATGGTCGTAGGCATTTGAGTTACTCCGCTTTCATTTATATCCTTACTAGCTTATGTCTATGTACATTACTTTTAAAACACTCGCCCTCGCGCGAAAGTAAAAATATGCTCTTATACCATGTAAAATTTTGCACGCTCACGTTATAATTAATGCATTTCAAACAAAATACTGAAAATTGACATTGTTTGGAATTTTTTTGGCCCAATGTGTTTTATGGCCAAATCAGCTGGTCAAAACCTATGAAGCGTGTACAAGGTGCCTTGAATGACCATCTATGGCATGATAGCTGCACATCCACTGTAAGTGGCATATGATTGAATACCAGCCAGGATACTGTCAGTTGCTTTTAGCCTAATTGTTGTGATAAACTTATTAAATAGGTAAGTATTCAAATCTTTTTGATAAGTTTTCTTTGAATGCACTCTGCGACAGCGGAGGGCAGCCCAATTCTATTGAAAAATGCAAGAAAAAAAATTGCACTAACTAAAAAATTAGCTTTTAGGCCGATTTTCGTCCAAAATGGCCGAAATTCGGGTCCCCCCAAATTTTCAACTGATGATTACTCCACGTACACTTGAGCTACAAACGTCGTTTTGGGCTCGTTGGATTTGTCCTGAGCTCAAATTTATGAAACGAGATGAAAAAAATGAACTTTGAACGGAAAAAAAAACAAAAATTTTGAAAATTTCATTTTTTGCACTACGCTCGATTAGGCTTAACTTTTTGGTATCACCGAGATTTCAAAAGCTTATAACTTTGTGTTGGACCGACGAAATTGGTTCATTTTATCAGTCCCCCAAGATTTGACTATGATCTTGTGATCCAAATTAAAAAATTTGGGAATTTTAAAACTTTTGGGCAAGTTATGGCCGTTCGCGCAATTCACCAGGCTCGATTGGGCTTATTTTTTTGACATCACCGAAATTCAAAAGGCTATAACTCAAAGACCCCAAAAGTTATCTCCATTATTTTTGACCTATCAGCAGCTGATTGTACACAAAATTGATACTGCAAAAGAAATTTTTCGGTTTTCTTTTGTTTTGGCCAAAATTTGACCCATTGAAAATTTTTGCACCACGCTCGACTAGGCTTAACTTTTTGACATCACCGAAATTTAAACAGCAATAACTCTTAGCGCATAAAAGTAAAAGAATTACTTTTGCTTTAAATAAAAGCCTACAACACCTGGTGTTCCCAGGCGGTCTCCCATCCAAGTACTAACCAGGCCCAATGTTGCTTAACTTCGGTGATCGGACGAGAACCGGTGCATTCAACATGGTATGGTCGTAGGCATTTGAGTTACTCCGCTTTCATTTATATCCTTACTAGCTTATGTCTATGTACATTACTTTTAAAACACTCGCCCTCGCGCGAAAGTAAAAATATGCTCTTATACCATGTAAAATTTTGCACGCTCACGTTATAATTTATGCATTTCAAACAAAATACTGAAATATGACATTGTTTGGAATTTTTTTGGCCCAATGTGTTTTATGGCCAAATCAGCTGGTCAAAACCTATGGAGCGTGTACAAGGTGCCTTGATGGACCATCTATGGCATGATAGCCGCACATCCACTGTAAGTGGCATATGATTGAATACCAGCCAGGATACTGTCAGTTGCTTTTAGCCTAATTGTTGTGATAAACTTATTAAATAGGTAAGTATTCAGATCTATTTGATAAGTTTTCTTTGAATGCACTCTGCGACAACGGAGGGCAGCCCAATTCTCTTGAAAAATGCAAGAAAAAAAATTGCACTAACTTAAAAGTTAGCTTTAAGTTAGCAAAATGGCCGAAATTCGGGTCCCCCCAAATTTTCAACTGATGATTACTCCACGTACACTTGAGCTACAAACGTCGTTTTGGGCTCGTTGGAATTGTCCTGAGCTCAAATTTATGAAACAAGATGAAAAAAATGAACTTTGAACGAAAAAAAAAACAAAAATTTTGAAAATTTCATTTTTTTTCACCACGCTCGATTAGGCTTAACTTTTTGGTATCACCGAGATTTCAAAAGCTTATAACTTTGTGTTGGACCGACGAAATTGGTTCATTTTCTCAGTCTCCCAAGATTTGACTATGATCTTGTGATCCAAATAATAAAATTTGGAAATTTTAAATTTTTTGGGCAAGTTATGGCCGTTCGCGCAATTCACCAGGCTCGATTGGGCTTATTTTTTTGAAATCACCGAAATTCAAAAGGCTATAACTCAAAGACCCCAAAAGTTATCTCCATTATTTTTGACCTATCAGCAGCTGATTGTACACAAAATTGATACTGCAAAAAAAAAAATTTCGGTTTTCTTTTGTTTTGGCCAAAATTTGACCCATTGAAAATTTTTGCACCACGCTCGATTAGGCTTAACTTTTTGACATCACCGAACTTTAAACAGCAATAACTCTTAGCGCATAAAAGTAAAATAATTACTTTTGCTTTAAATAAAAGCCTACAACACCTGGTGTTCCCAGCCGGTCTCCCGTCCAAGTACTAACCAGGCCCAATGTTGCTTAACTTCGGTGATCGGACGTGAACCGGTGCATTCAACATGGTATGGTCGTAGGCATTTGAGTTACTCCGCTTTCATTTATATCCTTACTAGCTTATGTCTATGTACATTATATTTAAAACACTCGCCCTCGCGCGAGAGTAAAAATATGCTCTTATACCATGTAAAATTTTGCACGCTCACGTTATAATTTATGCATTTCAAACAAAATACTGAAAATTGACATTGTTTGGAATTTTTTTGCCCCAATGTGTTTTATGGCCAAATCAGCTGGTCAAAACCTATGGAGCGTGTACAAGGTGCCTTGAATGACCATCTATGGCATGATAGCCGCACATCCACTGTAAGTGGCATATGATTGAATACCAGCCAGGATACTGTCAGTTGCTTTTAGCCTAATTGTTGTGATAAACTTATTAAATAGGTAAGTATTCAAATTTATTTGATAAGTTTTCTTTGAATGCACTCTGCGACAACGGAGGGCAGCCCAATTCTCTTGAAAAATGCAAGAAAAAAAATTGCACTAACTTAAAAGTTAGCTTTAAGTTAGCAAAATGGCCGAAATTCGGGTCCCCCCAAATTTTCAACTGATGATTACTCCACGTACACTTGAGCTACAAACGTCGTTTTGGGCTCGTTGGAATTGTCCTGAGCTCAAATTTATGAAACAAGATGAAAAAAATGAACTTTGAACGAAAAAAAAACAAAAATTTTGAAAATTTCATTTTTTTTCACCACGCTCGATTAGGCTTAACTTTTTGGTATCACCGAGATTTCAAAAGCTTATAACTTTGTGTTGGACCGACGAAATTGGTTCATTTTCTCAGTCTCCCAAGATTTGACTATGATCTTGTGATCCAAATAATAAAATTTGGAAATTTTAAAATTTTTGGGCAAGTTATGGCCGTTCGCGCAATTCACCAGGCTCGATTGGGCTTATTTTTTTGAAATCACCGAAATTCAAAAGGCTATAACTCAAAGACCCCAAAAGTTATCTCCATTATTTTTGACCTATCAGCAGCTGATTGTACACAAAATTGATACTGCAAAAAAAAAATTTCGGTTTTCTTTTGTTTTGGCCAAAATTTGACCCATTGAAAATTTTTGCACCACGCTCGATTAGGCTTAACTTTTTGACATCACCGAACTTTAAACAGCAATAACTCTTAGCGCATAAAAGTAAAATAATTACTTTTGCTTTAAATAAAAGCCTACAACACCTGGTGTTCCCAGCCGGTCTCCCATCCAAGTACTAACCAGGCCCAATGTTGCTTAACTTCGGTGATCGGACGTGAACCGGTGCATTCAACATGGTATGGTCGTAGGCATTTGAGTTACTCCGCTTTCATTTATATCCTTACTAGCTTATGTCTATGTACATTATATTTAAAACACTCGCCCTCGCGCGAGAGTAAAAATATGCTCTTATACCATGTAAAATTTTGCACGCTCACGTTATAATTTATGCATTTCAAACAAAATACTGAAAATTGACATTGTTTGGAATTTTTTTGGCCCAATGTGTTTTATGGCCAAATCAGCTGGTCAAAACCTATGGAGCGTGTACAAGGTGCCTTGAATGACCATCTATGGCATGATAGCCGCACATCCACTGTAAGTGGCATATGATTGAATACCAGCCAGGATACTGTCAGTTGCTTTTAGCCTAATTGTTGTGATAAACTTATTAAATAGGTAAGTATTCAAATCTATTTGATAAGTTTTCTTTGAATGCACTCTGCGACAACGGAGGGCAGCCCAATTCTCTTGAAAAATGCAAGAAAAAAAATTGCACTAACTTAAAAGTTAGCTTTAAGTTAGCAAAATGGCCGAAATTCGGGTCCCCCCAAATTTTCAACTGATGATTACTCCACGTACACTTGAGCTACAAACGTCGTTTTGGGCTCGTTGGAATTTTCCTGAGCTCAAATTTATGAAACAAGATGAAAAAAATGAACTTTGAATGAAAAAAAAAACAAAAATTTTGAAAATTTCTTTTTTTGCACCACGCTCGATTAGGCTTTACTTTTTGGTATCACCGAGATTTCAAAAGCTTATAACTTTGTGTTGGACCGACGAAATTGGTTCATTTTCTCAGTCCCCCAAGATTTGACTATGATCTTGTGATCCAAATAATAAAATTTGGAAATTTTAAAATTTTTGGGCAAGTTATGGCCGTTCGCGCAATTCACCAGGCTTGATTGGGCTTATTTTTTTGACATCACCGAAATTCAAAAGGCTATAACTCAAAGACCCCAAAAGTTATCTCCATTATAATTGACCTATCAGCAGCTGATTGTACACAAAATTGATACTGCAAAAAAAAAATTTCGGTTTTCTTTTGTTTTGGCCAAAATTTGACCCATTGAAAATTTTTGCACCACGCTCGATTAGGCTTAACTTTTTGACATCACCGAACTTTAAACAGCAATAACTCTTAGCGCATAAAAGTAAAATAATTACTTTTGCTTTAAATAAAAGCCTACAACACCTGGTGTTCCCAGCCGGTCTCCCATCCAAGTACTAACCAGGCCCAATGTTGCTTAACTTCGGTGATCGGACGTGAACCGGTGCATTCAACATGGTATGTTCGTAGGCATTTGAGTTACTCCGCTTTCCTTTATATCCTTACTAGCTTATGTCTATGTACATTATATTTAAAACACTCGCCCTCGCGCGAGAGTAAAAATATGCTCTTATACCATGTAAAATTTTGCACGCTCACGTTGTAATTTATGCATTTCAAACAAAATACTGAAAATTGACATTGTTTGGAATTTTTTTGCCCCAATGTGTTTTATGGCCAAATCAGCTGGTCAAAACCTATGGAGCGTGTACAAGGTGCCTTGAATGACCATCTATGGCATGATAGCCGCACATCCACTGTAAGTGGCATATGATTGAATACCAGCCAGGATACTGTCAGTTGCTTTTAGCCTAATTGTTGTGATAAACTTATTAAATAGGTAAGTATTCAAATCTATTTGATAAGTTTTCTTTGAATGCAGTCTGCGACAGCGGAGGGCAGCCCAATTCTCTTGAAAAATGAAAGAAAAAAAATTGCACTAACTTACAAGTTAGCTTTTAGGCCGATTTTCGTCCAAAATGGCCGAAATTCGGGTCCCCCCAAATTTTCAACTGATGATTACTCCACGTACACTTGAGCTACAAACGTCGTTTTGGGCTCGTTGGAATTGTCCTGAGCTCAAATTTATGAAACAAGATGAAAAAAATGAACTTTGAACGAAAAAAAAACAAAAATTTTGAAAATTTCATTTTTTTTCACCACGCTCGATTAGGCTTAACTTTTTGGTATCACCGAGATTTCAAAAGCTTATAACTTTGTGTTGGACCGACGAAATTGGTTCATTTTCTCAGTCTCCCAAGATTTGACTATGATCTTGTGATCCAAATAATAAAATTTGGAAATTTTAAAATTTTTGGGCAAGTTATGGCCGTTCGCGCAATTCACCAGGCTCGATTGGGCTTATTTTTTTGAAATCACCGAAATTCAAAAGGCTATAACTCAAAGACCCCAAAAGTTATCTCCATGATTTTTGACCTATCAGCAGCTGATTGTACACAAAATTGATACTGCAAAAAAAAAATTTCGGTTTTCTTTTGTTTTGGCCAAAATTTGACCCATTGAAAATTTTTGCACCACGCTCGATTAGGCTTAACTTTTTGACATCACCGAACTTTAAACAGCAATAACTCTTAGCGCATAAAAGTAAAATAATTACTTTTGCTTTAAATAAAAGCCTACAACGCCTGGTGTTCCCAGCCGGTCTCCCATCCAAGTACTAACCAGGCCCAATGTTGCTTAACTTCGGTGATCGGACGTGAACCGGTGCATTCAACATGGTATGGTCGTAGGCATTTGAGTTACTCCGCTTTCATTTATATCCTTACTAGCTTATGTCTATGTACATTATATTTAAAACACTCGCCCTCGCGCGAGAGTAAAAATATGCTCTTATACCATGTAAAATTTTGCACGCTCACGTTATAATTTATGCATTTCAAACAAAATACTGAAAATTGACATTGTTTGGAATTTTTTTGCCCCAATGTGTTTTATGGCCAAATCAGCTGGTCAAAACCTATGGAGCGTGTACAAGGTGCCTTGAATGACCATCTATGGCATGATAGCCGCACATCCACTGTAAGTGGCATATGATTGAATACCAGCCAGGATACTGTCAGTTGCTTTTAGCCTAATTGTTGTGATAAACTTATTAAATAGGTAAGTATTCAAATCTATTTGATAAGTTTTCTTTGAATGCACTCTGCGACAGCGGAGGGCAGCCCAATTCTCTTGAAAAATGCAAGAAAAAAAATTGCACTAACTTACAAGTTA
Organism: Symsagittifera roscoffensis; assembly: GCF_963678635.1. Classification (NCBI taxonomy): domain Eukaryota; kingdom Metazoa; phylum Xenacoelomorpha; order Acoela; family Convolutidae; genus Symsagittifera; species Symsagittifera roscoffensis. The sequence goes on along the minus strand of NC_087067.1, from coordinate 33,742,925 downwards.
GCTTTTAGGCCGATTTTCGTCCAAAATGGCCGAAATTCGGGTCCCCCCAAATTTTCAACTGATGATTACTCCACGTACACTTGAGCTACAAACGTCGTTTTGGGCTCGTTGGAATTTTCCTGAGCTCAAATTTATGAAACGAGATGAACTTTGAACGAAAAAAAAACAAAAATTTTGAAAATTTCATTTTTTGCACCACGCTCGATTAGGCTTAACTTTTTGGTATCACCGAGATTTCAAAAGCTTATAACTTTGTGTTGGACCGACAAAATTGGTTCATTTTCTCAGTCCCCCAAGATTGGACTATGATCTTGTGATCCAAATAATAAAATTTGGAAATTTTAAAATTTTTGGGCAAGTTATGGCCGTTCGCGCAATTCACCAGGCTCGATTGGGCTTATTTTTTTGACATCACCGAAATTCAAAAGGCTATAACTCAAAGACCCCAAAAGTTATCTCCATTATTTTTGTCCTATCAGCAGCTGATTGTACGCAAAATTGATACTGCAAAAAAAAATTTCGGTTTTCTTTTGTTTTGGCCAAAATTTGACCCATTGAAAATTTTTGCACCACGCTCGATTAGGCTTAACTTTTTGACATCACCGAACTTTAAACAGCAATAACTCTTAGCGCATAAAAGTAAAATAATTACTTTTGCTTTAAATAAAAGCCCACAACACCTGGTGTTCCCAGGCGGTCTCCCATCCAAGTACTAACCAGGCCCAATGTTGCTTAACTTCGGTGCATTCAACATGGTATGGTCGTAGGCATTTGAGTTACTCCGCTTTCATTTATATCCTTACTAGCTTATGTCTATGTACATTACTTTTAAAACACTCGCCCTCGCGCGAGAGTAAAAATATGCTCTTATACCATGTAAAATTTTGCACGCTCACGTTATAATTTATGCATTTCAAACAAAATACTGAAAATTGACATTGTTTGGAATCTTTGCCCCAATGTGTTTTATGGCCAAATCAGCTGGTCAAAACCTATGGAGCGTGTACAAGGTGCCTTGAATGACCATCTATGGCATGATAGCCGCACATCCACTGTAAGTGGCATATGATTGAATACCAGCCAGTATACTGTCCGTTGCTTTTAGCCTAATTGTTGTGATAAACTTATTAAATAGGTAAGTATTCAAATCTATTTGATAAGTTTTCTTTGAATGCACTCTGCGACAGCGGAAGGCAGCCCAATTCTCTTGAAAAATGCAAGAAAAAAAATTGCACTAACGTAAAAGTTAGCTTTTAGGCCGATTTTCGTCCAAAATGGCCGAAATTCGGGTCCCCCCAAAGTTTCAACTGATGATTACTCCACGTACACTTGAGCTACAAACGTCGTTTTGGGCTCGTTGGAGTTGTCCTGAGCTCAAATTTATGAAACAAGATGAAAAAAAATGAACTTTGAACAAAAAAAAAAAAAAATTTTGAAAATTTCATTTTTTGCACCACGCTCGATTAGGCTTAACTTTTTTGGTATCACCGAGATTTCAAAAGCTTATAACTTTGTGTTGGACCGACGAAATTGGTTCATTTTTTCAGTCCCCCAAGATTTGACTATGATCTTGTGATCCAAATAATAAAATTTGGAAATTTTAAAATTTTTGGGCAAGTTATGGCCGTTAGCGCAATTCACCAGGCTCGATTGGGCTTATTTTTTTGACATCACCGAAATTCAAAAGGCTATAACTCAAAGACCCCAAAAGTTATATCCATTTTTTTGACCTATCAGCAGCTGATTGTACACAAAATTGATACTGCAAAAGAAATTTTTCGGTTTTCTTTTGTTTTGGCCAAAATTTGACCCATTGAAAATTTTTGCACCCTGCTCGATTAGGCTTAACTTTTTGACATCACCGAACTTTAAACAGCAATAACTCTTAGCGCATAAAAGTAAAATAATTACTTTTGCTTTAAATAAAAGCCCACATCACCTGGTGTTCCCAGGCGGTCTCCCATCCAAGTACTAACCAGGCCCAATGTTGCTTAACTTCGGTGATCGGACGAGAACCGGTGCATTCAACATGGTATGGTCGTAGGCATTTGAGTTACTCCGCTTTCATTTATATCCTTACTAGCTTATGTCTATGTACATTACTTTTAAAACACTAGCCCTCGCGCGAGAGTAAAAATATGCTCTTACACCATGTAAAATTTTGCACGCTCACGTTATAATTTATGCATTTCAAACAAAATACTGAAAATTGACATTGTTTGGAATTTTTTTGGCCCAATGTGTTTTATGGCCAAATCAGCTGGTCAAAACCTATAGAGCGTGTACAAGGTGCCTTGAATGACCATCTATGGCATGATAGCCGCACATCCACTGTAAGTGGCATATGATTGAATACCAGCCAGGATACTGTCAGTTGCTTTTAGCCTAATTGTTGTGATAAACTTATTAAATAGGTAAGTATTCAAATCTATTTGATAAGTTTTCTTTGAATGCACTCTGCGACAGCGGAGCGCAGCCAAATTCTCTTGAAAAATGCAAGAAAAAAAATTGCTCTAACTTAAAAGTTAGCTTTTAGGCCGATTTTCGTCAAAATGGCCGAAATTCGGGTCCCCCAAATTTTCAACTGATGATTACTCCACGTACACTTGAGCTACAAACGTCGTTTTGGGCTCGTTGGAATTGTCCTGAGCTCAAATTTATGAAACAAGATGAAAAAAATGAACTTTCAATGAAAAAAAAAACAAAAATTTTGAAAATTTCTTTTTTTGCACCACGCTCGATTAGGCTTTACTTTTTGGTATCACCGAGATTTCAAAAGCTTATAACTTTGTGTTGGACCGACGAAATTGGTTCATTTTCTCAGTCCCCCAAGATTTGACTATGATCTTGTGATCCAAATAATAAAATTTGGAAATTTTAAAATTTTTGGGCAAGTTATGGCCGTTCGCGCAATTCACCAGGCTTGATTGGGCTTATTTTTTTGACATCACCGAAATTCAAAAGGCTATAACTCAAAGACCCCAAAAGTTATCTCCATTATAATTGACCTATCAGCAGCTGATTGTACACAAAATTGATATTGCAAAAAAAAAATTTCGGTTTTCTTTTGTTTTGGCCAAAATTTGACCCATTGAAAATTTTTGCACCACGCTCGATTAGGCTTAACTTTTTGACATCACCGAACTTTAAACAGCAATAACTCTTAGCGCATAAAAGTAAAAGAATTACTTTTGCTTTAAATAAAAGCCTACAACACCTGGGGTTCCCAGGCGGTCTCCCATCCAAGTACTAACCAGGCCCAATGTTGCTTAACTTCGGTGATCGGACGAGAACCGGTGCATTCAACATGGTATGGTCGTAGGCATTTGAGTTACTCCGCTTTCATTTATATCCTTACTAGCTTATGTCTATGTACATTACTTTTAAAACACTCGCCCTCGCGCGAGAGTAAAAATATGCTCTTATACCATGTAAAATTTTGCACGCTCACGTTATAATTTATGCTTTTCAAACAAAATACTGAAAATTGACATTGTTTGGAATTTTTATGGCCCAATGTGTTTTATGGCCAAATCAGCTGGTCAAAACCTATGGAGCGTGTACAAGGTGCCTTGAATGATCATCTATGACATGATAGCCGCACATCCACTGTAAGTGGCATATGATTGAATACCAGCCAGGATACTGTCAGTTGCTTTTAGCCTAATTGTTGTAATAAACTTATTAAATAGGTAAGTATTCAAATCTATTTGATAAGTTTTCTTTGAATGCACTCTGCGACAGCAGAGAGCAGCCCAATTCTCTTGAAAAATGCAAGAAAAAAAATTGCACTAACTTAAAAGTTAGCTTTTAGGCCGATTTTCGTCAAAATGGCCGAAATTCGGGTCCCCCCAAATTTTCAACTGATGATTACTCCACGTACACTTGAGCTACAAACGTCGTTTTGGGCTCGTTGGAATTGTCCTGAGCTCAAATTTATGAAACAAGATGAAAAAAATGTACTTTGAATGAAAAAAAAAACAAAAATTTTGAAAATTTCTTTTTTTGCACCACGCTCGATTAGGCTTAACTTTTTGGTATCACCGAGATTTCAAAAGCTTATAACTTTGTGTTGGACCGACGAAATTGGTTCATTTTCTCAGTCCCCCAAGATTTGACTATGATCTTGTGATCCAAATAATAAAATTTGGAAATTTTAAAATTTTTGGGCAAGTTATGGCCGTTCGCGCAATTCACCAGGCTTGATTGGGCTTATTTTTTTGACATCACCGAAATTCAAAAGGCTATAACTCAAAGACCCCAAAAGTTATCTCCATTATAATTGACCTATCAGCAGCTGATTGTACACAAAATTGATATTGCAAAAAAAAATTTTCGGTTTTCTTTTGTTTTGGCCAAAATTTGACCCATTGAAAATTTTTGCACCACGCTCGATTAGGCTTAACTTTTTGACATCACCGAACTTTAAACAGCAATAACTCTTAGCGCATAAAAGTAAAAGAATTACTTTTGCTTTAAATAAAAGCCTACAACACCTGGTGTTCCCAGGCGGTCTCCCATCCAAGTACTAACCAGGCCCAATGTTGCTTAACTTCGGTGATCGGACGAGAACCGGTGCATTCAACATGGTATGGTCGTAGGCATTTGAGTTACTCCGCTTTCATTTATATCCTTACTAGCTTATGTCTATGTACATTACTTTTAAAACACTCGCCCTCGCGCGAGAGTAAAAATATGCTCTTATACCATGTAAAATTTTGCACGCTCACGTTATAATTTATGCTTTTCAAACAAAATACTGAAAATTGACATTGTTTGGAATTTTTATGGCCCAATGTGTTTTATGGCCAAATCAGCTGGTCAAAACCTATGGAGCGTGTACAAGGTGCCTTGAATGATCATCTATGACATGATAGCCGCACATCCACTGTAAGTGGCATATGATTGAATACCAGCCAGGATACTGTCAGTTGCTTTTAGCCTAATTGTTGTAATAAACTTATTAAATAGGTAAGTATTCAAATCTATTTGATAAGTTTTCTTTGAATGCACTCTGCAACAGCGGAGGGCAGCCCAATTCTCTTGAAAAATGCAAGACAAAAAAAATGCACAAACTTAAAAGTTAGCTTTTAGGCCGATTTTCGTCCAAATTGGCCGAAATTCGGGTCCCCCCAAATTTTCAACTGATGATTACTCCACGTACACTTGAGCTACAAACGTCGTTTTGGGCTCGTTGGAATTGTCCTGAGCTCAAATTTATGAAAAGAGATGAAAAAATGAACTTTGAACGAAAAAAAAAAACAAAAAATTTTGAAAATTTCATTTTTTTTGCACCACGCTCGATCAGGCTTAACTTTTTGGTATCACCGAGATTTCAAAAGCTTATAACTTTGTGTTGGACCGACGAAATTGGTTCATTTTCTCAGTTCCCCAAGATTTGACTATGATCTTGTGATCCAAATAATAAAATTTGGAAATTTTAAAATTTTTGGGCAAGTTATGGCCGTTAGCGCAATTCACCAGGCTCGATTGGGCTTATTTTTTTGACATCACCGAAATTCAAAAGGCTATAACTCAAAGACCCCAATAGTTATCTCCATTATTTTTGACCTATCAGCAGCTGATTGTACACAAAATTGATACTGCAAAAGAAATTTTTCGGTTTTCTTTTGTTTTGGCCAAAATTTGACCCATTGAATATTTTTGCACCACGCTCGATTAGGCTTAACTTTTTGACATCACCGAAATTTAAACAGCAATAACTCTTAGCGCATAAAAATAAAAGAATTACTTTTGCTTTAAATAAAAGCCTAAAACACCTGGTGTTCCCAGGCGGTCTCCCATCCAAGTACTAACCAGGCCCAATGTTGCTTAACTTCGGTGATCGGACGAGAACCGGTGCATTCAACATGGTATGGTCGTAGGCATTTGAGTTACTCCGCTTTCATTTTTATCCTTACTAGCTTATGTCTATGTACATTACTTTTAAAACACTCGCCCTTGCGCGAGAGTAAAAATATGCTCTTACACCATGTAAAATTTTGCACGCTCACGTTATAATTTATGCATTTCAAACAAAATACTGAAAATTGACATTGTTTGGAATTTTTTTGGCCCAATGTGTTTTATGGCCAAATCAGCTGGTCAAAACTCATGGAGCGTGTACAAGGTGCCTTGAATGACCATCTATGGCATGATAGCCGCACATCCACTGTAAGTGGCATATGATTGAATACCAGCCAGGATACTGTCAGTTGCTTTTAGCCTAATTGTTGTGATAAACTTATTAAATAGGTAAGTATTCAAATCTATTTGATAAGTTTTCTTTGAATGCACTCTGCGACAGCGGAGGGCAGCCCAATTCTCTTGAAAAATGCAAGAAAAAAAAATGCACTAAGTTAAAAGTTAGATTTTAGGCCGATTTTCGTCCAAAATGGCCGAAGTTCGGGTCCCCCCAAATTTTCAACTGATGATTACTCCACGTACACTTGAGCTACAAACGTCGTTTTGGGCTCGTTGGAATTGTCCTGAGCTCAAATTTATGAAACAAGATGAAAAAAATGAACTTTGATTGAAAAAAAAAAACAAAAATTTTGAAAATTTCATTTTTTGCACCACGCTCGATTAGGCTTAACTTTTTGACATCACCGAACTTTAAACAGCAATAACTCTTAGCGCATAAAAGTAAAAGGATTACTTTTGCTTTAAATAAAAGCCTAAAACACCTGGTGTTCCCAGGCGGTCTCCCATCCAAGTACTAACCAGGCCCAATGTTGCTTAACTTCGGTGATCGGACGAGAACCGGTGCATTCAACATGGTATGGTCGTAGGCATTTGAGTTACTCCGCTTTCATTTTTATCCTTACTAGCTTATGTCTATGTACATTACTTTTAAAACACTCGCCCTTGCGCGAGAGTAAAAATATGCTCTTACACCATGTAAAATTTTGCACGCTCACGTTATAATTTATGCATTTCAAACAAAATACTGAAAATTGACATTGTTTGGAATTTTTTTGGCCCAATGTGTTTTATGGCCAAATCAGCTGGTCAAAACTCATGGAGCGTGTACAAGGTGCCTTGAATGACCATCTATGGCATGATAGCCGCACATCCACTGTAAGTGGCATATGATTGAATACCAGCCAGGATACTGTCAGTTGCTTTTAAGCCTAATTGTTGTGATAAACTGATTAAATAGGTAAGTATTCAAATCTATTTGATAAGTTTTCTTTGAATGCACTCTGCGACAGCGGAGGGCAGCCCAATTCTCTTGAAACATGCAAGAAAAAAAATTGAACTAACATAAAAGTTAGCTTTTAGGCCGATTTTCGTCCAAAATGGCCGAAGTTCGGGTCCCCCCAAATTTTCAACTGATGATTACTCCACGTACACTTGAGCTACAAACGTCGTTTTGGGCTCGTTGGAATTGCCTTGAGCTCAATTTTATGAAACAAGATGAAAAAAAATGAACTTTGAACGAAAAAAAAACAAAAATTTTGAAAATTTCATTTTTTTTTGCACCACGCTCGATCGGGCTTAACTTTTTGGTATCACCGAGATTTCAAAAGCTTATAACTTTGTGTTGGACCGACGAAATTGGTTCATTTTCTCATTCCCCCAAGATTTGACTATGATCTTGTGATCCAAATTAAAAAATTTGGGAATTTTAAAACTTTTGGGCAAGTTATGGCCGTTCGCGCAATTCACCAGGCTCGATTGGGCTTATTTTTTTGACATCACCGAAATTCAAAAGGCTATAACTCAAAGACCCCAAAAGTTATCTCCATTATTTTTGACCTATCAGCAGCTGATTGTACACAAAATTGATACTGCAAAAGAAATTTTTCGGTTTTCTTTTGTTTTGGCCAAAATTTGACCCATTGAAAATTTTTGCACCACGCTCGATTAGGCTTAACTTTTTGACATCACCGAACTTTAAACAGCAATAACTCTTAGCGCATAAAAGTAAAAGAATTACTTTTGCTTTAAATAAAAGCCTAAAACACCTGGTGTTCCCAGGCTGTCTCCCATCCAAGTACTAACCAGGCCCAATGTTGCTTAACTTCGGTGATCGGACGAGAACCGGTGCATTCAACATGGTATGGTCGTAGGCATTTGAGTTACTCCGCTTTCATTTATATCCTTACTAGCTTATGTCTATGTACATTACTTTTAAAACATTCGCCCTTGCGCGAGAATAAAAATATGCTCTTACACCATGTAAAATTTTGCACGCTCACGTTATAATTTATGCATTTCAAACAAAATACTGAAAATTGACATTGTTTGGAATGTTTTTGGCCCAATGTGTTTTATGGCCAAATCAGCTGGTCAAAACCTATGGAGCGTGTACAAGGTGCCTTGAATGACCATCTATGGCATGATAGCCGCACATCCACTGCAAGTGGCATATGATTGAATACCAGCCAGGATACTGTCAGTTGCTTTTAGCCTAATTGTTGTGATAAACTTATTAAATAGGTAAGTATTCAAATCTATTTGATAAGTTTTCTTTGAATGAACTCTGCAACAGCGGAGGGCAGCCCAATTCTCTTGAAAAATGCAAGAAAAAAAATTGCACTAACTGAAAACTTAGCTTTTAGGCCGATTTTCGTCCAAAATGGCCGAAATTCGGGTTCCCATCAATTTTTAAACTGATGATTACTCCACGTACACTTGAGCTACAAACGTCGTTTTGCGCTCGTTGGAATTGTCCTGAGCTCGAATTTAAAAAAAACAAGATGAAAAAAATGAACTTTGAACGAAAAAAAAAACAAAAATTTTGAAAATTTCAATTTTTGCACCACGCTCGATTAGGCTTAACTTTTTGGTATCACCGAGATTTCAAAAGCTTATAACTTTGTGTTGGACCGACGAAATTGGTTCATTTTCTCATTCCCCCAAGATTTGACTATGATCTTGTGATCCAAATTAAAAAATTTGGGAATTTTAAAACTTTTGGGCAAGTTATGGCCGTTCGCGCAATTCACCAGGCTCGATTGGGCTTATTTTTTTGACATCACCGAAATTCAAAAGGCTATAACTCAAAGACCCCAAAAGTTATCTCCATTATTTTTGACCTATCAGCAGCTGATTGTACACAAAATTGATACTGCAAAAGAAATTTTTCGGTTTTCTTTTGTTTTGGCCAAAATTTGACCCATTGAAAATTTTTGCACCACGCTCGATTAGGCTTAACTTTTTGACATCACCGAACTTTAAACAGCAATAACTCTTAGCGCATAAAAGTAAAAGAATTACTTTTGCTTTAAATAAAAGCCTAAAACACCTGGTGTTCCCAGGCTGTCTCCCATCCAAGTACTAACCAGGCCCAATGTTGCTTAACTTCGGTGATCGGACGAGAACCGGTGCATTCAACATGGTATGGTCGTAGGCATTTGAGTTACTCCGCTTTCATTTATATCCTTACTAGCTTATGTCTATGTACATTACTTTTAAAACATTCGCCCTTGCGCGAGAATAAAAATATGCTCTTACACCATGTAAAATTTTGCACGCTCACGTTATAATTTATGCATTTCAAACAAAATACTGAAAATTGACATTGTTTGGAATGTTTTTGGCCCAATGTGTTTTATGGCCAAATCAGCTGGTCAAAACCTATGGAGCGTGTACAAGGTGCCTTGAATGACCATCTATGGCATGATAGCCGCACATCCACTGCAAGTGGCATATGATTGAATACCAGCCAGGATACTGTCAGTTGCTTTTAGCCTAATTGTTGTGATAAACTTATTAAATAGGTAAGTATTCAAATCTATTTGATAAGTTTTCTTTGAATGCACTCTGCAACAGCGGAGGGCAGCCCAATTCTCTTGAAAAATGCAAGAAAAAAAATTGCACTAACTGAAAACTTAGCTTTTAGGCCGATTTTCGTCCAAAATGGCCGAAATTCGGGTTCCCATCAATTTTTAAACTGATGATTACTCCACGTACACTTGAGCTACAAACGTCATTTTGGGCTCGTTGGAATTGTCCTGAGCTCGAATTTAAAAAAACAAGATGAAAAAAATGAACTTTGAACGAAAAAAAAACAAAAATTTTGAAAATTTCAATTTTGCACCACGCTCGATTAGGCTTAATTTTTTGGTATCACCGAGATTTCAAAAGCTTATAACTTTGTGTTGGACCGACGAAATTGGTTCATTTTCTCATTCCCCCAAGATTTGACTATGATCTTGTGATCCAAATTAAAAAATTTGGGAATTTTAAAACTTTTGGGCAAGTTATGGCCGTTCGCGCAATTCACCAGGCTCGATTGGGCTTATTTTTTTGACATCACCGAAATTCAAAAGGCTATAACTCAAAGACCCCAAAAGTTATCTCCATTATTTTTGACCTATCAGCAGCTGATTGTACACAAAATTGATACTGCAAAAGAAATTTTTCGGTTTTCTTTTGTTTTGGCCAAAATTTGACCCATTGAAAATTTTTGCACCACGCTCGATTAGGCTTAACTTTTTGACATCACCGAACTTTAAACAGCAATAACTCTTAGCGCATAAAAGTAAAAGAATTACTTTTGCTTTAAATAAAAGCCTAAAACACCTGGTGTTCCCAGGCTGTCTCCCATCCAAGTACTAACCAGGCCCAATGTTGCTTAACTTCGGTGATCGGACGAGAACCGGTGCATTCAACATGGTATGGTCGTAGGCATTTGAGTTACTCCGCTTTCATTTATATCCTTACTAGCTTATGTCTATGTACATTACTTTTAAAACACTCGCCCTTGCGCGAGAATAAAAATATGCTCTTACACCATGTAAAATTTTGCACGCTCACGTTATAATTTATGCATTTCAAACAAAATACTGAAAATTGACATTGTTTGGAATTTTTTTGGCCCAATGTGTTTTATGGCCAAATCAGCTGGTCAAAACCTATGGAGCGTGTACAAGGTGCCTTGAATGACCATCTATGGCATGATAGCCGCACATCCACTGCAAGTGGCATATGATTGAATACCAGCCAGGATACTGTCAGTTGCTTTTAGCCTAATTGTTGTGATAAACTTATTAAATAGGTAAGTATTCAAATCTATTTGATAAGTTTTCTTTGAATGCACTCTGCAACAGCGGAGGGCAGCCCAATTCTCTTGAAAATTGCAAGAAAAAAATTGCACTAACTGAAAACTTAGCTTTTAGGCCGATTTTCGTCCAAAATGGCCGAAATTCGGGTCCCCCCAATTTTTAAACTGATGATTACTCCACGTACACTTGAGCTACAAACGTCGTTTTGGGCTCGTTGGAATTGTCCTGAGCTCGAATTTAAAAAAACAAGATGAAAAAAATGAACTTTGAACGAAAAAAAAACAAAAATTTTGAAAATTTCATTTTTTGCACCACGCTCGATTAGGCTTAACTTTTTGGTATCACCGAGATTTCAATAGCTTATAACTTTGTGTTGGACCGACAAAATTGGTTCATTTTCTCAGTCCCCCAAGATTGGACTATGATCTTGTGATCCTAATAATAAAATTTGGAAATTTTAAAATTTTTGGGCAAGTTATGGCCGTTCGCGCAATTCACCAGGCTCGATTGGGCTTATTTTTTTGACATCACCGAAATTCAAAAGGCTATAACTCAAAGACCCCAAAAGTTATTTCCATTATTTTTGACCTATCAGCAGCTGATTGTACACAAAATTGATACTGCAAAAAAAAAATTTCGGTTTTCTTTTGTTTTGGCCAAAATTTGACCCATTGAAAATTTTTGCACCACGCTCGATTAGGCTTAACTTTTTGACATCACCGAACTTTAAACAGCAATAACTCTTAGCGCATAAAAGTAAAATAATTACTTTTGCTTTAAATAAAAGCCCACATCACCTGGTGTTCCCAGGCGGTCTCCCATCCAAGTACTAACCAGGCCCAATGTTGCTTAACTTCGGTGATCGGACGAGAACCGGTGCATTCAACATGGTATGGTCGTAGGCATTTGAGTTACTCCGCTTTCATTTATATCCTTACTAGCTTATGTCTATGTACATTAATTTTAAAACACTAGCCCTCGCGCGAGAGTAAAAATATGCTCTTACACCATGTAAAATTTTGCACGCTCACGTTATAATTTATGCATTTCAAACAAAATACTGAAAATTGACATTGTTTGGAATTTTTTTGGCCCAATGTGTTTTATGGCCAAATCAGCTGGTCAAAACCTATGGAGCGTGTACAAGGTGCCTTGAATGACCATCTATGGCATGATAGCCGCACATCCACTGTAAGTGGCATATGATTGAATACCAGCCAGGATACTGTCAGTTGCTTTTAGCCTAATTGTTGTGATAAACTTATTAAATAGGTAAGTATTCAAATCTATTTGATAAGTTTTCTTTGAATGCACTCTGCGACAGCGGAGCGCAGCCAAATTCTCTTGAAAAATGCAAGAAAAAAAATTGCTCTAACTTAAAAGTTAGCTTTTAGGCCGATTTTCGTCAAAATGGCCGAAATTCGGGTCCCCCCAAATTTTCAACTGATGATTACTCCACGTACACTTGAGCTACAAACGTCGTTTTGGGCTCGTTGGAATTGCCCTGAGCTCAAATTTATGAAACAAGATGAAAAAAATGAACTTTGAATGAAAAAAAAAACAAAAATTTTGAAAATTTCATTTTTTGCACCACGCTCGATTAGGCTTAACTTTTTGGTATCACCGAGATTTCAAAAGCTTATAACTTTGTGTTGGACCGACAAAATTGGTTCATTTTCTCAGTCCCCCAAGATTTGACTATGATCTTGTGATCCAATTAATAAAATTTGGAAATTTTAAAATTTTTGGGCAAGTTATGGCCGTTCGCGCAATTCACCAGGCTTGATTGGGCTTATTTTTTTGACATCACCGAAATTCAAAAGGCTATAACTCAAAGACCCCAAAAGTTATCTCCATTATATTTGACCTATCAGCAGCTGATTGTACACAAAATTGATATTGCAAAAAAAAATTTTCGGTTTTCTTTTGTTTTGGCCAAAATTTGACCCATTGAAAATTTTTGCACCACGCTCGATTAGGCTTAACTTTTTGACATCACCGAACTTTAAACAGCAATAACTCTTAGCGCATAAAAGTAAAAGAATTACTTTTGCTTTAAATAAAAGCCTACAACACCTGGTGTTCCCAGGCGGTCTCCCATCCAAGTACTAACCAGGCCCAATGTTGCTTAACTTCGGTGATCGGACGAGAACCGGTGCATTCAACATGGTATGGTCGTAGGCATTTGAGTTACTCCGCTTTCATTTATATCCTTACTAGCTTATGTCTATGTACATTACTTTTAAAACACTCGCCCTCGCGCGAGAGTAAAAATATGCTCTTATACCATGTAAAATTTTGCACGCTCACGTTATAATTTATGCTTTTCAAACAAAATACTGAAAATTGACATTGTTTGGAATTTTTATGGCCCAATGTGTTTTATGGCCAAATCAGCTGGTCAAAACCTATGGAGCGTGTACAAGGTGCCTTGAATGATCATCTATGACATGATAGCCGCACATCCACTGTAAGTGGCATATGATTGAATACCAGCCAGGATACTGTCAGTTGCTTTTAGCCTAATTGTTGTGATAAACTTATTAAATAGGTAAGTATTCAAATCTATTTGATAAGTTTTCTTTGAATGCACTCTGCAACAGCGGAGGGCAGCCCAATTCTCTTGAAAAATGCAAGGAAAAAATTGCACAAACTTAAAAGTTAGCTTTTAGGCCGATTTTCGTCCAAATTGGCCGAAATTCGGGTCCCCCCAAATTTTCAACTGATGATTACTCCACGTACACTTGAGCTACAAACGTCATTTTGGGCTCGTTGGAATTGTCCTGAGCTCAAACTTATGAAGCAAGATGAAAAAAAATGAACTTTGAAAGAAAAAAAAACAAAAATTTTGAAAATTTCATTTTTTTTGCACCACGCTCGATCAGGCTTAACTTTTTGGTATCACCGAGATTTCAAAAGCTTATAACTTTGTGTTGGACCGACGAAATTGGTTCATTTTCTCAGTCCCCCAAGATTTGACTATGATCTTGTGATCCAAATAATAAAATTTGGAAATTTTAAAATTTTTGGGCAAGTTATGGCCGTTAGCGCAATTCACCAGGCTCGATTGGGCTTATTTTTTTGACATCACCGAAATTCAAAAGGCTATAACTCAAAGACCCCAATAGTTATCTCCATTATTTTTGACCTATCAGCAGCTGATTGTACACAAAATTGATACTGCAAAAGAAATTTTTCGGTTTTCTTTTGTTTTGGCCAAAATTTGACCCATTGAAAATTTTTGCACCACGCTCGATTAGGCTTAACTTTTTGACATCACCGAAATTTAAACAGCAATAACTCTTAGCGCATAAAAGTAAAAGAATTACTTTTGCTTTAAATAAAAGCCTAAAACACCTGGTGTTCCCAGGCGGTCTCCCATCCAAGTACTAACCAGGCCCAATGTTGCTTAACTTCGGTGATCGGACGAGAACCGGTGCATTCAACATGGTATGGTCGTAGGCATTTGAGTTACTCCGCTTTCATTTTTGTCCTTACTAGCTTATGTCTATGTACATTACTTTTAAAACACTCGCCCTTGCGCGAGAGTAAAAATATGCTCTTACACCATGTAAAATTTTGCACGCTCACGTTATAATTTATGCATTTCAAACAAAATACTGAAAATTGACATTGTTTGGAATTTTTTTGGCCCAATGTGTTTTATGGCCAAATCAGCTGGTCAAAACTCATGGAGCGTGTACAAGGTGCCTTGAATGACCATCTATGGCATGATAGCCGCACATCCACTGTAAGTGGCATATGATTGAATACCAGCCAGGATACTGTCAGTTGCTTTTAGCCTAATTGTTGTGATAAACTTATTAAATAGGTAAGTATTCAAATCTATTTGATAAGTTTTCTTTGAATGCACTCTGCGACAGCGGAGGGCAGCCCAATTCTCTTGAAAAATGCAAGAAAAAAAATGCACTAAGTTAAAAGTTAGCTTTTAGGCCGATTTTCGTCCAAAATGGCCGAAATTCGGGTCCCCCTAAATTTTCAACTGATGATTACTCCACGTAAACTTGAGCTACAAACGTCGTTTTGGGCTCGTTGGAATTGCCTTGAGCTCAAATTTATGAAACGAGATGAAAAAAAATGAACTTTGAACGAAAAAAAAAAACAAAAATTTTGAAAATTTCATTTTTTTTTGCACCACGCTCGATCGGGCTTAACTTTTTGGTATCACCGAGATTTCAAAAGCTTATAACTTTGTGTTGGACCGACGAAATTGGTTCATTTTCTCATTCCCCCAAGATTTGACTATGATCTTGTGATCCAAATTAAAAAATTTGGGAATTTTAAAACTTTTGGGCAAGTTATGGCCGTTCGCGCAATTCACCAGGCTCGATTGGGCTTATTTTTTTGACATCACCGAAATTCAAAAGGCTATAACTCAAAGACCCCAAAAGTTATCTCCATTATTTTTGACCTATCAGCAGCTGATTGTACACAAAATTGATACTGCAAAAGAAATTTTTCGGTTTTCTTTTGTTTTGGCCAAAATTTGACCCATTGAAAATTTTTGCACCACGCTCGATTAGGCTTAACTTTTTGACATCACCGAACTTTAAACAGCAATAACTCTTAGCGCATAAAAGTAAAAGAATTACTTTTGCTTTAAATAAAAGCCTAAAACACCTGGTGTTCCCAGGCTGTCTCCCATCCAAGTACTAACCAGGCCCAATGTTGCTTAACTTCGGTGATCGGACGAGAACCGGTGCATTCAACATGGTATGGTCGTAGGCATTTGAGTTACTCCGCTTTCATTTATATCCTTACTAGCTTATGTCTATGTACATTACTTTTAAAACACTCGCCCTTGCGCGAGAATAAAAATATGCTCTTACACCATGAAAAATTTTGCACGCTCACGTTATAATTTATGCATTTCAAACAAAATACTGAAAATTGACATTGTTTGGAATTTTTTTGGCCCAATGTGTTTTATGGCCAAATCAGCTGGTCAAAACCTATGGAGCGTGTACAAGGTGCCTTGAATGATCATCTATGGCATGATAGCTGCACATCCACTGCAAGTGGCATATGATTGAATACCAGCCAGGATACTGTCAGTTGCTTTTAGCCTAATTGTTGTGATAAACTTATTAAATAGGTAAGTATTCAAATCTATTTGATAAGTTTTCTTTGAATGCACTCTGCAACAGCGGAGGGCAGCCCAATTCTCTTGAAAAATGCAAGAAAAAAAATTGCACTAACTGAAAACTTAGCTTTTAGGCCGATTTTCGTCCAAAATGGCCGAAATTCGGGTCCCCCCAATTTTTAAACTGATGATTACTCCACGTACACTTGAGCTACAAACGTCGTTTTGGGCTCGTTGGAATTGTCCTGAGCTCGAATTTAAAAAAACAAGATGAAAAAAATGAACTTTGAACGAAAAAAAAAACAAAAATTTTGAAAATTTCAATTTTTGCACCACGCTCGATTAGGCTTAACTTTTTGGTATCACCGAGATTTCAAAAGCTTATAACTTTGTGTTGGACCGACGAAATTGGTTCATTTTCTCAGTCCCCCAAGATTTGACTACGATCTTGTGATCCAAATAATAAAATTTGGAAATTTTAAAATTTTTGGGCAAGTTATGGCCGTTCGCGCAATTCACCAGGCTCGATTGGGCTTATTTTTTTGACATCACCGAAATTCAAAAGGCTATAACTCAAAGACCCCAAAAGTTATCTCCATTATTTTTGACCTATCAGCAGCTGATTGTACACAAAATTGATACTGCAAAAAAAAAATTTCGGTTTTCTTTTGTTTTGGCCAAAATTTGACCCATTGAAAATTTTTGCACCACGCTCGATTAGGCTTAACTTTTTGACATCACCGAAATTTAAACAGCAATAACTCTTAGCGCATAAAAGTAAAAGAATTACTTTTGCTTTAAATAAAAGCCTACAACACCTGGTGTTCCCAGGCGGTCTCCCATCCAAGTACTAACCAGGCCCAATGTTGCTTAACTTCGGTGATCGGACGAGAACCGGTGCATTCAACATGGTATGGTCGTAGGCATTTGAGTTACTCCGCTTTCATTTATATCCTTACTAGCTTATGTCTATGTACATTACTTTTAAAACACTCGCCCTCGCGCGAGAGTAAAAATATGCTCTTATACCATGTAAAATTTTGCACGCTCATGTTATAATTTATGCATTTCAAACAAAATACTGAAAATTGACATTGTTTGGAATTTTTTTGGCCCAATGTGTTTTATGGCCAAATCAGCTGGTCAAAACCTATGGAGCGTGTACAAGGTGCCTTGAATGACCATCTATGGCATGATAGCCGCACATCCACTGTAAGTGGCATATGATTGAATACCAGCCAGGATACTGTCAGTTGCTTTTAGCCTAATTGTTGTGATAAACTTATTAAATAGGTAAGTATTCAAATCTATTTGATAAGTTTTCTTTGAATGCACTCTGCGGTAGCGGAGGGCAGCCCAATTCTCTTGAAAAATGCAAGAAAAAAAAATTGCACTAACGTAAAAGTTAGCTTTTAGGCCGATTTTCGTCCAAAATGGCCGAAATTCGGGTCCCCCCAAATTTTCAACTGATGATTACTCCACGTACACTTGAGCTACAAACGTCGTTTTGGGCTCGTTGGAATTGTCCTGAGCTCAAATTTATGAAACGAGATGAAAAAAATGAACTTTGAATAAAAAAAAACAAAAATTTTGAAAATTTCATTTTTTGCACCACGCTCGATTAGGCTTATTTTTTTGGTATCACCGAGATTTCAAAAGCTTATAACTTTGTGTTGGACCGACGAAATTGGTTCATTTTTTCAGTCCCCCAAGATTTGACTATGATCTTGTGATCCAAATAATAAAATTTGGAAATTTTAAAATTTTTGGGCAAGTTAGGGCCGTTCGCGCAATTCACCAGGCTCGATTGGGCTTATTTTTTTGACATCACCGAAATTCAAAAGGCTATAACTCAAAGACCCCAAAAGTTATCTCCATTATTTTTGACCTATCAGCAGCTGATTGTACACAAAATTGATACTGCAAAAAAAAATTTTCGGTTTTCTTTTGTTTTGGCCAAAATTTGACCCATTGAAAATTTTTGCACCACGCTCGATTAGGCTTAACTTTTTGACATCACCGAAATTTAAACAGCAATAACTCTTAGCGCATAAAAGTAAAAGAATTACTTTTGCTTTAAATAAAAGCCTACAACACCTGGTGTTCCCAGGCGGTCTCCCATCCAAGTACTAACCAGGCCCAATGTTGCTTAACTTCGGTGATCGGACGAGAACCGGTGCATTCAACATGGTATGGTCGTAGGCATTTGAGTTACTCCGCTTTCATTTATATCCTTACTAGCTTATGTCTATGTACATTACTTTTAAAACACTCGCCCTCGCGCGAGAGTAAAAATATGCTCTTATACCATGTAAAATTTTGCACGCTCATGTTATAATTTATGCATTTCAAACAAAATACTGAAAATTGACATTGTTTGGAATTTTTTTGGCCCAATGTGTTTTATGGCCAAATCAGCTGGTCAAAACCTATGGAGCGTGTACAAGGTGCCTTGAATGACCATCTATGGCATGATAGCCGCACATCCACTGTAAGTGGCATATGATTGAATACCAGCCAGGATACTGTCAGTTGCTTTTAGCCTAATTGTTGTGATAAACTTATTAAATAGGTAAGTATTCAAATCTATTTGATAAGTTTTCTTTGAATGCACTCTGCGGTAGCGGAGGTCAGCCCAATTCTCTTGAAAAATGCAAGAAAAAAAAATTGCACTAACGTAAAAGTTAGCTTTTAAGCCAATTTTCGTCCAAAATGGCCGAAATTCGGGTCCCCCCAAAATTTCAACTGATGATTACTCCACGTACACTTGAGCTACAAACGTCGTTTTGGGCTCGTTGGAATTGTCCTGAGCTCAAATTTATGAAACGAGATGAAAAAAATGAACTTTAAAAAAAAAAAAAAAATTTTGAAAATTTCATTTTTTGCACCACGCTCGATTACGCTTATTTTTTTGGTATCACCGAGATTTCAAAAGCTTATAACTTTGTGTTGGACCGACGAAATTGGTTCATTTTTTCAGTCCCCCAAGATTTGACTATGATCTTGTGATCCAAATAATAAAATTTGGAAATTTTAAAATTTTTGGGCAAGTTAGGGCCGTTCGCGCAATTCACCAGGCTCGATTGGGCTTATTTTTTTGACATCACCGAAATTCAAAAGGCTATAACTCAAAGACCCCAAAAGTTATCTCCATTATTTTTGACCTATCAGCAGCTGATTGTACACAAAATTGATACTGCAAAAAAAAATTTTCGGTTTTCTTTTGTTTTGGCCAAAATTTGACCCATTGAAAATTTTTGCACCACGCTCGATTAGGCTTAACTTTTTGACATCACCGAAATTTAAACAGCAATAACTCTTAGCGCATAAAAGTAAAAGAATTACTTTTGGTTTAAATAAAAGCCTACAACACCTGGTGTTCCCAGGCGGTCTCCCATCCAAGTACTAACCAGGCCCAATGTTGCTTAACTTCGGTGATCGGACGAGAACCGGTGCATTCAACATGGTATGGTCGTAGGCATTTGAGTTACTCCGCTTTCATTTATATCCTTACTAGCTTATGTCTATGTACATTACTTTTAAAACACTCGCCCTCGCGCGAGAGTAAAAATATGCTCTTATACCATGTAAAATTTTGCACGCTCATGTTATAATTTATGCATTTCAAACAAAATACTGAAAATTGACATTGTTTGGAATTTTTTTGGCCCAATGTGTTTTATGGCCAAATCAGCTGGTCAAAACCTATGGAGCGTGTACAAGGTGCCTTGAATGACCATCTATGGCATGATAGCCGCACATCCACTGTAAGTGGCATATGATTGAATACCAGCCAGGATACTGTCAGTTGCTTTTAGCCTAATTGTTGTGATAAACTTATTAAATAGGTAAGTATTCAAATCTATTTGATAAGTTTTCTTTGAATGCACTCTGCGGTAGCGGAGGGCAGCCCAATTCTCTTGAAAAATGCAAGAAAAAAAAATTGCACTAACGTAAAAGTTAGCTTTTAGGCCGATTTTCGTCCAAAATGGCCGAAATTCGGGTCCCCCCAAATTTTCAACTGATGATTACTCCACGTACACTTGAGCTACAAACGTCGTTTTGGGCTCGTTGGAATTGTCCTGAGCTCAAATTTATGAAACGAGATGAAAAAAATGAACTTTGAATAAAAAAAACAAAAATTTTGAAAATTTCATTTTTTGCACCACGCTCGATTAGGCTTATTTTTTTGGTATCACCGAGATTTCAAAAGCTTATAACTTTGTGTTGGACCGACGAAATTGGTTCATTTTTTCAGTCCCCCAAGATTTGACTATGATCTTGTGATCCAAATAATAAAATTTGGAAATTTTAAAATTTTTGGGCAAGTTAGGGCCGTTCGCGCAATTCACCAGGCTCGATTGGGCTTATTTTTTTGACATCACCGAAATTCAAAAGGCTATAACTCAAAGACCCCAAAAGTTATCTCCATTATTTTTGACCTATCAGCAGCTGATTGTACACAAAATTGATACTGCAAAAAAAAATTTTCGGTTTTCTTTTGTTTTGGCCAAAATTTGACCCATTGAAAATTTTTGCACCACGCTCGATTAGGCTTAACTTTTTGACATCACCGAAATTTAAACAGCAATAACTCTTAGCGCATAAAAGTAAAAGAATTACTTTTGCTTTAAATAAAAGCCTACAACACCTGGTGTTCCCAGGCGGTCTCCCATCCAAGTACTAACCAGGCCCAATGTTGCTTAACTTCGGTGATCGGACGAGAACCGGTGCATTCAACATGGTATGGTCGTAGGCATTTGAGTTACTCCGCTTTCATTTATATCCTTACTAGCTTATGTCTATGTACATTACTTTTAAAACACTCGCCCTCGCGCGAGAGTAAAAATATGCTCTTATACCATGTAAAATTTTGCACGCTCATGTTATAATTTATGCATTTCAAACAAAATACTGAAAATTGACATTGTTTGGAATTTTTTTGGCCCAATGTGTTTTATGGCCAAATCAGCTGGTCAAAACCTATGGAGCGTGTACAAGGTGCCTTGAATGACCATCTATGGCATGATAGCCGCACATCCACTGTAAGTGGCATATGATTGAATACCAGCCAGGATACTGTCAGTTGCTTTTAGCCTAATTGTTGTGATAAACTTATTAAATAGGTAAGTATTCAAATCTATTTGATAAGTTTTCTTTGAATGCACTATGCGACAGCGGAGGGCAGCACAATTCTCTTGAAAAATGCAAGAAAAAAAAATTGCACTAACGTAAAAGTTAGCTTTTAGGCCGATTTTCGTCCAAAATGGCCGAAATTCGGGTCCCCCCAAATTTTCAACTGATGATTACTCCACGTAAACTTGAGCTACAAACGTCGTTTTGGGCTCGTTGGAATTGTCCTGAGCTCAAATTTAAAAAAACAAGATGAAAAAAATGAACTTTGAACGAAAAAAAAAACAAAAATTTTGAAAATTTCATTTTTTGCACCACGCTCGATGAGGCTTATTTTTTTGGTATCACCGAGATTTCAAAAGCTTATAACTTTGTGTTGGACCGACGAAATTGGTTCATTTTTTCAGTCCCCCAAGATTTGACTATGATCTTGTGATCCAAATAATAAAATTTGGAAATTTTAAAATTTTTGGGCAAGTTATGGCCGTTCGCGCAATTCACCAGGCTCGATTGGGCTTATTTTTTTGACATCACCGAAATTCAAAAGGCTATAACTCAAAGACCCCAAAAGTTATCTCCATTATTTTTGACCTATCAGCAGCTGATTGTACACAAAATTGATACTGCAAAAGAAATTTTTCGGTTTTCTTTTGTTTTGGCCAAAATTTGACCCATTGAAAATTTTTGCACCACGCTCGATTAGGCTTAACTTTTTGACATCACCGAAATTTAAACAGCAATAACTCTTAGCGCATAAAAGTAAAAGAATTACTTTTGCTTTAAATAAAAGCCAAAAACACCTGGTGTTCCCAGGTGGTCTCCCATCCAAGTACTAACCAGGCCCAATGTTGCTTAACTTCGGTGATCGGACGAGAACCGGTGCATTCAACATGGTATGGTCGTAGGCATTTGAGTTACTCCGCTTTCATTTATATCCTTACTAGCTTATGTCTATGTACATTACTTTTGAAACACTCGCCCTTGCGCGAGAATAAAAATATGCTCTTACACCATGTAAAATTTTGCACGCTCACGTTATAATTTATGCATTTCCAACAAAATACTGAAAATTGACATTGTTTGGAATTTTTTTGGCCCAATGTGTTTTATGGCCAAATCAGCTGGTCAAAACCTATGGAGCGTGTACAAGGTGGCTTGAATGACCATCTATGGCATGATAGCCGCACATCCACTGTAAGTGGCATATGATTGAATACCAGCCAGGATACTGTCAGTTGCTTTTAGCCTAATTGTTGTGATAAACTTATTAAATAGGTAAGTATTCAAATCTATTTGATAAGTTTTCTTTGAATGCACTCTGCGACAGCGGAGGGCAGCCCAATTCTCTTGAAAAATTCAAGAAAAAAAATTGCACTAACTTAAAAGTTAGCTTTTAGGCCGATTTTCTCCAAAATGGCCGAAATTCGGGTCCCCCCAAATTTTCAACTGATGATTACTCCACGTACACTTGAGCTACAAACATTGTTTTGGGCTCGTTGGATTTGTCCTGAGCTCAAATTTATGAAACAAGATGAAAAAATGAACTTTGAACGAAAAAAAACAAAAATTTTGAAAATTTCATTTTTTGCACCACACTCGATTAGGCTTAACTTTTTGGTATCATCGAGATTTCAAAAGCTTATAACCTTGTGTTGGACCGACGAAATTGGTTCATTTTCTCAGTCTCCCAAGATTTGACTATGATCTTGTGATCCAAATAATAAAATTTGGAAATTTTATAATTTTTGGGCAAGTTATGGCCGTTCGCGCAATTCACCAGGCTCGATTGGGCTTAATTTTTTGAAATCACCGAAACTCAAAAGGCTATAACTCAAATACCCCAAAAGTTATCTCCATTATTTTCGACCTATCAGCAGCTGATTGTACACAAAATTGATACTGCAAAAAAAAATTTCGGTTTTTTTTTGTTTTGGCCAAAATTTGACCCATTGAAAATTTTTGCACCACGCTCGATTAGGCTTAACTTTTTGACATCACCGAACTTTAAACAGCAATAACTCTTAGCGCATAAAAGTAAAAGAATTACTTTTGCTTTAAATAAAAGCCTACAACACCTGGTGTTCCCAGGCGGTCTCCCATCCAAGTACTAACCAGGCCCAATGTTGCTTAACTTCGGTGATCGGACGAGAACCGGTGCATTCAACATGGTATGGTCGTAGGCATTTGAGTTACTCCGCTTTCATTTATATCCTTACTAGCTTATGTCTATGTACATTACTTTTAAAACACTCGCCCTCGCGCGAGAGTAAAAACATGCTCGTAAACCATGTAAAATTTTGCACGCTCACGTTATAATTTATGCATTTCAAACAAAATACTGAAAATTGACATTGTTTGGAATTTTTTTGGCCCAATGTGTTTTATGGCCAAATCAGCTGGTCAAAACCTATGGAGCGTGTACAAGGTGCCTTGAATGACCATCTATGGCATGATAGACGCACATCCACTGTAAGTGGCATATGATTGAATACCAGCCAGGATACTGTCAGTTGCTTTTAGCCTAATTGTTGTGATAAACTTATTAAATAGGTAAGTATTCAAATCTATTTGATAAGTGTTCTTTGAATGCACTCTGCGACAGCGGAGGGCAGCCCAATTCTCTTGAAATATTCAAGAAAAAAAATTGCACTAACTTAAAAGTTAGCTTTCAGGCCGATTTTCTCCAAAATGGCCGAAATTCGGGTCCCCCCAAATTTTCAACTGATGATTACTCCACGTACACTTGAGCTACAAACGTCGTTTTGGGCTCGTTGGATTTGTCCTGAGCTCGAATTTAAAAAAAAACAAGATGAAAAAAATGAACTTTGAACGAAAAAAAAAAATTTCAAAATTTCATTTTTTGCACCACGATCGATTAGGCTTAACTTTTTGGTATCACCGAGATTTCAAAAGCTTATAACTTTGTGTTGGACCGACGAAATTGGTTCATTTTTTCAATCCCCCAAGATTTGACTATGATCTTGTGATCCAAATAATAAAATTTGGAAATTTTAAAATTTTTGGGCAAGTTATGGCCGTTCGCGCAATTCACCAGGCTCGATTGGGCTTATTTTTTTGACATCACCGAAATTCAAAAGGCTAGAACTCAAAGACCCCAAAAGTTATCTCCATTATTTTTGACCTATCAGCAGCTGATTGTACACAAAATTGATACTGCAAAGAAATTTTTCGGTTTTCTTTTGTTTTGGTCAAAATTTGACCCATTGAAAATTTTTGCACCACGCTCGATTAGGCTTAACTTTTTGACATCACCGAACTTTAAACAGCAATAACTCTTAGCGCATAAAAGTAAAAGAATTACTTTTGCTTTAAAAAAAAAGCCTACAACAACTGGTGTTCCCAGGCGGTCTCCCATCCAAGTACTAACCAGGCCCAATGTTGCTTAACTTCGGTGATCGGACGAGAACCGGTGCATTCAACATGGTATGGTCGTAGGCATTTGAGTTACTCCGCTTTCATTTATATCCTTACTAGCTTATGTCTATGTACATTACTTTTAAAACACTCGCCCTCGCGCGAGAGTGAAAATGTGCTCTTATACCATATAAAATTTTGCACGCTCACGTTATAATTTATGCATTTCAAACAAAATACTGAAAATTGACATTGTTTGGAATTTTTTTGGCCCAATGTGTTTTATGGCCAAATCAGCTGGTCAAAACCTATGGAGCGTGTACAAGGTGCCTTGAATGACCATCTATGGCATGATAGCCGCACATCCACTGTAAGTGGCATATGATTGAATACCAGCCAGGATACTGTCAGTTGCTTTTAGCCTACTTGTTGTGATAAACTTATTAAATAGGTAAGTATTCAAATCTATTTGATAAGTTTTCTTTGAATGCACTCTGCGACAGCGGAGGGCAGCCAAATTCTCTTGAAAAATGCAAGAAAAAAAATTGCACTAACATAAAAGTTAGCTTTTAGGCCGATTTTCGTCCAAAATGGCCGAAATTCGGGTCCCCCCAAATTTTCAACTGATGATTACTCCACGTACACTTGAGCTACAAACGTCGTTTTGGGCTCGTTGGAATTGTCCTGAGCTCAAATTTATGAAACAAGATGAACAAAATGAACTTTGAACGAAAAAAAAACAAAAATTTTGAAAATTTCATTTTTTGCACCACGCTCGATTAGGCTTAACTTTTTGGTATCACCGAGATTTCAAAAGCTTATAACTTTGTGTTGGACCGACAAAATTGGTTCATTTTCTCAGTCCCCCAAGATTTGACTATGATCTTGTGATCCAAATAATAAAATTTGGAAATTTTAAAATTTTTGGGCAAGTTATGGCCGTTCGCGCAATTCACCAGGCTCGATTGGGCTTATTTTTTTGACATCACCGAAATTCAAAAGGCTATAACTCAAAGACCCCAAAAGTTATCTCCATTATTTTTGACCTATCAGCAGCTGATTGTACACAAAATTGATACTGCAAAAGAAATTTTTCGGTTTTCTTTTGTTTTGGCCAAAATTTGACCCATTCAAAATTTTTGCACCACGCTCGATTAGGCTTAACTTTTTGACATCACCGAACTTTAAACAGCAATAACTCTTAGCGAATAAAAGTAAAAGAATTACTTTTGCTTTAAATAAAAGCCTACAATACCTGGTGTTCCCAGGCGGTCTCCCATCCAAGTACTAACCAGGCCCAATGTTGCTTAACTTCGGTGATCGGACGAGAACCGGTGCATTCAACATGGTATGGTCGTAGGCATTTGAGTTACTCCGCTTTCATTTATATCCTTACTAGCTTATGTCTATGTACATTACTTTTAAAACACTCGCCCTCGCGCGAGAGTAAAAATATGCTCTTATACCATGTAAAATTTTGCACGCTCACGTTATAATTTATGCATTTCAAACAAAATACTGAAAATTGACATTGTTTGGAATTTTTTTGGCCCAATGTCTTTTATGGCCAAATCAGCTGGTCAAAACCTATGGAGCGTGTACAAGATGCCTTGAATGACCATCTATGGCATGATAGCCGCACATCCACTGTAAGTGGCATATGATTGAATACCAGCCAGGATACCGTCAGTTGCTAATTGTTGTGATAAACTTTTTAACTAGGTAAGCAATCAAATCTATTTGATAAGTTTTCTATGAATGCACTCTGCGACAGCGGAGAGCAGCCCAATTCTCTTGAAAAATGCAAGAAAAAAAATTGCTCTAACTTAAAAGTTAGCTTTTAGGCCGATTTTCGTCCAAAATGGCCGAAAATCGGGTCCCCCCAAATTTTCAACTGATGATTACTCCACGTACACTTGAGCTACAAACGTCGTTTTGGGCTCGTTGGAATTGTCCTGAGCTCATATTTATGAAACAAGATGAAAAAAATGAACTTTGTACGAAAAAAAACAACAAAAATTTTGAAAATTTCATTTTTTGCACCACTCTCGACTAGGCTTAACTTTTTGGTATCACCGAGATTTCAAAAGCTTATAAATTTGTGTTGGACCGACGAAATTGGTTCATTTTTTCAGTCCCCCAAGATTTGACTATGATCTTGTGATCCAAATAATAAAATTTGGAAATTTTAAAATTTTTGGGCAAGTTATGGCCGTTCGCGCAATTCACCAGGCTCGATTGGGCTTATTTTTTTGACATCACCGAAATTCAAAAGGCTATAACTCAAAGACCCCAAAAGTTATCTCCATTATTTTTGACCTATCAGCAGCTGATTGTACACAAAATTGATACTGCAAAAGAAATTTTTCGGTTTTCTTTTGTTTTGGCCAAAATTTGACCCATTCAAAATTTTTGCACCACGCTCGATTAGGCTTAACTTTTTGACATCACCGAACTTTAAACAGCAATAACTCTTAGCGAATAAAAGTAAAAGAATTACTTTTGCTTTAAATAAAAGCCTACAATACCTGGTGTTCCCAGGCGGTCTCCCATCCAAGTACTAACCAGGCCCAATGTTGCTTAACTTCGGTGATCGGACGAGAACCGGTGCATTCAACATGGTATGGTCGTAGGCATTTGAGTTACTCCGCTTTCATTTATATCCTTACTAGCTTATGTCTATGTACATTACTTTTAAAACACTCGCCCTCGCGCGAGAGTAAAAATATGCTCTTATACCATGTAAAATTTTGCACGCTCACGTTATAATTTATGCATTTCAAACAAAATACTGAAAATTGACATTGTTTGGAATTTTTTTGGCCCAATGTCTTTTATGGCCAAATCAGCTGGTCAAAACCTATGGAGCGTGTACAAGATGCCTTGAATGACCATCTATGGCATGATAGCCGCACATCCACTGTAAGTGGCATATGATTGAATACCAGCCAGGATACCGTCAGTTGCTAATTGTTGTGATAAACTTTTTAACTAGGTAAGCAATCAAATCTATTTGATAAGTTTTCTATGAATGCACTCTGCGACAGCGGAGAGCAGCCCAATTCTCTTGAAAAATGCAAGAAAAAAAATTGCTCTAACTTAAAAGTTAGCTTTTAGGCCGATTTTCGTCCAAAATGGCCGAAAATCGGGTCCCCCCAAATTTTCAACTGATGATTACTCCACGTACACTTGAGCTACAAACGTCGTTTTGGGCTCGTTGGAATTGTCCTGAGCTCATATTTATGAAACAAGATGAAAAAAATGAACTTTGTACGAAAAAAAACAACAAAAATTTTGAAAATTTCATTTTTTGCACCACTCTCGACTAGGCTTAACTTTTTGGTATCACCGAGATTTCAAAAGCTTATAAATTTGTGTTGGACCGACGAAATTGGTTCATTTTTTCAGTCCCCCAAGATTTGACTATGATCTTGTGATCCAAATAATAAAATTTGGAAATTTTAAAATTTTTGGGCAAGTTATGGCCGTTCGCGCAATTCACCAGGCTCGATTGGGCTTATTTTTTTGACATCACCGAAATTCAAAAGGCTATAACTCAAAGACCCCAAAAGTTATCTCCATTATTTTTGACCTATCAGCAGCTGATTGTACACAAAATTGATACTGCAAAAGAAATTTTTCGGTTTTCTTTTGTTTTGGCCAAAATTTGACCCATTGAAAATTTTTGCACCACGCTCGACTAGGCTTAACTTTTTGACATCACCGAACTTTAAACAGCAATAACTCTTAGCGCATAAAAGTAAAAGAATTACTTTTGCTTTAAATAAAAGCCTACAACACCTG
>NC_087067.1:31693293-31730080 GCF_963678635.1 Symsagittifera roscoffensis | reverse complement strand
ATGGGATTGTTTGATTTTTTTTAAAGATACTTTTATAATTTTTCGGGTAAAATTTTTCGCGGATATGAAATTTGTTTGCTGCGTTTAGATTACTGTTAAGATTTTTGTAAGATTTGCGTGATTTAAAATAATACAACACAAAAAAAACTGTAATTTTATGAAGAATCCCGTTAAATCAAATTTTTTGCTAGCAAACTTGCGTAAAAAAATTGCGAGCTCCATGTAATCCTTCTTATGCATCTTGCAAGTTTCTATGCTGAAATCGCAGTTTTGAACTGGAAAAAGAAAAAAATAGTTTGGGTTATATAATGATTTGCAGTTCATGTGCCTGTAGCACAGAGTGTTCTGACAGCGCTATTCTAAGGAAATCAATTGTAGAAAAAACTCAATAACTGTTTCAAAAACTATTAGAAATAATGAACGTAGTGAAGACTCTTATTTAGGTCTTGCAGATTTTTTTGTTTTTTTTTTCAGGAAAAAGTGTTAAAATATTGATGCACTTTTTGAGTTCATTTGAAATGCATCTGCTGAAAGTGACGTAAATAGCACTCTCCAATTACAAACGTGGAGATGGCGCGAAAAAACGTGAACGAGTTCTAGCTTTGAAAGTAGAATATAACTTTTAGATTTCCTTCGGAATAAAAACTTTAAATATTGATCCAGTTTTCTCCAGTTGGGTTCATGTTATCAAAAAAGCGCCACTCATAAATCGTTCTGGAAATTCAAAGAGCTTAAAGGACATATATTTTTTCTTTGAAATTCGAAAATTGAGATTTAAAAAAGTCAGTGTTTTTTTGTTTATTTGCGTTCATTACTCTTTTCTAATCTTCCATTGGCTATGTTTTGATTTTAAAAATTAATTTCTTAAACGCTTTTTAGGTAGCAGGAGGTATTCAAACTAGAACTAAAAAAATATACATGTATTGGGCGATTGAAATGCATAAATGTTCATTTTGTAAAGCTCTGCATTGTATGATGTAGTCTGAAAAAAGGAAAATTACCGACTGCTTTTTTCTCATCATGAGATAAGACTTTTTGAATATACTTTTTTCAAACTGAATAAAAATCCAATTTTTTCATGAAGTACTTAAAAATTCCCGACAAAGCGCACCCTACACTTTAATGTCTTCGGATATGCGGAGAGAGAAATTAGCATATTTCCTCAGTTCATTATGAAAATTTTACCATTTTGTCATTTTTGAGTTTGATAAAAAGTTCTCTGTCGGTAACTTGAAAAATATGCGTGTTTTGCTTGCAATTTGTCTTCAATACCATTTGAAATTTAATAGAAAAAAAAGAAACTTACTCGTGGTTTGAATTAAAAAATAGAAACGTTTTCGAGAAAGTAGCCCAAAAATCTGTTTGCAAAAAGTCGGCGTTGGGATGATGATACTGCAAAAATTTTTGATAATGCTAAAATATATTTAATTGTTGTCTTTTTTGAATCGCACTTAATCTTTAGGCTGTTTATATAGTCGTATGAGGTCTTGTTAAAACTTCTAAAACGCAAAAACATGTCACCTGAAAATTTCACACTCGAATTTTAATTTTGAGTTTTTCCAGATTTTTTTGAATTTCAAAATAATTTCTAATGACGATTTCTAATGACAAATGTAAAGGCCAAACAAAAGTATAGCTTAATTTGTAGATTTAAAAATGAGATTTTTGGTTTTGTTATGAGTTTTAATTTGTTATGAATTGTTAAAAGGACATCAGATCTAGACCTTGTAGCCTCGGAATGGAAATTTTCTTGTACAAATAAAACGCAAGTTTTGCAAAACCTTGCAAGATTAATGCAAAATGTTGTTAATTTTCCGCACATAGGCTCAGGGGCGGATCTAGGATTTTCTCGAGGGGGGAGGCGGCTTTTCAAAAATTTTAAGGTCGACCGCATTGATTTTTTCAAGCTCTCCCTACGCACAATTTAGTCCCTGTTTTAGCCAAAATTTCTGCGCCGCAGGCGAATTTTGCAAAAACAGGCCAAAAAATCCGTTTTTAGGCACTTTTTGGAAAATGTTGACCAAAAAATTACGTTTTTTTTGGCGCGCTCCCCCCCCCCCCCCCCCCCCTCAAAATTAGTATACAATGGCGCCAAAGGCGCCTTTAGAAAAATTTTAGGGTCGGTTGACCAAAAATGGATTTCTTAAAAGGTACCAAAGGGGGGACCCTTTGGGTCGGCAAGGGGTCGAATCCCTGAGAGGGGGGGCGTCCACCCCCCCCCCCCTAAATCAGCCCGCCCCTGCATAGGCTGCAGATCTTGCAAGGGCTCCAATGTGTTGTACTTGCTTGTTGACGGCACCTGATATTTGAAAGACTTTTTGAAAAACAAAATTAATTTTCTATTGTTCAGGTTGCGTAATTTTGTCATTCTTATGCAAGAAATAGTTTTTATTTTTGATCGCACTCCAGTTTTTTTTGATAGTTTTTTCCAGAGTTCTTTCAAGTTCAAAATGCTTTGACAAATGGAACTCATCTCTAATGGCAAGTGAAAACGCGAAACAAAAGTATAACCTAGCTAATATATTTGAAATTGAGATTTATGGTTTTGTATTGAGTTTTAATGTGTTTTGATTTTTTAAAAGGACATCAGATCTAGACCTTGTAGCCTCGGAATGGAAATTTTGCAAAACGAAATGAAAGCAAAACGTAGCTTAGTTTCTGCCACTGGGATGCATACCTTTCAAAATGCTTGTAAATGTTGCAAAAAAAAATCTTGCAGAAAGTGCAAAAACAATTTATTTTTTTGAAAGGTTTCTTGCTTTCTTGCTAGATATCATGTAAAATTTGCCTGCCGAAAACATTAGTGAACTTTTTTTGGCTATGTTTCAATTATTTCAGCTCCGCAGCAGAACCAGAGAGCGGGCACAAAAGCGAAGTTGGTGTCGACGACTAACAAGACTATCATTTTGGATATATCATGTAACAATTTCCTGCAGAAGTTCGACATTATCCAACAGTACAGATTCTTCGTGCGGGAGGGCGAGGGAACTGACGTGAAAGAGAACCTCACTGCCGAGATATGCGACTATAACACTACCATACATGTATGCTACTCTAATCAGAGGCGGAAATTGGTTTTCTCGAGTGGGAGGGGGGTCTGATTTTTTTGTATCGACCAAATTGATTTTCCGAGCTCTCTCAAATTACAATAAAGTCATTTTTTAAACAAACAGGCCAAAAATGGCGTTTTAAAAACATTTTTAGCGTCCCCCCCAAAAAAAATAGAATATACTGGCACCAAAGGCGCCTTTGGAACAATTTTAGGGACAGTGAGTCAAAAATAAAAATCTTAAATTAGTTATCAATGGGAGACCCTATTCGCTGCTCAGGGGCCGAATCCCTGAAGGGGGAAGCGTCCGCCACTGCTTCCTCTGCCTAAATCGGCTACTGATTCAAATACTTGTATATCAGGGAATCTGTCATCAGAAAACAAGTTATTTGTAATTGTAACCCCTTCATGCTTTCAGTTAATGATTAATTAAGACGACTATTTCAATTCAATTACCTATACTACTCTATTATTTAAAGTCTTTTTCAAGGACATGTACTAATATGCTCATAAAACCCAAAAAGTGTCGGAAACATTGATGTTTTTTAAGAGTAATGAAAGTAGTGACTACTCTTATACAGTGCTGATTTAAAGCAACCGGACAAAACAAGCGAAATTGAAACTTCAAACGCGTTTCTCTCCAAATTGTTTTTAGATTAGAAAAAAAAGATGGATACAAAAGTTGCTTGGGATTTCATCAGAATTATTACAATGCAACTTGTTCTCCAAAAAATGTAACCAAAAGGTTACCCCAAAAATGGGTCGTTTTTAAGAGTAATGAACGTAGCAAAAAAACGTGAACAATTTCTAGTTTTGAAATTGGAATTTGATTTCTAGATGTCCCAGCGGAATAAAAACTTTTCCTACAAACTTTTTTTTTGCGTTCAATGACTCTTTTTTAACTGTCTGTTGGCTAAATTTGTGAATGATAGCCTCCTATATAAGGAAAAATGTCTATCTTTTGTGCACCTACTGAGCATTTGAATCAATCTGACCTAATCTATTTTAAGTTTGACGACAACGTTTGAAGTGTGTGTGTTCTTTTTTATCATTTCAAAAAATTAATTTTTCGTTCCGACTTCAGAAATCACTCCAAGTGAGAAAATGATGAAAAATTGGTCTAGAAAATTGCTTGTTTTGTATCTGAAATTACAAGCAAGGATTGCCTTCAAATTTATTTTTTTCTTCAATTTTTTAAGGGTTTTTTAACACTAGAAACATTAAACGCAGTCGGAAAACTCACAAAATTGATACGAGAGCAGTCAAAACACTGAGTGATACGAGCATTTATTGTTCCGACTTTCGATACGAAAGTAACGGAATATTTGTGCTCGGGGTGGGTTTTTTTTTTCTTCAGACAAATTTCGACTTTTTAAATAGCCATTTTTGACGGATTTTTTTTATATCATTCAAAAGGTATTGTTGTCCTGGGCTTAAATTTGAAAAGATATTTCATCTGTGATCGTTTTTCGTAGAGTTATGAGGGTTTAAAGATTGCCATTTTGGCCATTTTGACCAATTTGGGACAATTAACGCGTGATATATTTCGCGCTATTAACGCGTAAGCGGAGATTGAATCCGTCTTATGAATCGTTCCAAATTGGTTGAACGAAGCTTATTTGCCATAATTGATTTGTTAAAAGGAGCGAAATTTCTCCTTTTGTACTTTATATGGCGTGTGGGGGGATGATTTTCATAAAAAATTTCAAATTTTAGAGAAAAAAAATTTCATTTTACTTTATTTCATTTAATTTTTTTATGCTATTACTGCTGCTCCATAGACCTTATAAGGCAGTTGGAAAATTCAGGGCTTCGCCCTGGTACGAGCAGTCTTGTGTTTAGTTTATGAACTACCAGCAGACAAAGGGACTGAGAGGTTATATAACTGGAAACATCAATAAAAACGCAACATGTTACGCGGACAAAAACTGTAAGTCAAAGCTACTGAACTTTCTAGTAAGAACAAAAACGACATTCTAAAAAAGGTGGATACAGTTTTATTTGATAGATTTTGGTTCTTTTTCACTTTTGTATGTTCATTAAACTATGGTGCCCGTGGATTTAGTTTTTGTTGAACAAAAATTAAGAATTTCACAATATCTGTGAATAATTTCGTTTTGCGTTATCTGTTACCAGCTTTTGAGATTTCCGAAATTTTGTATTTCAGGTTTCATAATTGCTGTAGTGCCATATTAATCTCAAGATTGTTTTACAGCGTTTGGTGCTAGGGAGTGCTTAAAAGCGTCTACTCTAATCACAATGGTTTGATTTCCCTCCGCAATTGATTTGGTCGTTTTCCATTTTAACATGTTTTATAATAACTTTGCCCTTTAAAACTCCCTTTGTGTGGTGTTTTGCATTCAAAATGGACTGAACTACCAGCATGAAGAACATGAAATCATTATACGTTTCTTCTGCTCCCCGTATCTCCTCTATTGTCAATCGATTTTTATTGAATTCGTCCAAAATTGTATTTGGATGTAAAAGTTATTTCCGACTTTCGACGAAAACGGAGTATCTATGCTTGGTGTGATTTTTTTTATTCAGTCAGTTTACGGCGGTCGAAATAGTATTTTTAATAAAAAAACTATGCCCCGTTGAAGGATCGTTCCAAATTTGAATTGAAGGTAGCTAATTGGTCGTATTAACTAAGACCCAAACTTTCTAACTTGGTCTTTGATATTGTCCAAAAAATTCAGTTGTTCAATATTTGCTTTTCCCAAAAACTATTCGATATGGTTAAGGAGCAATCGGAACATTCAAGTCTTTGCCCTGATATACGAGCAGTATTGTGTATCACTATGCTTGGAATATATGTTCTGGTCATAAATGGTTCTTGAAAGAATCATATATCTTGTCGGAACTTGTTCTACTTTCATTGCGTTTTCTAGAGTTATTGTTGTTTTTGCCTGATTCGTTTTGTAGTATTTGAGATTTTTGAAATAAATTGATAATAAATTGCTTGTTTGAATAATTTGACAGTGATTTTCCCGCGTTGAGATGCTCACTTTAAGTTTCGACTGTCAGAGTGTTTTGCCAAAAATAAATAGTCTATACAGGAGCTTGAGTCGATTACAAATTCAAAACATACCTCAGACACGGTCGAAACATACTTTCAGAACGTTCAGATGTTTTTGCCGATTATTGTTGATTTTTCTTCCAGACAACCAATCCGGCGATTGCTTTTAAAAGTTTGCGCAAAATGATATGAAAACTACAACCTCGATCTGGTTGCTATTTTGAACCAAGCCAAATGAAATTTCACTATTGTCAATCAACGTCTATAGATTTACTTTAAAGCACGAAACAATGTCCAGCGCAGCAGAAAATTTTAACTACATCAAATTAAAAAGATGAATTTGAACATTGTCAAACAATGTCAAACAAACTCGAAAATGGTCAGAAAAAGCCAAACAAACTCGAAAGTGGACACGATTGAACTCAAAAACTTGAAAAATGACAAGCAACATCAACTCAGAAAAAAGTAAACGGACACCGGTTAATTAACTCAATAGAATCATGAGTCACACACAGCCCATTTGATCACCATTTGAGCACGGTCGAACTTAATTTTTTTTAGCATGAGACAGTCAAAACATATCTTGCTTGGATCCAGCACGGTCGAGCACGTTTTTTCTCTGTCAAACACGGTTGAGCACATTGTTTTATTCAAGCAAGGTCGAAACATAACACCTTTGTTCGAGATGGAGAAAAATTTTTTGGTCAACTGATTTTTAGTCAAGATCTTTACCCAAGTTGTTGTTGTCTTGGTATAGTCGCAAGTACTCTTATGACTGTATTTTGTTTTCTAATATAGTTTTACTGCACTGTACATATAGTGTGTGTTTATGAAACCTAGTCTTGACTGGATCTGTCAAGTGACGCGTTACTTGACTGGATCTCTGTTGTTTTTTTTGAAAAAAAAAGATCTGATTTGATTCAATTAGCTTTGTAAATACCTCAATTATCTTCTTATAAGGGACCAGACGATTTTCTTCATTTTTACCATGAGCTTTTTTTTCAAATGGCATGATGCCGCAATATCTCTCTGTTATATAAGCCCAAGTTGACAAAACTATACAACTGCGTACTATGGAAAAAGTTTATTGCACAATTTCATAGAAGACAATTTTTTTGAAAATACCATAATATGATCAGCATTTTATCCATACTAGAAAATTATATGACAAGCCTTTTTTCCAAGTAGTTTTTTGTGTTTCGCTACATATTTGTCTTTTGCCCTGAAACGAAAAATCCAAAAGCGTTCTCAAACTAGAAAAATCAATAAGTTAAACTGCATTAAGAACGCAGAATATACTACATATTCACAGATGCAAAAAAGATTTAAGTTAAATTTCACACAAAAACTTATCAAAAATGCAATTGTTTGCGATGGCTAAGAAGCTTCTATTTCAAAAAAGTCCGCTTTTTTCAAGATAGTCATCTGTCTATTTCAGGAAAATCAGCAGAATTTATTTGGACAGATTTAGGTTATATGTTAATATATAAAACAAAAACTAAAAAGTCTGTCATCACAAAGAACCTTAACTGTTACCCTTGATGTTTTTCACCTAAAATTCTTTGTGTTTTCCAGGTCAAAATTTTTCAGGTCATATTTTTTTTGCAGAATAAAGTGAAATTCGACTAAAATCAACTTTGTTAGTTTTTGATGGAAACAAGCTATTTTAACAACTTTCATTAAAAATTGGTCTAAAAACATTGATAATCATAATGTTTTCATTTATATAAAAATCCCATGTACGCTCATTTAAATTTATGTAGAAAATTTATTTGGAATAATGTCTGAAAAAAAAAGGAAACAAGCTTATAGATGAGCAGCGCATAAATGAGAAGCGTATGTGAAACGCTTAGGAACCGCATTTTTTCCAAAAAACCCACACGCGGAATTGTATGAGAAGCATTTTTAGTATATTATACATCTACCATTTTGTAATAAGCATTTTGTTTGTTTGGAAGTCGACCCAGAAGGTTCCTTTTCGTCTCAAGTGATTTTGCTAGACTTCAAGGGAATGTTGGAACTTCATTTTGTTGTCTACTTATTCCATGTTTTTTTAATGAAAGCATCAATGACGTCTCACTTGTTCTCGTTTCCGGTAAAAGGCGTTGCTTAAATTTTGAAGATACTTTTGTTATGTTTTTGTTCCGACCATTATCCTCCACATTGACAATGGTCGGAACAAAAACATAACAAGTGTATCTTCACAACTTTGTATTTGGGTGTGTTTTGGTTTTTCCTCCACCTAAAATCAGGCCCTACAAATAATATTTTTACTGGTTTGATTGAAACATCGTATTAGATCCTTTTCAGTCATGATTTGAAAAAGTTGTCCCAGCCTCGGGAAAAACTGGTTTCAAAGTTTTCAGGCTAAAAAAAACTGGATTTTACTTTAAAAAACTAGTTTGGAAGCCTAATCTGTTCTGGCAAAAAAAAATTCTTTTTCTTAAAAAGTTTTTAAAAAAATTAAAATCTTATTTTCTGAAAAAAGTTTTTAATTGTTTTTTTCCTTGAAGAAATTTTTCTTAATTGATGCCTATTTCACTTATTATCACACAACGCACAAAAAAGGTACTAGTTTGAAAGAAAAATTCTGAGAATGTCGGAACATTCTGTGCTACTTGCCAGGAACCAAGTAATCTTGCATAATTTTCGCGGTTTTCCAAACTGTCCAATTGGGTTTCGTTAATTATGATTTCTTTTTAGTTGTTGATTATTAAGTATTCTTGTGTTGATACTTCTATCTGATTTTTGTTATTCTCTTCAACTGTAGCGGTGATCGAATAGTTGTGTTTTGATCGGTATTCGCTCGTGGTTTCTATAATTGTTCTTTTGTCTGTTAGTTTTTCAAAAATCACTGCTTTTGAAGGGCCCCCCAGATTACTATAAAGACACTAATTGGCGAGTTTTTTTCGCCGCTGGCAAGTTTTTGAATAACAGGTCAAAAAGACCATTTTTGGGCTTTTTTGGACAACAAGTTTGAGCCTAAAACAGCGTTTTTTTTGGCGCGCGCTCTCATTTAAAAATAAAATATAATGACGTCAAAGGGGTACCTCCAGAAAAAAATAAGGGATGATCGGGTTAAAAAAAAATCAAAATTAAAACCAATGGGGGGACATTTTGGTTGGTGAGGGTGTCGAATTCTTCAGGAGAAGGCGGCACTGAACTTGTAGTAACCTAATTTTTTTTCTTATTTCCAACATTTGAAATTCTAGATCTAGAAAAGCAAATTTAAAAAAAGTGATGGCTTTTTGCTCAATAAAAATTTTCTTACCTGCAATTGTACAAAAAAGCATGACCTAATTTTAAGTCTGGTTCATTAGCTTGTGGCGTTGTGCATTTTGAATCTGGTGTTTTAATACTAGGATTTCAATTCCGAAAATGATTGAGTAACCAAACAAGACTGTTTGTATCAAGTTGAAGTCCTGAGTTTCCCCACTGCATTCTATATTTTATGGAGTAGTTCAAAATAATTTAATTGTTAATATTTTCAAAAAAAAAAAATTGAATTTTTTTGATGTTTTTTTTTTTGAAAACTATCACCCCACATGCAATTTCAAATACAAAGTAAAATAATTTGCACAAGGCAATGTTTCAAACAGACCAGAAAGCATGCCCAGTTTGGATCAATTTCCAAGACCGATTAAAACTCCGCGTACCAACGAAAGTATCGCGCGTTAATTGTCCCGAGATGGTCAAATTGATCAATTTGGCAATCTTTGAGCACTCATAACTTTACAAAAAACGATCACCGAATACATTTCTATACATTTTTATTGTTGTGCTCAAAACAACCATATTTTTGGAATCATATAAGAAATTTTGTCAAAAATTTTTATTTAAAAGTCAAAATCTGTCAGGAGAAAAAACAACCCCAAGCTCAAATGTTCCGTCTTTTTCTCCAAAAAAAGTCGGAACAAGCATGAAGTAGATAATACAGTGCTTATGTAAGTTAACCGCACAAGCCAACATAATTTGGAATGTCAAACGCGTTTTTCTCAAATTGGGCTAAAAATAGACAAAAAACAATAAGAAAGTCGCTCAGCAATTTAGTTTGTGAAACAAGCAACCAAAACTTACCTTGAAAATGAATCTTTTGTTTTTTTTAGTTAGTCAAGCATTAGGACAGAACTACCAGAGTAATTTCTAGGAAGTTGTATCAAAATGAACCTCCTAAACAACCCAACAAATTCAAGAATGACGAAAATATGAGCAAAAATTCAAAAAATCCAAAAAATAATTGATGAAAACTAAATTTAAACATTTTGCACAACGTACTGCAGAATTTGATTGTATAAGAAGTTCTTTTTAATTCAATTTATCCACCAATCATTTTAAAAGTAAAAGCCCAACTTTTGATTAACTAAAGAAACGAAATGACCAATACTTTGGGAAAAACTTTTGTTTTCGATATTCACGAAAAAATTGTCGGAAGTTAATTCTGATGAAGTTCTGAGCAAATTATGTTTTCTTCACATTTTATCTATTGGCGAATGAAGCAAATACGAGAAACACACTTATAAAATATCCGATGTTTTTTGTTTTTCCCGGTTAATGAAGAGTAATGAACGCAGTGAGAACTCTTATATATAATTTTGCTGATTTTTTATGTTGTTTTATTTTTTTTTTCAGGTAAAGCCCTAACATTTGTTAAAACTTAGTTTTTATTTCTTACGGTTTGATCTCTTTTTGTGTAAATTCACTTCATTTCCTTTGTTAAAAGGATGGCAAACTCCACTATCGAACAGCAAAAGATAAAGGCCACGAAAAACTTGATTGACTTCTAAATTCGAATATGCAATTTAAGCACCAGATGTCCCAACGAGAAAAAATTTACCCATTGATCAAATTTTTCAATGTTGCTATATCAAAAAACAAACAATCATCATTTGTTTGCGAAACTCAAAAAACCTTCAGAGCGTATTTTTCTCTTTAAAAATCGAAAGTTAAAGTTTTTCAAAAAACATGTCAGTTTTTTTTTCTGCTTGGTTGCGTTTATTACCTTTCTCCAGCTGTCAATTGGCGATCATTGAAACCAGAACTGTAAGTTATAAGGTTCTTTTGTTTTCTAGAATTTAGAAATTGTGCTATACGGGTTCTCTTCGGGTTGTATTTGTTGCGACCATTTAAAAAATGGGGTGGAAATTTGTATTTGGGAGTATTTAAGTTTCTTCTTTCCACGCAAAATCAGATACCAGAAACAACAATGCCCGGAATGGTTTGATTTATATACCAAACCGAAGCCAATTCTTTGCTGCTGTAACGTTTTTCATTTTAGGTTCAATTTCAATCAAATAAATTGAGCAAGCAGGCCTGCAAAAACTATTTATGCTTACTTTAAGCCCCACAAATTTAATTTCAGGCAAATAAACTTTCTTTTTGGATATTTTACCGAAGTTTGAGAATCACAAATTTCCAAAAAAAATTCAAAAGAATTCTGCAAAAAAAATTAATATGATTTATATAAACTGCTGTTCAATTCGACAAAATCAGTATTTTTGTCTAATGGATCTGCAGTCATGTTATACGTCATTCTAATTTTTTTATCAAATCAGGCAGAAAAGCCTGCACTAAATTTCTCAAAAAAAAACTTCTTTCACGGTACTTTTTTAAAGTCTATGATCGGATTATTCTATGCGACTTGCTCAGTATCCAGCTATCCTTTTAATTTTGCACCAATTGCATTTGACCTCTGTTTGAGTTAGCGGTCTCGTGTGTTTCAAATAATTTTGTCAATGTTCTGACCATTTGAAAAACGGGGAGTAACTTTGTTTTCGGGTAATTTTCAGCTCTTTTTATACATTTGTTTTTTGTTTTACATGCAAAATCTGGTTCCACAAAAAATCATGGGACTCGTTTGAGTGATATATCATATTAAAGCCCTTCCAGTCGTGATTTGATATAAACTAAACTTCTTCCAAAAAAGTTTCTCAGTGTTGAGAAAACCCGGTTTAAAATTTTTAATTTTTCGTCTATTTTCGAGCGAGAAAAGCGAGCGAGGACGCATATTTATGCTTTGGTAAAGCCGTTTACAAAGTTTTGGTTTTTCTTTTTTTTCCCAATTTTGCTGGAGTAAAACTAGTTTTAGGAGAATTTTAACGCCATTTTGGCAATCAAAAACTTTCCAAAAACATTTTCAAAAACATTATTTTTATTGTTTTATAATTTTTCATTTTCCAGTCAGTTTTTACAATGACTGTTGTTCAATTTACTTATTTCACTAAAACTGTCAGATAAGTCTGTGATTTAATTTTTTGCTCATACCTTTTTATCACACTACGCAGAGAAAACAACACGAATTTTTGCTGAAGACTATAGTCGGAATATTCTGCACTACGTGATCGTTTAACGACTATCCTTTTCTTCCTTCGTTTTTGTTTTGTATTTTTTTCTTAAGCAAAAGTAAATATATTTTTTCTAGTTACTTGGGTTCATTGACTATTTTTCCAACTGTCTCTTGGCTATGCTTGCTCGTTTTGGATTGATCAGCTAT
The DNA here is from genome assembly GCF_963678635.1 of Symsagittifera roscoffensis. Taxonomy (NCBI): domain Eukaryota; kingdom Metazoa; phylum Xenacoelomorpha; order Acoela; family Convolutidae; genus Symsagittifera; species Symsagittifera roscoffensis. Next base: position 31,717,522 of record NC_087067.1, on the reverse strand, counting down.
TAAAAGCTGTGTTACCAGGCAAACGTTTCCAATTTTTTCATCTTGCTGGACGTTGTTTTAGTTTAATTTCTGTACTTGTTTCTGACATAAAAATTATTCGACTGCTTAAGGTAAAATTGATTGCAGTGATTCATCTTTTCAAAATGTATAAACACCTCAAAAATTGCTTCTATCGTTTTTTTAACTGTTATTTTAGTTTCTAGAAATTGTTATATCACTGTTTTTTTGCAGTTTTTGAAATTGAGCAAGGTTGTGATCCAAATAACTTTGTTTTGGCTGTCAGTTCAAAAGAAATCGTTTAATTTTTTTATTGTTTTTTTTATTCTGACTTTCGTAAAGTGCGGGGACTCCAAGATGTCACATTACGAGACCAAACTGAGCACTTTTGGGATTGTGAGCGGATTCCACAACAGGCCAAAAACATAACTAATGCGGAGCCCGTAACATTGCTAATTTTCACTGATCTTCTTTGCTGTTTCGGATTCCACGGACAAGTAGCTAAAGCACTGTGTTACTCAAAATAGCTCAAAAGTAGGCAAATTTGCACTATCCGCAACAAAAGTTGTGGAATCTGCAACAAATTTGAGAATTATGGAACAGTTTGAGGTCTCCATATTCGAATAATTTGTTTAGTAAATTTAAGATGTTGTGGAATCCGCAACTGTAAGTGGAATCCGCAAATTGTAAGCCGAATCAGTAAACTTTTAAAGGATTTCGCAAATTGTAAGCGAAGTCCGCAAACTGTAAGCGGAATCTACATAAAATTGCAAAATCCACTTAAATTTGCGGGATCCAGAACAAACACCTATATTTGCTCGTTGCACAATCCGCTACAAAACTAATGTACCGACAAAATTTAATTTACAAATATCCACTTACATTTTGGATTATGTTTAAAGACTTGTCTCTGGAACCCAGGAACATACAGACTCAAAATTGTGCGCTCATCCAGTGCACAGTTGGGCCTCGTAATGCATCAGACAGCTATTTTTTTAATTGAGAAAGGTTGGTGATATTAATCAGTCAAATTTTGGCGTATAAAGTGTTGTACAAAGTGGTGTCATTAGTGGCGTATAAAGTGTGGAGAGTGAATCGACGCCAATTGCTCGTCGAAACCAAGTTGATTTAATTTCATTAGAAAACTATAAAGCTCAGGCTAATTGGATACAAGGCAAAATTAAGAGATATTTAAAGCAATAAAGATTTTCGTTAAAATTATTCAGTAAAATTGAAGAAAGGTTATGAGGAAGAATAATTAAATTAAATTAGATTCAATATGATTTGAAATCTATATTTGCTGCAAACATTTTTTCCAATTTAACAATGACTTCACCTTACTACGCCTCATAAACTTGAAATAAATTTGTATCAATCAGGTTGAAGTTTCCTTTAATTTTTTCATATGCTCACGAAAATGTTTTGCTTTTAAATATCTAGATTCTAAAGTAAACAAAAATGTCAAAATTGAACATCCAAACTTGTCTTTTAGCTTCACTGAGGCAAATGTCTGAAGATTTCGCAAACACTTGATTTTTTAGTGCGAATACCCTTCAACAGAACTGGTTACTTCCAAGTGACAGTTGGAGCGGACAGTCAGGACACGTGCGATGCTGCCAAGAAGGAAAATCGGTCTTGCAATGGGGCACTGGAGTCCAAACAGCTGTATAACATATTCCTGGTGGCATACACCAAAGACTACCGCAGGTGCTCTGTACTTTATCTGGAAAAGTATGAAACTGGTCAGTCAATCAAAAATTATAAACACCTGCCATACACTATCAAGGAATCCAGCGAAGCTCAGTCTACAATCCTCAGTTCAAAAACTGAACTTTTCTTTTGTACGAACCATAACTTTAATAACACGAGACCAACAAAATTGAAGCCATTCGCGTCTACAGCAGTAAACCATTTGTATACCATATGGATTGTGTTGCGAATCTCACTATTCGTCTTATTTCATTTAATTAGTTTTAAAGTTTCTTAACTGGTTAATTTAGATATGACCTTGTTATCTTCATTCTCTCCGACGGAGAAAATGACCGCTCACTTTTCAATGTTTTAATTCAGAGATTAATTCACTTTTTAAATATATCTTATTTGTAACTAAGTAGAATTATCCGTAACAAAGAAACATTTTATCATGGCGCAGTCAATCAGCAACGAATCAAACGTGAGAGGTATACCTTCATTTTGGCAAAACCACACAGTGGACCCACCAATCCCTTGGGAAGAGTGGAGCGATCTATTCCAGCTAGCAATAATCGCAAAGGAGAATATCGATATCGAAAATCTCTTGAATCCATCGGAACGATATCATCCACTTCCCTCAACATTGGAAAATCCGCCGGAAAATGAATCCGACGCTCAAAAAACATCTCGCATCGAGATGAATATTCGAGAACAAAAGAGATTCGATGATGAAGAAATGGCCTCAATAAAGTCAGAAACCAAGAAATTCAACGGCATGAGAGTTGAAGAGGCGGACAAAAAACTCAGATCCATACTCTATCTAGCCCTCGGAAACGAAGGAAAGAAAATATTCGGCCAAAAGTTTACGAGAGTTAAAGTTCTACAAATTTCTTTCAAAGAATTTTGGGAAAATTTGTCCGTAGCTTTTGTGAGAAAGACAAACATAACCTTCGAAAGACACAAGCTATTAAACAGAAAACAGAGGGACAGAGAATCATTAGAACAATTCTGGGGGGCACTTGCAGAAATGGCAAAAAGATGTAACATTCCCACAGGAGAAGACGAATGGATTCGAGATATTTTTATCAATAACATGAAGAACTCGGAAATCCAACGGAAACTTCTCACGGAAACCTTACCTCCACTAGAAGCCTTAAATGTAGCCCTGATTGACGAAAAAGGAATTACAAACCACATCAAAATGACGAGTACTTTTAAATCCAACGGATATTCTTCCAACAAATCTTTTAATAATTTTAATGTAAAAAGAGAACCCACCCTAAACATCGAAAGAACCAACACATGTATGAAATGCGGCGAAAATTTTACAAAAGGACATCTAGCGACTTGCCCCGCTAAAGATACGACTTGTACGACTTGTAAATATAGAGGACATTTTATTAGACTCTGTAAATCACGCCGTAAAAATGTAAATATTGTGGATAGTCAAATTGTAAATAATACAGACCATAATTATCCTTCGGAACAACCGGATGTACATATCGACCACGCCAATAGAGAATGCTGTGGAGTAATCAACGTATGGTCGGAGTCCGGACAGAGCGATAACGATGATTACTCTGTATAAAACGTAACAACTATCTACGACGATCAAGGAAAGGAACTGAAGAAATTACTAAACATCGGCTTAGGAAATGAAAACCAAGTAATTCTCAAAATACAGGTGGACTCAGCAAGCCCTGTAAGCTTCCTTAAGCAGAACGTGTTACACGAGTTGAAGTTACGAGACCCTTATGTGAAAATTTATCCAGTGGATAAAGCGACTAAAGAACTCTATTGCGGATTCACGAACAACGCAATAAATATCACTGGAGAGGTAATCGACCCAATTTTCTCAAATGGATGGTCTCACAAGGAATGCCACTTCTTCTTAACTCAAGGTCATGAAAGAAACATCTTGGGAAACAACAATTTACCAAAAGTCGGAAATGAAGTTTCACAAAAACAATTCACAACACTCACCAACAAGAGAACTTGTAAGTCTATCAATTCAGTTACCTCACTTGACAGAGATAATGAAATAGAAATGATTTCCAAAACCTTCAAACAATTATTCCTTTGGATTGGAAAGATAAAAAATCAAACAAAAATAACACACTTTCACGAACCACTAAAGCCAATTCAACTAAAAGGCAGGAGGGTCCCTTTACACTTACTGGATTCAGTAAAATCAGAATTATACAGACTTAAATCCGAAGGACTCATCAAAAAATTAGAAAACTGTGACGAGAACAGATTTATTAGTCCGATAGTTATCACTTGTAAAAAAGACAAATCGATAAAGCTAGCTCTAGATTCAAAATTTATCAACAAACAAATTTACAAGAACAAATATCAGATGCCCAATATACACGAGTTAGTGGATAACGTAGCGGCTCAAATTTCAAACAACTCCGCCGGAGAAGTATGGTTTACAAATCTAGACTTAAAGAACGCATATAGTCAACTCTCGCTAGACAATTTTACTAGCAGCCAATGCAATTTTAGCCTAGTTGGCGGAGATATAACAGGCACTTATCAATTTTTAACCGGTTTTACGGACTCGGCGATATGCCAAACGAGTTTCAAACAGTCATGGACTCAACTCTGGGAAATATTCCTTTCACAAATTGTTACCTTGACGACATATTAGTCGCTTCCAAAGGAAGTTTTAACGATCACAAGAAAATTGTTTATAAAACTTTATCAACGCTAGATAGTTACAATTTCGCAGTTAAATGGTCGAAATGCAAATTCTTCCAAAAAGAAATCGAATGGCTCGGCTTTAAAATATTGACAACCGGAATCGCTCCACTATTCGATAAAACCAAGGCAATCAAAGATATTCCAATTCCAAAGAATCTAAAAGAATTAAGATCATTCTTCGGGTCAACTAATCAGTACATTAAATTTGTACCAAATTTAGCATCCCTCGGAAGCCCCCTTAGACCTCTTCTAAACAAAAAGTCAATTTTTCTATGGAATGAAGATCACTCAAAAGCATTCGATAAGATTAAATCAGAAATAGTAAATCTTACTGAAAACACACACTTCGACGTAAAAAAGTCCACGAGAGTAAAAACCGATGCTTCACACAATGGGTTAGGTGCATCCCTCGAACAACTCCATGAAAACGTTTGGAAAACAGTGTCATTTGCTTCAGGATTTTTAAATCCTCATGAATCCAAATATTCAACAAACGAATTAGAGTTATTAGGAGTTGTATGGGCGGTGGAACATTACAAAAATTATCTCTACGGCTCCGAATTCGAAATTATTACCGACCACAAAGCTCTCCTTTCCGCTTTGTCTTCTAATCACGGAAACAAAACGTACCATAGCCGATTGACAAGATGGGTAGATCGTCTTCTACCATTCAATTTTACTATCAAGTATTTAGCGGGAAAAGATATGGGTTTTACCGATCTAATTTCAAGAACTCCTTCGGGTAAAGCAATTCCCCCATCCCATTACGACGAAGAATTCGTAGTTGCAACTACCGAAAAAATATATAATGCACTCAATCCTTTGGATAATGAAAATCCATTACGTAATTCAATTAATTCAATTTCGGAAAATTCCCAGTACACGAAATTACGAAATCACGTAATAATTACAGCATTGAATTTCGTCAATTCTTCCATCTCAATCTGCAATCAAAAACACTATAGAACAGAATTTTGTGACTCTAAATGTATTCCCTCGGATTTCTCAAGCACAGATTCTACTAAAATCCTTCTATCAAATTCAGCCTTTATTTATTTTTTAATTATTAACAGTAGCTTAATTAGTAATCCTTCGGATTTCAAACTTATAAATAGTGTAATTATGTCAAATAACTAAATTGTAGTAAATCCTTCCACTTCCGGGATACAGGTCTCTATTGATTTCCAAATTTCCTCAGAGCACAAAAAGTTAGTAACTAAATTTCGAGAAAACCTCAAGTTACCTGAAAGACCTTTGGATTTAAATACTTTATTCAATGCAAAGTTGGTTGCTTTATTAACGGAAGATGATGAGATGTTAAACCAATTGTGAAAGCTTTACAGAAAAAAGTAGAAAACATCAACGCAAATTCCCGTTACTTACACCAATTTTCGAAAGACCTCCATGAATCCGACGGACTATTATATATGGATGGAAAATTGGTTATTCCGTTTACACTTAGAAACGCCGTTTTAAAAACTTTACACGAATCACACCCTGGCCAATTTGGTACGAAATACCTGGCACAATATATTTGGTGGCCACATATAAACCGACAAATTTACTTCCACGGGATTAATTGCACACAATGCACCCAAACTGGTAAGAATATAAAAAGCATCATACCAACTACACAAATTAGCGAATTTCCCACTTTATTTGAACCAAATGAGGAATTAAACCTTGATTTTGCCGGTCCATTAGATAACAACTGGGGAAACAATAAATACATCTTATTATGTATAGATCGTTTTTCAAAATTCCCATCAGCAAAAATTACTTCTTCAACGTCATCAAACACGGTAATCGAATTCCTTCAAGATTATTTCTATCTCCATGGGATTCCTAACTCCATTCGTGTTGACCACGCATCCTGTTTTACTAGTCAGGATTTTGAATTATTTTGCAATTCTCTTAATATCAAATTAATATTTTGTACAGTTGGGGACCATCGTTCTAACGGTCTTGTAGAAAAACTTGTTCATACTGTAAAAATCAAATTATTAGCAATGTCTTTAGAACAACAAAAACCTACATTACAAACTGCCATTTCGAAAATCATTTGGAATTTACGATCTTCCTTCCAATCAAAAATAAAATGCTCACCGTTCGAAATACACTTTAATAGAAAACCGAACACGATCTGGAAGCAATTGGCATCTAATAAATTATCCGGTGGATTTTTAGACAAAGGGAAGTCGATCTTAAGCAGAGAAAGGGCCCTTGACTGGAATGCTGACGATCGGATAGAGGACGGATACAAAGACTTTCTAGTACCGAAAAAGAACCAGTCACCATTGGAGAAAGGCTACGACTCAGACCTTCCTACAACCTCAAAACCTTCATCTTCCCAATTGGCCTTAAACAGTCCGTTTAAAGGTAATTTACTACGAAAAACCAACGGAAGTATAAACGGAAATCCCTTCTATAAACAACTAGGTCAGAAAATAATAAACTCAACAAAATCCACGGTTGAACTATCCGACGGAAAAATCATTAGAAAATCGGACATCGCCATCCCAAAGTCTAAATCCTCTACAATTCGTTCATTCAAAGGAAATATCTCATTTCCCTCTTTTTCTAACAGTGATTTACAAGTAGGTCCAAGAAAGACAAATAAAGCGAAGACACAACAGACGCGGAAACCAGACACTAAGACAGGACGTCACACAGAGTCTTTCACCCGGTCACCACCAGTTCTAGAGGAACGAGACAGCCTACTAAATTCAACAAACCGAAGCGAAACCGAAATAAAGCCTCGACTTCGAACACAGGATACTTAGCAGGTGACGAATCCATGTTCATTCCGTCGGATACGTCGGACATTAGTGATTGGGAATGGATTGCGGGAGGTTTTCCATGCAGAGAAATGATACGAAAACGCTTCATTTCAGATAACCTCAATTTTAACAAAAAACCCTTCCCCACCATTAGCTCCTCAAACATATCAAACTAATATAAAATCTGAGATTTTAGACGAACAGCTTCCATCTACAGATACAGCGGAATGCCCAATTAGTATAAAGCCAGCACCTCAATCTACCTCACACCCACCTGGCGAATCTTCTACCGCTACGACAACAGAGGGCCCAAAGATTCCTTCGGATTCAACAAAAGCATTGGAAGGAGAAAATCCGGTGGAATTCCCAGTCTTTCAGATAGAGGACTCCTCTAACCAAAGTGCAAATAGTGAGGAAAGACATCCTAAGGAAATCATACCACCGGTAACGAATTTAAATCAAGACGTTCAAGTCGAAATGTTGGTCCCCCACAATTCTATGGTAAGCGATATTACATAGATATTATAGACGAGTGCGAAAACCAACCAGGCTCCGCGAATAACCCTATATCTCTGGACGAAGGCGACAGCTCGGGCTTCCCCACTCTTACCTTCAGAGAGAATCCCTCGGAGAACCAGACTCACATTTGCGACACTCTACCGGAGGACCGTGCACCGGGCCCAGCGTACCCTTCATCTCCCGATCAATTCTCCATCGCCTCTACTGACGAATCCCTGAGAGATGCGGTGAACAGTTTCGACAACTACATCGACTTAGACAGTGAAATTTTTAACGCTGAGCTAGAAAAATTCATGGAAGGGGACAGCTAAACTAAACCAAAAACTTGAAAACTCGCATTTAGTCATTATATCGTACTAGTATTTCGTTTCAGCGCAGTTAGAGTTTACCTTCTTATAACTAGGGATTATAATCCGCCGGAATTAGAAATTATATCATTCTTTCTAATTCAGTCATTCCTTCGGAGCACTAAAATTTCATTCGTGATATTGCACAGTATTTAATTTTCAATCCTTGTTGGACTTCTCGAGAGGGAGAAAAAGGGTTAGATAACATGTTATGTATCATGGCGCTTAGTACTTTAATTTTTTTTCCCACTAAGGGGAATGTTGCGAATCTCACTATTCGTCTTATTTCATTTAATTAGTTTTAAAGTTTCTTAACTGGTTAATTTAGATATGACCTTGTTATCTTCATTCTCTCCGACGGAGAGAATGACCGCTCACTTTTTAATGTTTTAATTCAGAGATTAATTCACTGTTTAAACATATCTTATTTGTAACTAAGTAGAATTATCCGTAACAAAGAAACATTTTATCAGATTGGCGCTTTTTTAGGATTTCTCAGAACAATCAGATCCCTATTTAGACAAATTTTTTGAAAAGCAAGTCAAAATCGCTTTTTTTCAACGCGCGCTCTCCTTCAAAGTTAGCCAAAAACGCCTTTCAAAATTAGCCACAAGTGCGGGGTCTCCAAGATGTCATCGGATGTTAAACGCACAATCCGCAATAAAACTTAAGTACCGACCAAAAAAATTACGCTACAAATATTTGTACGCGGAGTCCACGGAAATTTTGTAAGTGGAATCCTCTTACATTTTGGAACATGTTTAAAAATTTGTCTCTTGAATCCAGAAACATACAGACACAAAATTGTGCGCCTATCCAGAGGGCAGTTTGGTCTCGTAATGGATTTTTTAAAAAACAAGTAAGTTTTTTCTGTTACATTGCATTCATTGACGTCTAATTTGGTTTTAGTGAGTGAGTACAAGCCGAAAGATGAGTCAATCGAGTTCCTGGTAGTTTTCTTCTTCGTCCTTCAAGTGGCCACACTCGTCCTCACATTCGCCACATACTTTGCATTCCGCGACAACTACAAAAAGTGAGTACAGAAGGGCAGTGTCAAAAACATCTGTCTTATGTGGTAAAGAGGGACATCATATCAAAGTATTGTGAAACACTGGATTGACCTGCCATGAACAAAAAACAGCAGTTTTTTCTTTTATTAAGACATTAACTGCAAACGGCGTTTGCTTTTTGTGCTCGGTTTTCTCTGCCTATGTGCTTGGAAACAAAAGAGATTTTTTTGTTATAAATTTTTTGAACAAAATTGGTAAACTACAGGATTTTGAAGTTTCGAAAAATGCTGAGTTGGACTCAATTTTTTAACTATGAGCATAGGTTATGGAGTTGTGAATAAAATCAGATCAAGCTTCCTCAGGAGCAAGCTAGTCGGTTCAAAATGAGTTTCAACGCGCAGCTACGACATAGCTTGGTAGTAGATAACTTTGCGTACAGAGGGACGATTTTAGATTTTAAATTGAAACATTTTCAGCCTTGCTTGAATTTCAAACTTCCGGAGACTACAAAAGTAACAATCAGAACATTCGAGGCACTGTCGGTTACAATTTTTTTTTGATAATATTAGATTTTTAAAAACTCATTAAAACTAACAGTTTTGCAGTAAAAAAAGCCTCTGGCAGCAAAATATACCCAAGAAAACAAATGCAGTTGTTACTGAAAGGCCACCCGCACTGGAGTTTTATAGAACATAAACTGTTATAATGGATTATATCGGCAAAAAAACTGACCCCATATAATCCATTTTCATGGCCCATCTAACCATGAAAATGGATTTTTAGGTGATTTCAACCAAAAATTGATTTTTTTTTGACAAAAATTGATTATTTTTTTTTGCAAATATGAAATTTTTACACTACTTTTTGCAGCGAGTTCTGCAAAAGTGAGACCCGAGCGAACTTTCACGCCCCCATAATTGCCCTTCCACACCCTCCGCCACACTCCATTCTCCATTCCACCCCCTCCCCACTCACACACACACGCACCCTAACGTTTGTCCCCTCCACCAGTTTATGCCCCCCATACTTTAGCCACACCCACTCCCCCCCCCCCCCCCCTCGCAAGTTGGAGGTAGTTAACGTGAGGAGGGATGGTAAACTGGGGCGTTGAAAGGGGGCTTAATGTGGTATGGGGGACAAGTAGGGAATGAGGGATGTAAATTGGAATTAAGTTAGAACAAAAATCAGTGGAAACTAGAAAAAAATAAAACATAAAAAAGGTAAAGGGAAAAAGTTGAAAACAAGATAGCAATTTTCTTAGCCAAAAAAGTCTCATTTTGCAATTTTCGAATAGAAGGTGCGGTAAATCGAAAGCAACTGAATTTGTGAAATAGTATCGTCTAACTGTCAGACTAAATTTAGAAACAAATTTAAACAAACCAATTTAATCGATTAAAATGGATCATATTGATTTGTCAAAAACGTAGATTATGATCCACTTTTGATTGATTATAATATAATATGTTTGTTTTTGTGGAGACTGACTATGAAAACATAATATTATCGATATTGATTGTTATCCTTTGCGGTAATAATCTTCATTGAGTATTATCCTTTGCGGGCAATATGAACGTTCTAAATATTCTTATATAGATCGCCATTTGCTAAAAGTAAGGTAAGTTACGCTCTAAAATTAAGTAAGATTTCATGATGTCAAAAAAGTGAACTGAACGACTTCCAATTTGAGGAGTGATGGTGAAGCGGTTACGTCTCCGCCTCTGAAGCGAAAGTTCGGATGTACGAGGCACCCTGTATCTAAGAAAAAGGGAAAAAAAGTCAATTATAATGAATTTTTTGGTCTAAAATGATATCAGACACCAAAATGGAATGAAAAATTGGTTTTAATCCATTGTTTTTTTAAATCAAAATCAAAGTTATTTATAATCCATTTAAAATCAATTAAAATGTATTTTCCACTTCATTTTTGTTTCGCTTCGTGCAAAATTTTGCAAGCATTTCTGCCATTATCAAATGAATACTGCGGAAATTATGCAAAGCGAATGTACGGCCTACTCAATTTCTAAAACTAAAGTTTCTCAAACTGCAAAATATTTCCGTTAATGATCCACCCCCACCCAATGTTTGTCCCTACGCTCACCCCCACAGCTGAATCACCCCCCCCCCCCCCACACAAACCTGTCCACCTGATCAAAACCCTCCACTTGAACCACACGCCCACCTGAACCTGGGGGGAGGGGGGGTGGGGTGCTAGGGCTGTGGTTCAGAATGGTTCAAGTGGTTCAGAAATGCCATTTTTTGAAGATTTTGGCAAAAACAATTCGTTTTTTGGCACGCGATCTATCAGAAAGTTATTTTTTTAATTGAGAAGGATAACTGACACTAATCAATCAAATTTGGATGATTAAGAAAGAGATAGTCATTGGTGGCGTATAAATTGTGGAGAGTGAATCGACGCCAATTGCTCATCGAAAACAACTGCAGAGATTAAATTAATGAATTTCATTAGAAAATTATAAAGTTGAGGCTAATTGGATACAAGGCAAGCTTAAAAGATATTTCAAGCAAAACATATTTTCATTAAAATTGTTCAGTCTCAGTAAAATTGAAGAAAGATTAAGATTGAAGGAGGATTAAGAAAGATTCGCGTCTCAATAAAGTGGAAAAAAATCAATTCAAATAGAATTTCCTTGTCAATATCTATAAAAATGGAAACTAATTGATATTAGTTGATTTGCAATGGGATTTAGTGTTCTCTTAAATATTAGCAAAAAAATCCATTTTTAATTGATTATTTTTCACTTTTATACACACTGACAATAAAAGTCAAATGTAATCAATTTTTATCAATGGAACTCCAGTGCGGGGCATCATGTTTTGCGCTCGTTGCTTGAGGGTGAGGCAACATTACCCGCTCAGAAAAATAAGCAAAAACGTTGCATGTAATCCTTAAGCAGGGGCACAACATCAGTTTGCCGTCATTAGCTGTACAGCTTCTATGTTGGCCAAACTGTGCTCTAGATAGGCCCACGCAATTTAGTGTATGCAAGTCTCCGGAAACCAGAGTCAAGTCATTAAACATGTTAAATTTTTTTCCGAGTGATCAAAGAAAACGAAAGAAAAAAGCAAGATTAAAGAGAGCGTCCTTGTTGCGGGATCTGCACTTAATTCACAAAATACACAGTCTGGCCTCGTAATGAGTTTCATATTTGGATTGATTTTAATATTCAGAACTGCTAGCGGAATTAAAATTTTTCCTATAGTTGTCTTGAAAAGGGTTGGTTTTTTTTAAACTTGTCAATTATATAAGATTCTGGAAATTCAAAAAAAAAATTTAGTAAATGTACTTTTTTTCGAATTACAAAAAATGTTTTCAGTTTTCAGGAGTTTAGTTTATTGACATTTTTCCTACTGTCTTTTGGCTCTACGATTGCTTTTTTTTGCCGCCTGTAGAAATCTGTACTTCACTCTGAAGCACCGATCCATCGCGGTTAATCGCAGTGAAGATCTGGTGTTCGACTGGCGCCACCCTATCTGGCACAAACTGTTCCCTGGTGCCGTGTTCGACCTCTCCGACAACCACCACAAACTCCTCATACAGGAGTACGGGGCAAGTTGATCCAGTTTTCTCAAATTGGGTTAATTTCAACAAATAATTCTGAAATTAGACTTTTTTTTAAAAAAAATTCCAGGTGTTTCGTGACTCTTTTCCTACTGTTTATTGGCTATGTTTAGTTTTAAGTTCGCTAAAGAAAAAAATTAGCCATTTATGTAAATTTTTCAAATTCAGATTGAGTTGAGTTATACTTTTTCTTTCTATCATAAATAATTTTAAAACAAGCTGTATCATTTTTTGCCAATATCATGGTTTTTAAATATAAATTAAGAGATTGATTTTTTTATATTTGGACATTATAAGTAATAGAATCCATGTGGTATAAAAATATTTATCTCTGTGTGCTGCAGAGATTCAGTGAAGACGAGTTCCCGTGTATGCCCACTGTGACTGCCTATGACTCACGACTGGTCAGCCGCAACAACCAGCGCCCTCTCCCGCAGAACAGCCACGTGTTGCCATGTTAGTTCATTTACGTTCCCATGTCTCATGAATGAACTCAGAATTTGAGGGGGTGGCTGAATCCGAACAAGTAGATCATATCTTTTTTTTGTATTTTTTATGTAACAGTTTTTTGTTTTCCTTGTCGCAGCTGCTGGGTTTTTGTTTTATGCGATAACCATGGTGAATATAATTTTTATTTTCGAAGAAGAGAGAAGTTTCAATTTTTGAATGAAAAGTCTCAAGAAATGATAAATGTGTCCAAATGTGTCCAAAATTGAGTCGTTACTTGTTTATTTGTTTGAGATGAAACTAGTCTGGCGAGTATCAAGTGCAACTACAGTGAAGACCCAATGGGACACTTGATGGGCGGGTACTACAATGCAAGCTACATCAAGGTGCTCACTTAGCTCGCTTTTCAAGGTTTTTTTGGAGGTTTGATGAAGTCATGTTTGTCAACGATTGAGCTGCCAAGTGTTTGATATTAAATTGTGTTTCAAGGGAGCGTCTAACAGGAACAAGGTCAAGTACGTGGCCGTCTGTCACCCGAAGAGTGCGGAGTGTGTGCGTGGCTTCTGGCGACTGGTCTGGGACACCAACGTGCCCTGTATCGTCATGCTAGAGGACTATGACAACAACGGAAAAGTAGTCAACTGACACAAACACTTTTCCTGCTACCTCTTCAGAGCGAATGGAATAACAAGCTTTTTGATGTTTATTTTTCAATGAACGCAATGAGATCTTTACCTTCTATTTTAGAGTTTCGTAGCCACAACAGTTTTTCGTTTTGTTTTTGTCAAAGAAAATCTGGAATGATTTCTATCGCACGAAATATTTTAAATGTTTATCTATAGAATAGTACAAGAGCGTTTGAAAATTTGGTATTTTATCTCTCAGAGGAAAATTCTTACTTTACTCTCAGCCTCTTTTGTTCGGGTTTGCTTGGATATCTAGAAAGGTAATCTGAACTTGTACATGTGGCTTTTTGCAGCTTGAATGAATACATTTTGAAATTAACTTTATTAGACAATGTGTGTGGATTATCTTCCGGAGGATGACGTCAAGCCACTGTATGTGCACCACTTCACCCTTCTGCAGAAGGGACTCACCCAGACGCCCTCCTCCTACCACACAGAGTCCACCATTGTCATGCTCAACAGACAGGTAGACCACACTAGGCTATACTACATATACAAATGCACAGAGTGGCAGCGTTTGTGATTTCACGGTACGTTTGTGAAATGGCTGGTTAAATTAGATTGATTGATAGCTTTCTGTGCTAGACGGTGGAGAAGCGTACCATTCTGGTGGTATACTACCCTGGCTTCCCTGCCAACGGGGACTTGGCCAAAGTGAGCCAGGTGCTGGAGTTCGTGTTGCAGGTCAGAGGTGCATTCAAGCCACACGCAGCCAGGAACTCGTCCGAGATACTTGTACACTGTCCGTTAGTTCTAAATTTTGCAAAATTGGAAAGAATATGCGAAACTTGTAACTTATTACTTACGATATTCAAAGTCGTTAACTCGTTAGTTAACTTACTGTTTCTCATAGTAGTGGAACTTACAACTAGTACTTTCTAATTCAGAAACGGATCCCGCTCGTGTGGTCTGTACATTGCGAGCGACAGACTGTTGCAGGAGGCCTCGGAGAAGACATACAGTGACGTGATGGGCTGTGTGGCCGACCTCCGCATATGCAGGAGAGACATGATACCCGTCATAGTAAGAGATGAACAGACTCCCAACCGCCCCTCTGCAATGATATAATTATAAGGCATAGTATCTGTCAGTATCTCTTATCCGCCCATAGAGTCAACATCCATCAAAATGGTTTTCAAATAACTGGATTTGTATGAAATTGAATCCCCAATTAGGAACCCGAATAGACTCACAATTTCCATGATTTGTCATGGCATTTAATGATATGAGAGGCGAAAGTTGTAGAATTAGTTTTAAAAAACTTCTTTATATGTTTTAGCATCAGTACCTGTTTCTGTACCAATTGGTGCTCCTCTTCTTGACAAAACACAAGTCGTCATTCATCACACGCAAGAATCTGGGAAACCTTTGGACGGGGGGTGAGCTATACATTTCTATTCACCGCATATTTAGTCACCAGAAAGTTTCCTTAACTTTGTGGTGACCAGTGTTAAAAAAATATTTAAGAGTCGATGAACGTAGTTCAGACTCCTAAGAGGTGGCGATTTTTTTCGGCTTTTTTTGATGAAACGTTTTAAAATTTGTTCAGGTTCAATTTTACTTTTTCGGTTTGTTTTTTGATTTAATTTTAAGTTCAGTTCATTTCTTTTGTTTAAAGGAAGATAAACTCCACTATCGAACAGCGAAAGTTAAACAATCACGAAAAACTTGATCAACGTCTAATTCGAAAAGGGAATTTATTTATCAGATTTCCCAGCGAAACAAAAATTTTACCTATTGATCCAGTTTTCTCAAGTTGGGTTAACTTAATCAAAAAAATTCAATCTTGGAAAAACAAGTCAGTTTTTTTTCTGTTTACTTGCGCTCATTAGTTTTTTACGCAACTGTCTGTTGGCTATGTTTTCACAAACAAAACAAAAAAAAAACAACTCCGTTTTTTTTCTGTTTCCTTGCATTTCTTTTACATTTTTTCAGTTCATTTGGCTGTTTTGTTTGTGTTTAAAATTTCCTTCTTTTATAAGCCGACCGTTAAATTACTGAACGAGACATTAATAAACTAACAACCCTTGTATAACCTCTCAAAGGTTGTATGAAGAAGTGACACATAAAACATACAGAAACTATTCCCCGTATTATACAGCCCCTGTATTTGATAGAAACATTTTTTTAGCCGTTTTTGAATTTAATGTTGAACTTGGGTTACGAACTCTTGGTCCGCGTACCAATCAAAAATTGGAACCCTAAGCTTAAAATTAGTTTTTTGAACGCGTATAAATGACCTCAAATTACTTTTTTACTTGTACGTTTTAAATTGGTTTACAGGCAAAAGTCTTGAGGCAGAACTGGAAATGGGTGAGTTCATTTGCACTCTGTTTTTCTATATGACTTCTAGAAGTCACCGGAGTGCAGTTACCTCATACAGACGAAAACTGTACAAAAATCCCTTCCTAAATTATTAATTAAATTCGGTATGCGGTTTTTTCTACGATTCAATACTAATATCTTTTCTTCTATTGATAGATGTTCAATGTAAAAGTTTCAATTGCTAACTTTTTATGCTAATCATGCAGAAACAACATGGTCTGACTTTCAGGATAATTACAGGAATTACAGGAATCAATATCAATCACAGGTTTTCGGTGTTTTTGCTTTACTAAGCGTTCATTGCTGGTTGATTGCTTAGTAATTTTATCCTAAACTATAAGTCTCACCTTAGTTCGTCAAGTTGTCTTGACAAAAGTTAGAGTAGAAACAATCGTTAGAAAAGGTATGCATTAATTAACTGGTTAAATACAAAGCACGAGGTTATTAGATTATATAAACGAATCGAACAGCTCAAAGAAATATACCTATGAGGGGAGGTTGAGTTAATCTTATTTTGTTCATCAATATTTTATCTTCTTACTAAGGTCGATGATTGTTTAGTATTCTTGGGTCGCCCTTGATTGTGTCCACTTCGGCACTTCTGGTTGGTCGTCTGTATCGTCCTTGCCGTAGTCCCTTTTGATCTTTATGGTCCAGACTTCCTCAAGTGTGGGTTTCTTGAGTATCTCGATTTATAAGTTTTATCGAATTTTAAACGAGAATTTTTTCTCTATTTTATTCGGGAAAAATGCTAGTTTAATGTTATTGTTAAAGCAGAAAAGAAAAATTATTCATTTTGAAAAGATCTCACTTAAGAGATCTGACTTGCTGCTTACTGAGCAAAATGAAACACTGAAGATTTCAGGCCAGTCCTTTTGCTCGTAAGCATAAACCGGGGGCTGATTCAATCTTTAATTATTCAGATTTCACCTACTCCTTTATTCTCCCTTTCATATAAGGGAAATTTCAACTAGTTTCTATTTGATTTTTTCAAATCAAATATCTTTAAATTGTTAGTCCTCTTTGATTAAAACCGCAGCCTTCAGTTTTGTCTGATTAAAAATTCATATTAATCTCTCTGATGCATTATATTGCAGGTGCATCTCTGCTTAATCAAAGCAAGGAGAATTTCAGTGCAGCCGGCAAGACTGCTAAATATTTATCCATTTTGTTTCAAGTTAAAGTTAAAAGCGACGTGTTAATAATCGCCGCCCTTTCAAAATAGTGATCATGAAAAAAGGAGAAAAATTGGACAAGTATTTAAAACGTACTGGATTTTTGTAAGTGGAAAATCTTACTGTTCAAAACAAGATTTTATAGTCCTAATAAGAGTAAATCAGTCAATATCTGATTTAGTGAAAAGAGGCTTTAATTTAAATGGCACGCTACAATTTAGAATTGGGTCGTTAAATATACAATTAAGACAATGGTCTTTTGTCTGTGTAGTTTTTTCAATAATACAACTTACCCCTTTTTCAAGAAAAATAAGTTGTTCGATTCTTACAGTTACCATGGTGAAAATTTAAACACTTTAATGATTAAATACTTTAGTTATAAAAATTAAAAAGAACATCAAATGAAATAAATATGTAGATCAATTAAATTAATGGACTCAAATTTAAGTATGGTTTTTGTTCTCTAGAGCTATAAATTTCGTCTAGAGCTTCCTTCCTGCTTCTAGCTCCACATTGTACGTTCTGAGGATTGCTACTTTCCTCTGTGAAGCCTCGAGTTTTTGTTGTAACTTGACTACTTTCTTCTTCTTGATTTTATTCTTAATTCGCAGTCTGCTCATCCCGTCTGTAAGCTCTTTAATATCGTCTTGCTCTTCCTGCTTGGGTCTTACATAAATTGGGAAGGCAGTTATTCCCTCAAACGGGATGGGAACTTGCGTTCCCCCTGATTTCAGGATGTAGCCTTGCTCTTCTCTCTCCTTCAGTTTCCAGAACTTGGTATCCTTCTTTACCACCACTTCTTGTTGGGCTATAAACTCGACAGGCATCATCGCTTTTTCCATTGTCGTCGAGTTGGCGACTTCAATAAAGGATGGCAGTTTCCATCTGTTGTAGTTTTGTTTTATTGAATACTTCAAACTCGTTATAATTCCAGGGTTCTCAGTATCCAGTTTTGCTTCTCTGTTCTTCTGCAGTTCTAACCTTTGATTTAGACTGGCGAAATTCCGAGGGTTCTTATTTAACCCGTCGTCAATTGACAAGGATTGTACTACTACAGATTTTCGTTGCTTCTTTCTGAGACGCAATTTTCTTTTAAACTCATCGGGTGCTGGGTCAGCATTTTGTCAGTTCCAATTCAAAATTGGGTCATATTTCATTTTGCTAAACATCTATTTAAATTACGTAAATATTCAAAATCCCGAATTACATTCTGATACTAAGGCTTATTATCAAATTTGAATAATGAAGAAAATTTATAAAAGTGTAAAATTTTATTTAAAAAAGGTGGAAAATATAATCTTGTGGTTTCACACAAACCCACCACGGAAAAAAATGAAGAAAGACGATCATGGTGTTTTTTAACCACAGGAATAAAGCACTTTACAACACTGAGATAAGCTCAGATTTTAAACTTACGTAGTTGAAAAAAATGGAAATTTGGGGGTTAATTAACCCCTAATCTTAAATGTATGTCCACCTGGGGTCATCCACAGGCTTACCATGGGGTCCCTAACAAATTTTACAGCTATAAACTTTGGGTTAGGATTTTTTAGATGCAAATATGAACGAATAGGAATTTGTAAAATTTGTAAGGCAGGTATAAACAAATATAATAATTCATTTGACAGCATTTTTGTCATAACCAGGAATCTTCGTTTCATTTTCTGATAAAATATGGAAAAGATTTGATTAAGGAATAAAAGAAACTGAAATATCAAAGGTAAGGAAAGTTGAATAGTAATTACAAACGGTATAATATTCGATAAA
Source organism: Symsagittifera roscoffensis (assembly GCF_963678635.1). Lineage (NCBI taxonomy): Eukaryota > Metazoa > Xenacoelomorpha > Acoela > Convolutidae > Symsagittifera > Symsagittifera roscoffensis. The sequence goes on along the minus strand of NC_087067.1, from coordinate 31,698,491 downwards.
ATAAGTGTAATAATTCTTCTTCGGTTTTAATCCCCTGCAACAATCCATGTTCACATCTTTAGTACAGAAAAGTCGTCCTGAGCTTTATGATGCAAAAATTTAACGTAAACATTCTTAATGATGATGCGGTCCAATTTTCAAAGTGTTGCTTCTGAAAATTGGTTGTATTTAAGAGTTTAAACGCCTGCGTGTTGTGGATTCAAAACTACCGAATTAGTAAGGTGGCCAAAATTTTGAAGAGTGAATCATAAGAGTCTCAAAGGCTGCATACAGCCACCAACAATCGTTTGCGTTGGTCAAAAAAATTAGTACCATGATTTTTGAAAGGCTACACAAAACCACCAACAAATGCTGGCATAAATCTGCGGTGGGTCGGGTCGAAAAACATTGTTCGCCCATTTTATGATAAAGAATATTGGTGAAAATTTTGCTCAATGTGTTGAGAAGGAAGGAGGTGATATTTCCCTTTTTGATGAATTTCTTCTAGTTTGCATTTTTTAACTTGAAAACTACAAAGATAATAATTAATGTCATCGGTCCCTACTTGGGCCCTAAGAGGAATCCGATGGTGCAAATTAACTTCGCTGAAATAAGTTTGATACAATTTTGCATTGGCTAGTTCTTTCATCAAAGATTTCACTCTATTAATTCTCTTTATTGTATGTAGGATAACTTTACATTCCTTCAGTGTAATACTGAATTTTCAGTAATAAAACCGCCTGAAAATGAAATATTTTTAGACTCGTAAAACTGTAAAATTTGAAACTCCTGGCCTTTTGCAGTTTTTTTTTTGCAAATATGTTGAAGTCGAAAAACTTTTTTGTCCGAGCCATTAGGTTCCGATCCCTCTATCTATATTTGATTTTGAGGATGGTCCAAAAATGTTAGCGTACTTGACTGTTTTCGATCTCGGTTAAGAATTAAATTCGTGTTCATGCATTTTGGCATATCTTTTTGGGTGTCATACAGAACCGCTATTCATTGTAGTATATTTGTAGGCTAAAATTCGTAATCCTATTTTTTAGATTTATTAAACTAAGTTTACTGCTCAGTATACAAAATGTTAGGTAAACTTCACAAAACTTTAAGCGTTGTAAAAGCTTTAATGAAACCTTCACATTTATAATTATTTTAAAGCAGGAAGAAATGGGTTTATTTTATTTCTATGTTTACAAACGTTTGGCCTATTACAACTTTGTTTTTATCTACTTTTGATTCTCTGGAAATTTTTAGTACGATAGGCATTGACTTAATGTCGTTTCTACAATAAATGCTTTTTGCATTAATGCCTTTTTGTTCCAAGGACTGATCAATTCCAAACGAAGTTCCTACTTTGAAAACTATGCCTGCTGGAGAAATTGAAATTACGCGGGATGATTTGATGCAATAGTTATTTTTTTATCAAGAAGTACATTTTGATAAAAGCTTAGATATGAGTAACTTTTGCATCTTATAATACTGATATGAACTGTTATATCTGGGTATTTTTTAAATTCTAAGTTTAAATTTGGAAAGTTTATTGATTTAATGTTGTGAAAAATGAATTTCATTCCTAATATATTTAGATCGCATCCGTTCTCGGCTGAAATCCATGCTTTGATTTTTACCGGATTATCAGTGTTTGTACCAAAAGTTGAGTCAAAATTAGTATAACCTATAAGTTTAAGTTTTTCTCCTTTAACAGCAACTGTGTTTGATCTAGATTTATTCAGCTGTAGAGGCTGTATTTTACAATATTGTTCATAACTGTCAAAATTAATAAGCGAACATGTTGCTCCAGTGTCTAGTAGAACTTGGGTTTCCAGACCGTTTTTTTTATTTTTGTCTCCGACGGGATGTTGGTATAAGTTAATATATAATTGTATTTTTGGTTCAGACGGAGACTGATCTAGTTTAAATTAACAAGTTCACATTCATTTTCGGTATAGTCTCCTGGAATGTCATCATCACTAAAGTTGTGGATCTGGTAAGGTGAAAGATAATGGTTATTTTCCTTGAAAGTTTTTTTTTACTATTCGACCTGTCACGCGATTGAGAAGTTTCCTTGAAGTTTGACAAATGCCTGAATTCTTTTTGGGTATTTGTGTCATTGAAATTGTTGTCTACTCTTGACCTACTCTTGCTATAGTTGTGGTAACTTCTGTTTGAATTCTCTCTTAATTGAAGTGATTCGTAATTTTGCTCCTGTTGATCGTTATATTTAAAGCAATGTCTTATTGTATGGCCTGACATGCAACATCAGTTGCAAAACATTGGGTTGTTTTGTTTGTTTCTGTGCTCATGTGGATTATAAGCTGCGTTTATTTTATGATCCTTCATTAGTCCTGTTAACTCTTTAAGTTGATCCTTTATTCCCTCTATTTCCAATTTATTATCTATGCTACTGGATGCTGTTGCAATAACCTCACTACTTATTGCAAAACTTAAGTCTTTTGTTGCATAATGATCTTTTAATTGTTGCCAAATTGCGGGTGGATTCTCGTAGTTGTGTCTCTGCGTAGTTTGGTTGACCTACTCCTCCTCCTCCCCCTTCTACCTGTCTCCTCTTCTATCCCAACTCCCCCCACGGTCGCTCAACGTTTCTTCTTTCGTCTTCTGGGGCATTTTGAATTAAAACTTGATAAATGGCAAAAACCCGGGTTGAACTCAAATTGAAAATACTACATTGCAGACCAATTGGAAGAAGACATCAAAACACACAATGAGAGCAGAGAGAACTCAGACGCCGCCGAGAAGACTCTGGATGACCCCCTGGCACTGCCGGCCATTGCAGAGCTGAGCGCAGACAGTCTGCCCCAGTTGTCGGAGTTGAATGACCCGGAAAATTCAGGAGAGGGGGAGGATGGGACGAAACGGAGCGAAAGCTTGTCTGTTGCCGCTGAACCACTCGCTGCAGCTCCCAGGTATGTATAGTTCAAGTTTTTGAATTTCAATGAAAAGGAAAATGCTCAAGTGAAGCAACTCTTCCCACCAAGAAAAACTAGTGAAAACCAAATTGCAGATAGAAGCAAGTGTATGACGAGGTGGTCACTTATCTGCTAGTCAAGTGCTCATAACCAGGGAAGAATTATCGAGAAAGCAGAAACTCTTTTTTAAGGAAAGCGGCCCCTTTAACGCTAATTTACAACGCTAAGTTTTGGTGCGACGATTTTCAATATTAGTTTAAAAAGAACTCAAAAATCTGTCCACTCGCAAAAATTAAACCCTGATAAAATTCGAATGCATTTCAATGCGCCGATTCAACGCCTTTCATTGTTTTTGCCATTTATCAAGTTTTAATTCAAAATGCCCCAGAAGGCGAAAGAAGAAACGAAGAGCGACCGTGGGGGGAGTTGGGATAGAAGAGGAGACAGGTAGAAGGGGGAGGAGGAGGAGAAGGTCAACCAAACTACGTAGAGACACAACAGCCGATATCGGAGCCACGGGTTCGCTTTTTAACTTTACATCTGAAAAGAATATCAATTCGTTAGTGCTACATAGAAAACAACATAACTATTTCGGCTAGCTACCCGGGTTGATCTCCATACGCCAAAAATGCTTATCATACATTTCCATAAAACAAAAATCATTATCATCAAATTCCATACACCAAGTGTATGGAGAAAATGCTTGTCATACAATTTTCATACGTTTTCGAAAAAATGGAAAATAAATTGAACCATTTCTGCGGCTTTTTGAGAACAGTTGAACAGACTGGTGACAAAAAAAAATGATTTATTTTTTTTTGAAAAAAATGCCTGCCATTCAATTTCCATTTATGAAAATTGTATGACAAGCGTTTTCCCCATAAGGGATCAATTTTCAAACTTTTTTCGGAAACCAGTTGTTGGACACTTCAAATGAGTTGGTTGCATTTTTTCCACAAGATGAGAGCAAATTGCGAAAACAAAATAAAAGTTAAATTTTGAAAAATATATATTTTCATGTTTTTATGCCCCTGTATAAGTTAACGTTCTTGACTTTTCAAAGTGTAAAGTAACTGAATCAATTGAAAGATTGAATTCAAAAAAACCAACTCTTTCTGATATTTTTGTTTTTCTGGCGTTAATGTGAAGGCCAATTAGGTCAAGTGTTAGAAAAGTGCCCTTTAACGCACAAAAAAATGAGTTTTTAAAAAAATTGTAAAAAAACTTCTAGTTTATCTCTGATTCGGTCCTGATTGGCTTTTTCTGGTGGGTTTTTTTTCCTGTGGGTTATCCTCCGATTAGGCTAAAATCACATTGTTTTATGGTCTCTCTTATATCATCTATGTATCATCTATATATGATCTATATATCATCTATGTATCATCAGAAAATTAGGAAACTGAGGTTGCAACTTCTAAAAAAAAATTTTCTCAGGTTTTCTTCTCTGTTCACAGATTGCACGGTTTATTAGATGGGCTTTAAATTAATTTGTGCCGCATTTGAAAAAAAAAATTCTGGAAACTGTTTGTCATACAATTTTCATAAATGACAAATTTTCAGTCATACAATTTCCATTTATGGCAAAAAATGTTAGTCATACAATTTCTATTTATGGCAAACAATGTTAGTCATACAATTTCTATTTATGGGAAATTGTTTATTATAGAGATTTCATACAATTTTCTGTAGGTATGAAAATGTATTGAATTGTTTCCCATTTACGAGAGTTGTATGATAAACATTTCTGGTCAACCCGGGTAATCAGAGCTAATTTAATCATAGTGAGACTAACCTGTTTTTTTGAGACTGCAAGCGGTTTCTGCAACAACTTGGACAACACTGCTGTGGAATCTGCAGGAAAGCTATTTTAATTTGATCTTTTTTTGTAGTACTACAGAAATCATTTGCAGGTAAAAAGGCAAAGGTAACTTTGAATGTGGAGTTCAGCTTTAAGATTTCCCGGAGGACTAAAAGATTCACCTTATGAGTCATCTTTTTCATTTCGGGTTCTTGAATTTAATTTTTTTTTTCATTTTGAAATTCGAAAGTTAGCGTGCTTACAATTTTTAAGTCAAGTTTTTTCCTGTTTCATTGCTTTTATTGATTCTTGTCTAATTGTATGTTGGATTTGCATGAAATCACTGATTGCGAATTTGTTCCTGAGAATTGTGATAATGTACTGCAATTTCCATAATTACATCACGCCATGACTACTAGAACGCTAATATGTGTATAAAAATTGTCATTTTTTTCTACAAATGCGATCTATAAATATGAACTGTTGTTTTTATC